>NC_135237.1:29191714-29509214 GCF_051348905.1 Ranitomeya variabilis
TTTATTTTTAATTAAAGAAAAGGTGTTAGTGTCTTTATTTCAAGTAAAGTACTTTATTAAGGGTGTTTTTTATTTACAATATGACTCTGGGGTTAGTAATGGGGGTGTTTTATAAATGTCTCTCCATTACTAACCCCTGGGATTGATGTCAGTTGCCAATACAAAGGTGACATCAACCCCAATATTATTACCCCATTTGCCACCGCACCAGGGCAAGTGGGAAGAGCGGAAGCCAAGCACCAGAAGTGGTGCATCTTATAAATGTTTTTAGTCTGGGAGGGGTCAAATATCCATGCCCCCTTCCTAGTCTATTAATATCAACCCACAGCTGTCTGTTTAGCCTTTGCTGGTTATTAATTATAGGGGGGCCAACACTTAATTTTTTTGGGGGTCCCCCATTTTAATAACCAGTAAAGGCTAACTATACAGATGTGAGCTGATATTAATAGCCTGGGAAGCTACATGGGTATTACCCTCTTCCCAGGCTATAAACATCTGTCCCCAGCTGTCCGCTTTTCCTCTGCTGGTTAATAAAATTACTGGGGCCTCACGCCATTTTTTTTTCTAGGATTTATTTATTTATTAAATACATGAACATTAAACTACACACTGTAATAATTATATATGTCACGCACATCTTTCTATCTATTCTTTGTATATATCAAACCCATCTATCTATTCTGACTTGTCAAACTGTGATTTTACTGTACGTGGCCCATGAAATGTTGGGTTTTCCAGGAGATGGGTGCTTAAAAATCACATGGTCCGAGTGCCGCGCAACTTTTTTCTCGCACCCATTGACTTGTATTGGCCATTGCGATCAGAAATTCGCATCCACTCACAGCATGCTGTGATTTTTTTTAATCAATCCGATCGTAATCCAATCCGAGCTGATAAGAAAATTGCAGATGAGCACTGAACCATTGATTAACATTGGTTCGAATAAAATCCGATTATTTTTTTTTATCGGATTGCATTCATCCGATTTCATTGCACTTGTGAGCAGTAAACTCTCTTGCTTTACCGATGGCTACAATGTGCTTTGACTTTTTGCCAGGAGCCTTGAATTCAATGAACGTGTGACTGCAGCTGCTGAAAAGCAAAATCTGATGGATATAAGAATCCACTGTGAGGTATAATAACGCCACGGCATCAAATCCTGAGATGTGAAAAAACTGACAAAACCTCAGGACATCTGATTAATTTTTGGCTTAGCGAAGAAGTGAAGGAACGAGAGGTTTGTAACAGATCCTTTATTGAATATACTCCCCGCTGGCTTCAATACACGTCTTATCCCTCTGCTGAGCGGTGGAGTTTTCAGCAGCAAATATGGCTCCTTAGACTACGTTCACGTGCTGCGTTTTTGCAGCATTTATTATGCAAATTGAATGCAGGATTAACAAAAGCGACGAGAGCTCATGTTTTTTTTTTCCGGACTAAACTTGAGAACTGCAACGTTTTTTTAAGTTTGCATCATGTCAAGTCACTCAAAGTTTTTACAACATATTTTACCCATAGAAATCGCTGAGAAAGTGATAAAAATCTACAAAAAATGCAACATTTTTGAAGTGTGTTTTTAAGCTTTTATTTAGTGAACAAAACTAACTTTGTTAAACATTCAATATACACAAAACACTGATAATCTGCACCTCCCCCAAAAAATAAGTTGTAAAAATCTGGAAAAAACATGCAGCGTTTTCACTGCCGGGAGAACAGGTTTTCCTACAGAAGAAAATGTAGCAAAATTGCTGCAAGTGAACACAGCCTTACAAAAACGCATCCCTGACTACTTGTTTGGAGACTAAGGCTTACTGCACCTACAGATAGTTATCCAGTAGTATATCATTTTTATAAACTTCAGTCCATTCAGATTGTAACTAATATCATCATAACATTGTAAATATCTTTATTTTTATAGAAGTTATATTTTTATACATAAGAGCAGTATTATAGTAGTTATATTCTTGTACATAGGGGCAGTATTATAGTAGTTATATTCTTGTACATAGGAGCAGTATTATAGTAGTTATATTCTTGTACATAGGAGCAGAATTATAGTAGTTATATTCTTGTACATAGGAGCAGAATTATAGTAGTTATATTCTTGTACATCGGGGCAGTATTATAGTAGTTATATTCTTGTACATAGGGCAGTATTATAGTAGTTATATTCTTGTAAATAGGGGGCAGTATTATAGTAGTTATATTCTTGCACATAGGAGCAGTATTATAGTAGTTATATTCTTGTACATAGGGAGCAGTATTATAGTAGTTATATTCTTGTACATCGGGGCAGTATTATAGTAGTTATATTCTTGTACATAGGAGTAGTATTATAGTAGTTATATTCTTGCACATAGGAGCAGTATTATAGTAGTTATATTCTTGTACATAGGGAGCGGTATTATAGTAGTTATATTCTTGTACATAGGAGCAGTATTATAGTAGGTATATTCTTGTACATAGGAGCAGTATTATAGTAGTTATATTCTTGTATATAGGAGCAGTATTCTAGTAGTTATATGGTTGTACATAGGGGCAGTATTATAGTAGTTATATTCTTGTACATAGAGGCAGTATTATAGTAGTTATATTCTTGTACATAGGGGCAGTATTATAGTAGTTATATTCTTGTACATAGGAGTAGTATTATAGTAGAGATATTCTTGTACATAGGTGGCAGTATTATAGTAGTTATATTCCTGTACATAGGGGCAGTATTATAGTAGTTATATTCTTGTATATAGGGGCAGTATTATAGTAGTTATATTCTTGTACATAGGAGCAGTATTATAGTAGTTATATTCTTGTACATAGGAGTAGTACTATAGTAGTTATATTCTTGTACATAGGAGCAGTATTATAGTAGTTATATTCTTGTACATAGGGGCAGTTGTTATGACCTGGTGGTTACGGGGTAGCACTGAGATGACCTGGTGGGTAAAACCAATCATGGACAAGCTCCGAGGAGGTGGCAGCTCCACCGACAACAATCACAGTTATGACCTGGTGATTACGGAGCAGCACAGAAATGACCTGGTGGGTAAAATGTACAAGCTCTGAGGAGGTGGTAGCTTTACTGACCGCAATCCCTACTCCTAACACCAACACTAGAAATAGCCGTGGGACGTTCCTATCTCTGCCTAGACGCCTCTAAACAGCCTAAGAACTAACTACCCCTGAAGATGGAAACGGAAAACTATCTCGCCTCAGAGAAACCCCCAAAAGGAAAGATAGCCCCCCACAAATATTAACGGTGAGTGGAGAGGGAAATGACAAACTCAGAAATGAAAATAGATTTCAGCAAAGGAGGCCAACACTATCTAAATAGACAGAGATAGAAAAGGATACTGTGCGGTCAGTATAAAAACTAAAATCCACGCAGAGTTTACAAAAATAACCTCCACACCGACTCACGGTGTGGAGGGGCAAATCTGCACCCCAGAGCTTCCAACTAGCCTGAATATTTCATAATGACAAGCTGGACAAAAGAGACATAACTTAAACCTGAACAGAAGGTCAAAAGCAGGGATACACCCAAGAACTAGCAGAACTTATCTTAAGCTGAAATGGACTGGCCAACAGAGTACTTCCAGGAGAGGACTGAATCCAACAGGAAAACATTGACAGCTGGCATCGACTACAGACTAGAGCCCAGTTAAATAACAAGGCCAGGGAACTGATTAGTGAAGGCAGCTGCTAAGTTCCACTCGAAACCACCAGAGGGAGCCCAAGAGCAGAACTCCCAAAAATACCATTCATAGCCACAGGATGGAGCCCAAGAACGGAATTCACAACAGTACCCCCCCCTTGAGGAGGGGTCACCAAACCCTCACCAGGGCCCCCAGGCCGATCGGAAGGAGCCAAATGAAAAGCACTTACCAAATCGGCAGCATGGACATCGGAGGCAAAAACCAAGAATTATCCTCCTGGCCATAACCCTTCCACTTGACCAGATACTGAAGTTTCTGCCTCGAAAGACGAGAATCCAAAATCTTCTCCACCACATATTCCAACTCCCCCTCAACCAACACCGGAGCAGGAGGGTCAACGGAGGGGACCACGGTCACCACATACCTCCGCAACAAAGATCTATGGAACACATTATGAATGGAAAAAAGATGGAAGGGCCAAACGAAAAGACACCGGATTGATAATTTCTGAAATCCTATAAGGACCAATAAAACGAGGCTTGAACTTAGGGGAAGAGACCTTCATAGGAACATGACGAGAGGACAACCACACCAAATCCCCAACCCGAAGCCGGGGACCAACACACCGACGGCGGTTAGCAAAACGTTGAGCCTTTTCCTGAGACAATGTTAAATTGTCCACCACATGAGTCCAAATCCGCTGCAACCTGTCCACCACAGAATCTACCCCAGGACAGTCCGAAGGCTCAACCTGCCCTGAAGAAAAACGAGGATGAAAACCGAAGTTACAAAAAAAAGGCGAAACCAAGGTAGCCGAACTAGCCCGATTATTAAGGGCAAACTCGGCCAACGGCAAAAAGGTAACCCAATCATCCTGATCAGCAGACACAAAGCATCTCAAATAGGTTTCCAAGGTCTGATTGGTTCGCTCCGTCTGTCCATTTGTCTGAGGGTGAAATGCCGAAGAAAAAGACAAATTAATGCCCATTCTAACACAAAAGGACCGCCAAAACCTAGAAACAAACTGGGTACCTCTATCAGACACAATATTCTCCGGAATACCATGCAAACGAACCACATGCTGAAAAAATAAAGGAACCAAATCAGAGGAGGAAGGCAACTTAGGCAAAGGTACCAAGTGGACCATTTTAGAAAACGGTCACAAACCACCCAGATGACAGACATCTTCTGAGAAACAGGAAGATCAGAAATAAAATCCATGGAAATATGCGTCCAGGGCCTCTCAGGGATAGGCAAAGGCAAAAGCAACCCACTAGCACGAGAACAGCAGGGCTTAGCCCGGGCACAGGTCCCACAGGACTGCACGAAGGAACGCACATCCCGTGACAAAGAAGGCCACCAAAAGGACCTGGCAACCAAATCTCTGGTGCCAAAGATCCCAGGATGGCCAGCCAACACAGAACAATGAACCTCAGAAATCACCTTACTAGTCCATCTATCAGGAACAAACAATTTCCCCACAGGACAGCGGTCGGGTCTATCAGCCTGAAACTCCTGAAGCACCCGCCGCAAATCAGGGGAGATAGCAGAAAGAATCACCCCCTCCTTGAGAATACCAGCCGGCTCAGGGACTCCCGGAGAATCAGGCAAAAAACTCCTAGACAGGGCATCAGCCTTCACATTCTTAGATCCCGGAAGATACGAGACCACAAAATCAAAACGGGAGAAAAACAAAGACCACCGAGCCTGTCTAGGATTCAACCGCTTGGCAGACTCTAGGTAAATCAGATTCTTATGATCGGTCAAGACCACAACACGATGCTTAGCTCCCTCAAGCCAATGTCGCCACTCCTCAAATGCCCACTTCATAGCCAACAACTCCCGATTGCCGACATCATAATTACGCTCAGCAGGCGAAAACTTTCTGGAGAAGAAAGCACACGGTTTCAACACAGAGCCATCAGAATTTCTCTGAGACAGAACAGCTCCTGCCCCAATCTCCGAAGCGTCAACCTCAACCTGAAAAGGAAGAGAAACATCTGGCTGACGCAACACAGGGGCAGAAGTAAAACGACGCTTAAGCTCCTGAAAGGCCTCCACAGCCGTAGAGGACCAATTCACCACATCAGCACCTTTCTTGGTCAAATCGGTCAGAGGTTTAACCACAGTAGAAAAATTAGCAATGAAGCGGCGATAAAAATTAGCAAAGCCCAAAAATTTCTGGAGGCTTTTCACAGATGTGGGTTGAGTCCAATCATAAATAGCCTGGACCTTAACAGGGTCCATTTCAATAGCCGAGGGAGAAAAAATGAACCCCAGAAAAGAAACCTTCTGAACACCAAAAAGGCACTTAGACCCCTTCACAAACAGTGCATTAGCACAAAGAATCTGAAACACCATCCTGACCTGCTTCACATGAGACTCCCAATCATCGGAAAAACCAAAATATCATCCAAAAATATCATCCAAATATACAATCATGAATTTATCCAGATACTCCCGGAAAATATCATGCATAAAGGACTGAAACACAGATGGAGCATTAGAGAGCCCGAAAGGCATCACAAGATATTCAAAATGGCCTTCGGGCGTATTAAATGCTGTTTTCCATTCATCACCCTGTTTGATGCGGACAAGATTATACGCCCCTCGAAGGTCAATCTTGGTAAACCAGCTAGCCCCTTTAATCCGAGCAAACAAATCAGAGAGCAAAGGCAAAGGGTACTGGAATTTGACAGTGATCTTATTGAGAAGGCGATAATCTATACAGGGCCTCAAGGAGCCATCCTTCTTGGCAATAAAAAAGAACCCCGCTCCCAACGGTGACGAAGACGGGCGAATATGCCCCTTCTCCAAGGACTCCTTTACATAACTCCGCATAGCGGCATGCTCTGGCACAGACAGATTGAAAAGTCGGCCCTTAGGGAACTTACAGCCAGGAATCAAATTAATAGCGCAATCACAGTCCCTATGAGGAGGCAGGGGACTGGATTTGGGCTCCTCAAATATATCCTGGAAATCCGACAAAAACTCAGGAACTTCAGAAGAAGGGGACGAGGAAATTGACATCAGAGGAATGTCACTATGTATCCCCTGACAACCCCAACTAGTCACAGACATAGATTTCCAATCCAGCACTGGATTATGTACCTGTAACCATGGAAACCCCAGCACAACCACATCATGCAAATTATGCAACACCAAAAAGCGATTATTTTCCTGATGTGCTGGAGCCATGTTCATGGTTAACTGTGTCCAGTACTGAGGTTTATTCTTGGCCAATTGCGTAGCATCAATCCCCCTCAAGGGAATAGGGCTCTGCAAGGGTTCCAAGGAAAAACCACAGCGCTTGGCAAATTCTAGGTCCATTAAGTTCAGGGCAGCGCCAGAATCCACAAATGCCATTACAGAAAAGGACGACAATGAGCAAATCAGGGTAACAGACAAGAGAAATTTAGGCTGTACTGTACTGATGGTAACCGACCTAGCAACCCTCTTAGTACGCTTCGGGCAGTCAGAGATAGCATGAGTAGTGTCACCACAGTAAAAACACAGCCCATTCTGATGTCTGAACTCCTGCCGTTCTGCTCTCGTCAAAATCCTATCACATTGCATAGGCTCAGAACTCTGTCCACTGCCCAGAGGTCACCGCCATATGGTGAACCACCTTTCGTTCACGTAGGCGTCGATCAATCTGAATGGCCAGAGACATTGATTCGTTCAAACCAGCAGGCGTGGGGAACCCCACCATAACATCTTTCAGGGTTTCAGAAAGACCCTTTCTGAAAATAGCTGCCAGGGCATCCTCATTCCATTTTGTAAGCACAGACCACTTTCTAAATTTCTGACAATATATTTCTACTGCTTCCTGACCCTGACACAGAGCCAGCAAGATTTTTTCTGCCTGATCCACAGAATTAGGTTCATCATAAAGCAGTCCAAGCGCTTGAAAAAATGAATCTACATTGAGCAATGCAGGATTCCCTGGCTCAAGCGAAAATGCCCAGTCCTGCGGGTCTCCGCGCAGCAGAGAAATAACAATCTTCACCTGCTGAATGGGGTCACCAGAGGAACGGGGTCTCAGAGCAAAACACAATCTGCAATTATTTTTAAAGTTCAAAAACTTAGATCTATCCCCAGAAAACAAATCAGGGATAGGAATTCTAGGCTCAGAAACAGGAGTTTGAATAACATAATCTTGGATACTCTGTACCCTTGCAGCGAGATGATCAACACGCGCAGACAGACCCTGAACATCCATATCAGCACCAAGCTCCTGAACCATCCAAAGATCAAGGGGAAAAAAAAGGACAAAACAGGCAACAAGAAAAAAAAACAACAATGACTCAGAACTTTCTTTTCCCTCTTTTGAGATGCATTTAACACATTGTGGGCCAGCTGTACTGTTATGACCTGGTGGTTACGGAGTAGCACTGAGATGACCTGGTGGGTAAAACCAATCATGGACAAGCTCTGAGGAGGTGGCAGCTCCACCGACAACAATCACAGTTATGACCTGGTGATTACGGAGCAGCACAGAAATGACCTGGTGGGTAAAATGTACAAGCTCTGAGGAGGTGGTAGCTTTACTGACCGCAATCCCTACTCCTAACACCAACACTAGAAATAGCCATGGGACGTTCCTATCTCTGCCTAGACGCCTCGACACAGCCTAAGAACTAACTACCCCTGAAGATGGAAACGGAAAACTATCTTGCCTCAGAGAAACCCCCAAAAGGAAAGATAGCCCCCCACAAATATTAACGGTGAGTGGAGAGGGAAATGACAAACTCAGAAATGAAAATAGATTTCAGCAAAGGAGGCCAACACTATCTAAATAGACAGAGAGAGAAAAGGATACTGTGCGGTCAGTATAAAAACTAAAATCCACGCAGAGTTTACAAAAATAACCTCCACACCGACTCACGGTGTGGAGGGGCAAATCTGCACCCCAGAGCTTCCAACTAGCCTGAATATTTCATAATGACAAGCTGGACAAAAGAGACATAACTTAAACCTGAACAGAAGGTCAAAAGCAGGGATACACCCAAGAACTAGCAGAACTTATCTTAAGCTGAAATGGACTGGCCAACAGAGTACTTCCAGGAGAGGACTGAATCCAACAGGAAAACATTGACAGCTGGCATCGACTACAGACTAGAGCCCAGTTAAATAACAAGGCCAGGGAACCGATTAGTGAAGGCAGCTGCTAAGTTCCACTCAAAACCACCAGAGGGAGCCCAAGAGCAGAACTCCCAAAAATACCATTCATAGCCACAGGATGGAGCCCAAGAACGGAATTCACAACAGGCAGTATTATAGTAGTTATATTCTTGTACATAGGAACATTATTATAGTAGTTATATTCTTGTACATAGAGGCAGTATTATAGTAGTTATATTCTTGTACATATGGGCAGTATTATAGTAGTTATATTCTTGTACAGAGGAGCAGTATTATAGTAGTTATATTTTGTACATAGGGGCAGTATTATAGCAGTTATATTCTTGTACATAGGAGGCAGTATTATAGTAGTTATATTCTTGTACATAGGAGCAGTATTATAATAGTTATATTCTTGTACATAGGAGCAGTATTATAGCAGTTATATTCTTGTACATAGGGGCAGTAGTATAGCAGTTATATTCTTGTACGTAGGAGCAGTATTATAGTAGTTATATTCTTGTACATAGGAGCAGTATTATAGTACTTATATTCTTGTACATAGCGGCAGTATTATAGTAGTTATATTCTTGTACATAGGAGCAGTAATATAGTAGTTATATTCTTGTACATAGGGGCAGTATTATAGTAGTTATATTCTTGTACATAGGAGCAGTATTATAGTAGTTATATTCTTGTACATAGGGGCTGTATTATAGTAGTTATATTCTTGTACATAGGAGCAGTATTATAGTAGTTATATTCTTGTACATAGGGGCTGTATTATAGTAGTTATATTCTTGTACATAGGAGCAGTATTACAGTAGTTATATTCTTGTACATAGGGGCTGTATTATAGTAGTTATATTCTTGTACATAGGGGCAGTATTATAGTAGTTATATTCTTGTACATAGGAGCAGTATTATAGTAGGTATATTCTTGTACATAGGAGCAGCATTATAGTAGTTATATTCTTGTAAATAGGGGCAGTATTATAGTAGTTATAGTCTTGTACATTTGGAACATTATTATTACAATTATTCCTTTCGATTTTGGGGAAGGTATTATATAAAGTCTAATATAAAGTACAGTACTCAAATCATGTGACAATGAACATATAGTAGAAACCTCAAAGTTAGATTTTTTTGTCTGCATGCTTAATTTTACTGTGATATGACATTCACATGAATTAAAGATATAATTATTACTTAAAGTAACAACGTAAAACAAACTTGGCTTTCAGAAATGTTTTTGTTGCTTTATGTATTGGAGAAATAGTGTCTGCTTTTACGTGACAATACACAGGAGTCTGTGGATTGTATGTACTGAGGTGTAAATCCAGTCCCCTGGAGGCCGATATAACCCGCAGTGTTGACTGTTCAGCTTCCCTACAGACGCACAAAGCCAAAAAATCAGAGAAACATTACATTTACATTCACTACATTTCACAAGAATAAATCTGCCGCTGACACGACATATATCAAATACATTTAGAAAACAACAATCATGAAAGGGACCAGGCGTGAATATGTGTAAAACCAAAATAGTAAAGAAAATATACACCCTGGTAATCTGACGGGTTAGGCGTGGATAATCTGAATAAATATTTGGAAAGTAAAATATTTGTGACCCCAATATGGGCTTGTGGTTAGTAGAAGAATCAGTATTTATTCTAAAATCTGGTACATTTTTATACCTTTAACTATAAATTTCTAGATTGTTTAACGTTATATTAAAGAGGTAGGCCTTAAGGTAGGCCATCAATATCTGATCGTCGGGGGTCCGACACACGGCATCCCCGCCGATCAGCTGTTATCGGTGTCAGCCAGCATCTTGCCAGGCGGAAATGCTCACCGATCTGCTCCGTCTATGGGTATTGACCACCGCAGGGTCATACATATCTGCTTTCTATTGGTTTGAATAGGAGGCGGATGTGCAGTGCGAGCCTCGGCCACTACGAGCAGACGGACCTGCTTGGTAAGTGAGTACTTCCTGCCAACACCAATACAGCTGATCGGCAGGGGTGTTGGATTCGGGCCAATCAGATATTAATGACCTTTCCTAAGGATAGGTCATCAATGTAAAAGTAGTGGACAACCTGGCTACACATCAGCAGATCTTTTGTTGGGGCTTTCACAAAATTCATATTACTAAACATTTTTCATTGAATTCTGCTGCATCTTTTCCATTTTTGTTGTTCTAAGTGCTTTATATTAATTTTGTGTGCCGAACGTCTGTGGAGAAAATCCAGTCTGGCTGAAGATTTCATCCATTATCAGTTTATGCTTAAAACTCTGTTCTTCACCTCTCCACACCATCCTAGTTTGAGAACCTCATCACCTCACTTTCCACCAATCCTAAATTACTATTTGACACTTTTCATTCCCTCCTCAATCAAAGATTTCAGGCCCCCACCACCGACCTCAACGCTAGCGATCTGACCAATTATTTCAAATGAAAAATGTACCATATTCGACAGGAAATTTTCTTCCAATCCCCTAATACCATGCACGGTCCTCCCTCCCTCACTGCATTTAGCTCACGCTCTGTCTTTGAACCAGTCACGAATGAATTAGTGATCAGGTTCCTTGTAGCTTCTCAGCCTACTACTTGCACCAGTGACCCTATTTCCTCACCTCTCCTCCATTTAATTTCTCCAGCGGTCACCACTCACCTAACTAAAATATTAAACCTCTCACTCTCATCTTGTATCTTTCCCACCTTATTTAAACATGCCAGCATACATCCATTACTTTAAAAAACTGTCCCTTGACCAGAACTGAGCTTCTAACTATAGACCTGTCTCTAATCTTCCTTTCATCTCTAAACTCCTGGAACGCCTGGTCCACTCACTGTCTAATCCGTTATTGCTCAGATAACTCTCTTCTTGACCCTCTACAATCCGTTTTAAAAAACTTTCTTCTTGAACCGCTACAATCTTGTTTCTGCTCTTTATACTCTATTGAAACTGTCATCACTAAATTCTATCTATTAACTGCTAAATCCACTGGTGACTACTCCATGCTGATTCTCTTGGATCTCTCCACAGCATTCAAAACAGCTTCTCCTCACTATGCTCCTCACTATCTGCCTCAAGGACACCGTTCTCTCCTGGTTCTCCTCCTATCTCTCTGACCGCTCCTTCACTGTTTCTTTTGCTGGTTCCTCCTCCTCCTCTCATCTTCCCCTTTCTGTTGGGGTTCCTCAAAGATCGATTCTAGGCTCCCTCCTGTTGTCCTTGAATACTGCCCCTATTGGGCAGACAATCAGTGGATTTGGTTTCCAGTACCATCTCTATGCTGATGACACTCAATTATACACCTCCTCTCCTGATATCACACCTGCATTATTACTAAACACCAGTGATTGACTTACCACTGTCTCCGACATCATGTCCGCCCTCTATCTGAAAATGAACGTGTCAAAAACAACTCCTTGAATTTCCTCCCTCCACTAACTTAACTATGCTCGGTATTGCCATTTTCGTGTGTGATTCTACCATTACTCCTCAGCAACATGCCCACTGTCTTGGGGTCATACATCATTCAGATCTTTCATTCACCCCCCACATCCAATCACTCGCTCTTGTCATCTACACCTCAAAAATATTTCTGGAATTTGACCTTTTCTTACCTTTGACTCGGCAAAAACTCTAATTGTTGTTCTTATTCTCGTCTGGACTATTGTAACTCTCTACTAATCGGTCTCCCTCTCACTAAACTCTCCCCTCTTCAATCCATCCTGAATGCTGCAACCAGGATCATATTCCTCACCAACCGTTACACAGATGCCTCCACTCTGTGCCAGTCATTGCACTGGTTACCCATGTGCTACAGAGTTCAATATAAACTCTTCAGTCTTTCCCACAAAGCGCTCCATGGTTCAGCACCACCCTACCCATGCCCTCCATTCTGCTAATGACCTAATATTAACATCCTCAATAATTTGAATCTCCCACTCCCGTCTCCAAGACTTATGACGTGCTGCTCCAATTCTTTGGAATGCACTACCTAGGACACTTCAATTAATTCCCAATAACCACAGTACCCTAAAAGCGCATTTTTTTAGATAACATCTCACCTCACTTATCTAACTATCCATGTTTTTCCCATATAAAATTTCCTTCAAAAACAGGACCCTCGTATCATCTGTTCTGACAACCTCCATGTACATAATAGCCCTCTGTATCTGTAATGTTCACATACTGGCTGGAAAAATATTTAGAATTGAGAGTCCTCAGTGGTTGATACCTTTTAATGGCTAACTGAAAAGATGGAAACAAATTGCAAGCTTTCGAGACTACACAGGTCTCTTCATCAGGCATAGACTAATACAAATTCTGAAGAATCACATATTTATACACAACAGGACACAAGAATAATGAAACAGATGAGACAAATTCTTGTGTCCTGTTGTGTATAAATATGTGATTCTTCAGAATTTGTATTAGTCTATGCCTGATGAAGAGGCCTGTGTAGTCTCGAAAGCTGCAATTTGTTACCATCTTTTCAGTTAGCCATAAAAAAGGTACCAACCACTGAGGACTCTCAATTCTAGCGCTATGTGCACACGTTGCGGATTTTGCTGCAGATACGCAGCGGATTTGATGCTGCAGATCCACAGCTGTTTTCCATCCGTTGTACAGTACCATGTAAAAGTATAGAAAACAAAATCCACAGTGCACATGCTGCGGAAATAAACGCGAATGTCAATTCTTTGTGCGGATTCCGCAGCGATTTACACCTGATCCTCAATAGGAATCTGCAGGTGTAAATCCGCAGGTGGAATCCACACAAAAACTGCGGTAAATCCGAGGGGAATCCGCAGTGCACACCAATCCGCAATGTGTGCACATAGCCTAAATATTTTTCTATCTACTGGCTAACACAGTATAAAGATATATATCTTTCCTGTATCACATACTGGCTGGTGACCAGTTCATGCAGCGTTATGTGAACACCCTATTTTTTATATTGATGGATGGACCGTACAATACAAGTAATTGCTACCATCCACCTTTTGTGTCTCCCCTATTTCCTCATAGATTGTAAGCTCTTGTGAACGGGGCTCTCACTCCTCTTGGTATCTGCGGATGGTTATTATTCTGTAATGTAAAACTTCCAAGAACATATAGAACTATCTACTCTCTATAATAATACTGATGCATTATCTATCTATCTATCTATCTATCTATCTATCTATCTATCTACTATCTATCTATCATCTATTTATTATCTATCTATTATCTATTTATTACCTATTTATCTATCTATATATCTATTAACTATCTATTATCTATCTATTATCTATTTATTACCTATTTCTCTATCTATTATCTATTTATTACCTATCTATCTATCTATCTATCTATCTATCTATCTATCTATCTATCTATCTATCTATCATATCTCTATCTATCTATCTATCTATTATAAATCTATTATCTATCTATATATTGTCTATTATCTATCGACCTATTATTATTATTTATTTATATAGCACCATTAATTCCATGGTGCTGTACATCAGAAAGGGGTTACATACAGGGTTATAGATATAGTTTACAGTAAACAAATTTACAATGACAGACTGGTACAGAGGGGAGAGGACCCTGTCCTTGCGGACTTACATTCTACGGGGTCTATCTATTATCTATCTACAGTCATGGCCAAAAGTATTGACACCCCTGCAATTCTGTCAGATAATACTCAGTTTCTTCCTGAAAATGATTGCAAACACAAATTCTTTGCTATTATTATCTTCATTTAATTTGTCTTAAATGAAAAAACACAAAAATAATTGTCCTAAAGCCAAATTGGATATAATTCCACACCAAACATAAAAGAGGGGTGGACAAAAGTATTGGCACTGTTCGAAAAATCAAGTGATGCTTCTCTAATTTGTGTAATTAACAGCACCTGTAACTTACCTGTGGCACCTAACAGGTGTTGGCAATAACTAAATCACACTTGCAGCCAGTTGACATGGATTAAAGTTGACTCAACCTCTGTCCTGTGTCCTTGTGTGTACCACATTGAGCATGGAAAAAAGAAAGAAGACCAAAGAACTGTCTGAGGACTTGAGAAACCAAATTGTGAGGAAGCATGAGCAATCTCAAGGCTACAAGTCCATCTCCAAAGACCTGAATGTTCCTGTGTCTACCGTGCGCAGTGTCATCAAGAAGTTTAAAGCCCATGGCACTGTGGCTAACCTCCCTAGATGTGGACGGAAAAGAAAAATTGACAAGAGATTTCAACACAAGATTGTGCGGATGTTGGATAAAGAACCTCGACTAACATCCAAACAAGTTCAAGCTGTCCTGCAGTCCGAGGGTACAACAGTGTCAACTCGTACTATCCGTCAGCTTCTTAATGAAAAGGGACTGTATGGTAGGAAACCCAGGAAGACCCCACTTCTTACCCCGAGACATAAAAAAGCCAGGCTGGAGTTTGCCAAAACTTACCTGAAAAAGCCGAAAATGTTTTGGAAGAATGTTCTCTGGTCAGATGAGACAAAACTAGAGCTTTTTGGGCAAAGGCATCAACATAGAGTTTACAGGAGAAAAAAAGAGGCATTCAAAGAAAAGAACACAGTCCCTACAGTCAAACATGGTGGAGGTTCCCTGATGTTTTGGGCTTGCTTTGCTGCCTCTGGCACTGGACTGCTTGACCGTGTGCATGGCATTATGAAGTCTGAAGACTACCAACAAATTTTGCAGCATAATGTAGGGCCCAGTGTGAGAAAGCTGGGTCTCCCTCAGAGGTCATGGCTCTTCCAGCAGGATAATGACCCAAAACACACTTCAAAAAGCACTAAAAAATGGTTTGAGGGAAAGCACTGGAGACTTCTAAGGTGGCCAGCAATGAGTCCAGACCTGAATCCCATAGAACACCTGTGGAGAGATCTAAAAATGGCAGTTTGGAGAAGGCACCCTTCAAATATCAGGGACCTGGAGCAGTTTGCCAAAGAAGAATGGTCTAAAATTCCAGCAGAGCATTGTAAGAAACTCATTGATGGTTACCGGAAGCGGTTGGTCGCAGTTATTTTGGCTAAAGGTTGCGCAACCAAGTATTAGGCTGAGGGTGCCAATACTTTTGTCTGGTCCATTTTTGGAGTTTTGTGTGAAATGATCAATGTTTTGCTTTTTGATTCATTTTCTTTTGTGTTTTTTCATTTAAGACAGATTAAATGAAGATAATAATAACGAAGAATTTATGTTTGCAATCATTTTCAGGAAGAAACTGAGTATTATCTGACAGAATTGCAGGGGTGTGAATACTTTTGGCCATGACTGTATCTATTGTCTATCTATCTATCTATTATCTATCTGTCTATCTATCTATCTATCTATCTATCTATCTATCTATCTATCTATTGTCTATTATCTATCTATTATCTATCTATTGTCTATTATCTATCTATTATCTATCTATTATCTATCTATTATCTATCTATTGTCTTTTATCTATCTGTTATCTATTTATCTATCTGTAGCAAAAATTCAGTGACCGGGGCTGGTGAGTGTTGTAGTATTGTGGGCTGGTGGTTTTTTTTGTCCCAGTCCAGCCCTGCGCACCGGTCTTCTCAGCTTTGCCCATACATTGTCAATGGGATTGAGATTAGGGCTTTGTGATGGCTGCTCAAAAACATTGACTTTGTTATCCTGAAGCCACTTTTTTCCATTTTGGCAGTATGCTTTGGGTCATTGTCCATTTGGAAGACTCATTTCCGCCCATCTTTCACTTCCTGGCTGATGTCTTGAGATGTTGCTTCAGTATTGCCACATAATCTTCTTTTCTCATGATGCCATCTATTTTGTGAAGTTCACCAGTCCCTTCTGCAGCAAAACAACCCCACAACATGATGCTGCCACCACTGTGTTTCACAGTAGGGATGGTGTTCTTAGGCTTCCAACCTTCTTCCTTTTTCCTCCAAACGTAATGATGGTCATTATGCCTAAAAAGTTCAATTTTAGTTTCATCAGATCACAGGACATGTCTCCAAAAATTAAGGTCTTTGTTCCTGTGTGCATTTGCAAACATTAATCTGGCTTTTTTATGTTTCTTTTGGAGTAATGGCTTCTTCCTGGCAGAGTGGTCTTTCAGCTCATGGTGATACAGTACTCATTTCACTGTAGATATTGACACAATCTTACCAGCTTTTGCCATCATCTTCACAAGGTCTTTTACTTTTGTTCTTGGGTTGATATGCACATGTCGGACCAAAGCACGTTCATCTCTGGGACACAGAACCCATCTCCTTCCTGAGCGGTATAATGGCTGGACATTCCCATCTTCTTTGTACTTTCATATAATTGTTTGTACAGATGAACAAGTCCACAATTCTCTTCCTGATATCTTGGCTGATTTCTTTAGACTTTCCCATAGTACTGCACAGAGAAGCAGTGTGTTTCAGGTGTGAATTAAAATACATCCACAGGTGTGTCTCTAATTAAATTAGATATTGCCAAAAACAGAAGCTTCCAAACACATGACATCATCATATGGGCAGTCCAGAATTGTTTAAAGGCATAGTAATCTTAGTGTATGTAAACTTTTGACTTTGCAGTAAGTAATAAAATGCCTTAGATAATTTTCTCTCTCTCAATATTCTGGCATTTGGCAAATATTAATAATTATGGTAATACTAATTGACCTAAAACAGGAAAGGTTTATTCTGATTTCATGTCAGATATTGAGAAAAACATGCAGATGTGTCTTTATATATAGTGGATGGAAACTTCTGGTTTTAACTGTAGAGTCAAAAATAGGCAAAAAAGCTGAGAAGTGGGTGGGAGGCATATTATTCAGCCCTGGGGGGGTCACCATAACATCTGGCTGCAGTAGCTTCACATGAGTCAGCCTCCCCCCCCTTTACAATCAAATTAACCTCTTCACCTCTGGCAGGCAGACTTGTAGCTTGATTTGCTCTTGACTTGTAATGACAACCTTGAAAGTACGTAAATTACGAAGACGACAGGAACGGACCTGGGAACTCTTAGACATATGGATGTTGACAGTCAGAACAAGAAAAAGACTATTTCCAAAAGTTTGGTAATCCTCGGTGAGGCTCACCCTAACACCCACACGTCTAGAGTTACCTAATATTTTTGGTTTCATGATTCATAGGTGATGCAGCACCTTACGTAGTTAATTCCACCATGTCTATTCCTCAAACTAGGGTGGAAAAAATATATATATTATTGAGAAATTTGATTTCATGGGATTTGGATAAAATTGTGTAATGTGGAATATCGAAATGATGATGAATATTTCTCAATTTGGATCAGGTTAAGAGAAAAAGAATCAGGGTCATTGCCTGCTGACGAATGCCCTCAAAATTGCTGTACAAGGGGTCTTCCAGGATTTAAGGAGGTTTTCCAAGAATCAGGTGAAATTTTAGAAAACCCCTTAAAGGGAACCTGTCACCCCGTTTTTTCCGTATGAGATAAAAATACTGTTAAATAGGGCCTGAGCTGTGCATTACAACAGTGTATTTTGTGGACCCCGATTCCCCACCTATGCTGCCGAAATACGTTACCAAAGTAGTCGTTTTCGCCTGTCAATCAGGCTGGTCTGGTCAGATGGGCGTGGTGTCTTCCCCCAGATCTTGCTTAGTTTTCCGTTGGTGGCGTAGTGGTGTGCGCATGCCCAAGGTCCCGAATCCACTGCACAGGGGAGTGAAAAGAGCGCGATGTGCGCTATTTCATTGGTGATCGGTGGGGGCGGCCATCTTCCTTTGGCCGCGCGTGCGCAGAAGCGGCGCTCTGCTGGCCGCGGCTTCAATAAAATGGCCGCGGGAATACCGCGCGTGCGCATCTCTGCTTCAGGAAAATGGCCGCCGCGATCTCCATCTGCGCACGCGCGGCATCCCGCGGCCATTTTCCTGAAGCCGCGGCCAGCAGAGCGCCGCTTCTGCGCACGCGCGGCCAAAGGAAGATGGCCGCCCCCACCGATCACCAATGAAATAGCGCACATTGCGCTCTTTTCACTCCCCTGTGCAGTGGATTCGGGACCTTGGGCATGCGCACACCACTACGCCACCAACAGAAAACTAAGCAAGATCTGGGGGAAGACACCACGCCCATCTGACCAGACCAGCCTGATTGACAGGCAAAAATGACTACTTTGGTAACGCATTTCGGCAGCATAGGTGGGGAATCGGGGTCCACAAAATACACTATTGCAATGCACAGCTCAGGCCCTATTTAACAGTATTTTTATCTCATACGGAAAAAACGTGGTGACAGGTTCCCTTTAAATGTGATGGATGAAAGAAAAGGATTGTTTCCATTTGATGCTACCTGCACCATTCTTCACGAGGGCAGTAAAATGATGTTCATAAAAAATATTACATGCCATGCAATCACAGAAATGAGCGAGACGGACATAAATCATACCATCTGCTTCTCACCTTTTATCTCTAACCTCCTCTTTCGGCCTCTCACAGCATACTAACTCTCCAACACATGAAGATGGAAACTCCCTTGACTTGGTCTTCTCCCGGCTTTGCTCAGTGGATGATTTCACAAACTCCCCTCTCCCACTCTCTGACCACAACCTTCTTTCATTCTTTATCAAGAACTGCCATCCCGCTCAGGTCACCCCCACTTTCCACACTTATAGAAACATACAGGCCATTAACACCCAGAAACTTATGAAGAACTTGCAGTCCTCATTGGCCCCAATCTCCTCCATCTCATGTCCTGATTCTGCTCTGAAGCATTACAATGAAACCCTGCAAAGTGCCCTGGATGAAGCTGCTCCTCCTATACATAGAGCAACTCGACACAGACGGCGACAACCGTGGCACACGCTGCAAACACGTTTCCTGCAGCGGTGCTCCAGGTGCGCTGAACATCTGTGGAGAAAATCGAATCTACCTGAAGATTTCATCCATTATAAGTTCATGCTTAAAACATACAACTCTGCCCTTCACCTCTCCAAACAAGTCTATTTCAACACCCTCATCACCTCACTGTCCAATAACCCTAAACGTCTCTTCGACACTTTCCAGTCCCTACTCAACCCAAGAGAGCAGGCCCCAACCACAGATCTCCGCGCTGACGATCTGGCCAATTACTTCAAAGAAAAAATTGACCACATTCGACAGGAAATCATCTCCCAATCTCTTCATACCAGGCACTGTCCTCCCTCCCCCACTGCATCTAATTCACTCTCTGACTTTGAACCAGTTACAGAAGAAGAAGTAAGCAGGCTCCTTGCATCTTCTCGCCCGACCACTTGCACCAGTGACCCCATTCCGTCACATCTCCTCCAGTCCCTTTCCCCGGCTGTCACCTCTCACATAACAAAAATATTCAACCTTTCCCTCACTTCCGGTATTTTTCCCTCCTCATTTAAGCATGGAATGCACTACCTAGGTTAATACGATTAATCCCCAATCCCCACAGTTTTAAGCGTGCCCTAAAAATGCATTTGTTCAGACTGGCCTACCGCCTCAACGCATTAACCTAACTATCCCTGTGTGGCCTAATAAAAAATAAATAAATAAATAAATTAAAAAAAAAAAAAAACATAATCAGGTTCCTCCCATCATGTTCTCATACACTTTATACTACATACTTAGGCTGTTAACTGGTTCATGCAGCTTTACATGAACACCCGAGCCTTACACAATGGCTGGTCCGAATAACTAAAGCAATTGTTACCATCCACTTCTCGTCTCTCCCCGTTTCTTCATAGATTGTAAGCTTGCGAGCAGCAGGGCCCTCATTCCTCCTGGTATCTGTTTTGAACTGTGATTTCTGTTATGCTGTAATGTCTATTGTCTGTACAAGTCCCCTCTATAAGTTGTAAAGCGCTGCGAAATATGTTGGCGCTATATAAATAAAATTATTATTATTATTATTATTATTATACCCCCTACTATCGGCATAACAAACCTTTATCCTGTCCTATGTACAAACGTATAAATACTATAAAACTGCCCATATGCAAGAATATAACTACTATAATACACAGGGCCGGCTCCAGGTTTTCGTGGACCCCAGGCGAACCAGTTTCAGTGGGCCCCTTTAACACATACCTCAACTCATGATGCACAGATACGACAGAGAAATATACCGTAGGTGTAGTACAATGCCAAAGATTTCACTTCTTACTTTACATGAGTGATATCTATTGTAAATTCTACAATAGCTCAGAAACCGAAGAATCATCAGTGCGTGTGCTGGGGGAATTCAACAGTTTTAATTTTATACCAGACAGTATAGTTCTCCATACAGTATTATGGGCATCACATAGTCCTACATACAGTATTATGGGCACCACACAGTTCTCCATACAGTATTATGGGCACCACATAGTCCTCCATACATTATTATGGGCATCACATAGTCCTCCATACAGTATTATGGGCATCACATAGTCCTACATACAGTATTATGGGCACCACACAGTTCTCCATACAGTATTATGGGCACCACATAGTCCTCCATACATTATTATGGGCACCACACAGTTCTCCATACAGTATTATGGGCACCACATAGTCCTCCATACATTATTATGGGCACCACACACTCCTCCATACAGTATTATGGGCACCACACAGTTCTCTATACAGTATTATGGGCACCACATAGTCCTCCATACATTATTATGGGCATCACGTAGTCCTACATACAGTATTATGGGCACCACACAGTTCTCCATACAGTTTTATGGGCACCACATAGTCCTCCATACATTATTATGGGCACCACACGGTCTTCCATACAGTATTATGGGCACCACACAGTTCTCCATACAGTATTATGGGCACCACATAGTCCTCCATATAGTATTATGGGCACCACATAGTCCTCCATATAGTATTATGGGCACCACACAGTTCTCCATACAGTATTATGGGCACCACATAGTCCTCCATACATTATTATGGGCACCACACAATCCTCCATACAGTATTATGGGCACCACACAGTTCTCCATACAGTATTATGGGCACCACATAGTCCTCCAAACATTATTATGGGCACCACACGGTCCTCCATACAGTATTATGGGCACCACACAGTTCTCCATACAGTATTATGGGCACCACATAGTCCTCCATATAGTATTATGGGCACCACACAGTTCTCCATACAGTATTATGGGCACCACACAGTTCTCCATACAGTATTATGGGCACCACATAGTCATCCATACATTATTATGGGCACCACACAGTTCTCCATACAGTATTATGGGCACCACATAGTCCTCCATACATTATTAGGGGCACCACACAGTTCTCCATACAGTATTATGGGCACCACATAGTCCTCCATACAGTAATATGTGCACCACATAGTCCCATAATATGTATGGAGGACTGTGTTGCCCATAATACTGTATGGTGCCCATAATAGTGTATAGAGAACTATATGGTGCCCATAATACCGTATGGAGGACTATATGGTGCCCATTATGCTGTATGGAGGACTATATGGTGCCGATAATGCTGTATGGAGGACTATATGGTGCCCATAATACTGTATGGAGGACTATATGGTGCACATAATGTATGGAGGACTATATGGTGCCCATAATACTGTATAGAGAATTATATGGTGCCCATAAGTGTATGGAGGACTATATGGTGCCCATAATACTATATAGAGGACTATATGGTGCCCATAATGCTGTATGAAGGACTATATAGTGCCAATAATGCTGTATGGGGGACTATATGGTGACCATAATACTGTATGGAGGACTATATGGTGCCCATAATGTTGTATGGAGGACTATATGGTGCCCATAATACTGTATAGGGGACTATATGGTGCCCATAATACTGTATAGAGAATTATATGCTGCCTAAAATCCTGTATGGAAGATTATATGGTGCCCAAAATACTGTATGAAGGACTATGTGGTGCCCATAATACTGTATGGAGGATTATCTCAAATTCGGAATAGGAGATGACTTTCTGTTTGTTGTGGATCTGACCGTTGTGACCCCCATGATCCTGGGAAGCGTAGCTTTGAAGAGCACCATGTAAATGGAGCTGTGGTCGATCATACTCACTGTGGCATCATTCACATGTGGCTCGTCAAATAACTCCTTTAAGAGCTTGGTGAAGGGGACGACCAAGTATAGCAAAAATTCACTGAGCGGGGCTAGTGAGTGTTATAATATATGAGCTGGTGGGGTTTGTGTGGCAGGGATGCTTTTTTGTCCCAGTCTGGCCCTGTGCAACGGCCTTTTCAGCTCTTTGCACATAAATTTTCACTAGGATTGAGATCGGGGCTTTGTGATGGCCACTACAAAACATTGACTTTGTTATCCTTAAGCCACTTTGTTACCATTTTGGCAGTATGCTTCGGGACATTGTCCATTTGGAAGACTCATTTCCACCCAGCTTTAACTTCCTGGCTGATGTCTTGAGATGTGGCTTCAGTATTGACACATAATCTTCTTTTCTCATGATGCCATCTATTTTGTGAAGTGCACCAGTCCCTCCTGCAGCAAAACAACACCACAACATGATGCTGCCACCCCACTGTTTCACAGTTGGGATGGTGTTCTTAGGCTTCCAAACTTCTCCCTTTTTTCTCCAAACGTAACAATGGTCATTATGCCCAAAAGGTTAAATTTTAGTTTCATCAGACCACAGGACATGTCTCCAAAAATTAAGGTCTTTGTTCCTGTGTGCATCTGCAAACATTAATCTGGCTTTTTTATGTTTCTTTTGGAGTAATGGCTTCTTCCTGGCAGACTGGCCTTTCAGCCCATGTTGATACAGTACTCATTTCAATGTGGATATTGACACAATCTTACCAGCTTCATCATCTTCACAAAGTCTTTTGCTTTTGTCCTTGGGTTGATATGCACATGTCGGACCAAAGCATGTTCATCTCTGGGACACAGAACTCATCTCCTTCCTGAGCGGTTTGATGGCTGGACATTCCCATCTTGTTTGTACTTGCGTATAATTGTTTGTACAGATGAATGAGGCACCTTCAAGTATCATGAAATTGTACCCAAGGATGAGCAAGACTTGTGCAAGTCCACATTTCTCTTCCTGATATCTTGGCTGATTTCTTGACACTTTCAAATGATGCAACACAAAGAAGCAATGTGTTTCAGGTGTGCGTTAAAATACATCCACAGATGTGTATCTAATTAACTCAGATGTTGCAAAAAAAAAAAAAATACGGTAACTAGTATAATACTGCCCCTATGTACAAGAATATAACTACTATAAGACTGCACCTATGTGCAAGAATATAATTGCTATAAAACTGCTCTTATGTACAAGAATAAAACAATTATATTACTGCCTCCATATCCAAAAATATTACTATTATAATAATAATGCTATCATTCACCCAGGAATACAGATTAAAACCATTTTGCTTAAGACCAGGTAGACTGCCAGATCATTGGTATTACATTTTAGCTGCCTGTTGAAGAGTATAGGAAGGGGAGGAGTAAGAAGAAGGATGCAGCAGAAGAAAAAAAGAAAGACAGAGAGAGACAGCTCTCCCTGCTACTTTCTAGTAAACGTTTACATCACCCCAGTGCTGGATTCCCAGTTACACTGCACAGTATTGCTGTATAAGGTGCTCCAAGCTGCTGCATTTGAACATGTGCTACACAGAACCTGGGAAATAGCAATCCCTTATGGGAAACATCTTAGTAGCATGTCGCCACCAGCTCAGAATCAACAGAAAATTTGAGACACAGTCGAGGTAAAAGTGGGAAAGTGCAAAATACAAGATATATAATGGCGAGAAATATTGTTATTCCCCATGTAAACAAAACGGGTGACTTTTCTTGTTGCATAGCAAGTTGAAGTGGCAATAAATGTATACTTAATCTAAATAATAATAATCTTTATTTCGCGCTAACATATTCTGCAGCACTTTACACACATTATCATTGCTGTCCACAATGGGGGTCACAATCTAAATTCCCTATCAGTATGTTTTTAGAATGTGGGAGGAAACCAGAGTACTCGGAGGAAACCCATGCAAACACGGGGAGAACATTCAAACTACTTGCAGATGTGGGATTAGAACCCAGGACCACAGCACTGTAAGGCTGCAGTGCTATCCACTGAGCCACCGTGCTGCCCTAGCTAAGATAGAAATGTTCACTGATAAGTAGGTGGGTTATTAAAGAAAACCTGTTACCAGGTCAAAAAGGGTTGTTGTTTTTTTTTTGCTTCTATTCCCGCTGCATTCCATTTTTGCTTTCTTTTTCAATCTGACATACAGTTCCAGAGACATGGGCCTTTTTTATTGCTAATTTTTATGGTCTTTACAAGGGGGTGTTGGCCACAGGATCCTTGTGGGCATGTTTTTAGGCAGTTCTGCATAATTTCCCAGTGACCAACATTCCCTATGTAAAGATCATAAAAATGAGCACTAAATATAGTTCCATATCTCTGGAATCTTATGGAGGATTAAAAAGAAAAAAAAAAGGAATACTCAGGGGAGAGGCGGAAATAAAATAAGAGTAAATACTGACCACTGTTAAAAAGGGTGACAAATCCTCTTGAAAGGACATTTAATTGTTAACTATCCCATTGTACGGGAGCTGAAATGGAAAAATGGAGATGTTGGCATGCCCACCGTCATGGCCATCCCAACTAATCACAAGAAGATAAATTCTTACTCTCTGTTATCCACGTCATGTCATATTCTAACTCTTCCTCCTAACTCCCCCTTTTGTATGCCTTGGTTCAGCGTTAGCTAGTTTACAGCCTACCTAGACTTATAAAAACCAAATCCCACAAGGGCCCTGTGGTCTATCAAGTTGACCCCAGTGTTGGAAAATCATGGATTCAAATATAGTATATACCTAAATCCGTAATCTTAAATAAAAACATGTATGTAAATGTCAGACTGAATTCATTTTCCAATAACTAAAAATCTTGTATTTCTTATGTTCTACCCTATGGTCTTCCCTAACAATATCCCTTATGGCAGACCTAAGGTCCATCAAGACCTTATCTCTCTTCTGTTGCACAATATACCATGTTCTTCTTTTAAAACAGAACTCTCATTCTCCCATACTTGTAATTCATTTTGTATCGTTTATATCTTTAGTTTCTTAACATATTGATCTAGGCAGGCATCTTTTATGAATATGTCTCCATTCTTCATCTTGGTGGACATTCTCTGTTGCTTTTCCTTTCAATCCTCCCATCAGTCTCATATTTCCTAATAAGATAAAGAATGTGATAAAGGTTCCATTTGGTCATTTGTAATATTCTTAGGAGGTCCGGCTTGGTTCAGTCAAGGATACTCTTGTCCATTTTTTCTTAGATTCCACAAAAGTCTACACTAACCAAATCATGGCTTATCAACAATATGATGAAGCTTCTGTTTGGACATTTTTGGTACTAGAGACTCTTAGAAACATGAAGATGAATGGTGTTAAAAGACCATATGGTCAATCTAGTTTGACCTTAGTCCAGTTTTGGTCAAGCTTCAAGTTTTGGTCTGGTTTGTATTTCTACAAACATCTACTCTAGCCATATCTTACTAACACTGACCTACAAAGCCATCCATAACCTGTCTCCTCCATATATCTCTGAACTAATCTCCCGATGTCTTCCCTCATGTAATCTCCGGCCCTCCCAAGACCTCCTTCTCTCCTCCACACTTATTCACTCCTCACCCAACCGCCTCCAAGACTTCTCCAGAATATCCCCCATCCTCTGGAATTCTTTGCCCCAACACGTCCGATTATCAACCACATTCGGATCCTTCAGATGGAACCTGAATACCCATCTCTCCAGGAAAGCCTATAGCCTGCACTGACCCTGCTGCCTCCTCACCACTACCGAAGCTACCGCCTCACCAACACCGGAGCTCCTGCAACCCTCAACCTACTGTCTCCTTCCCCATAATCCTGCAGAATGTAAGCCCGCAAGGGCAGGGTCCTCGCCCCTCTGTATCAGTCTGTGATTGTTAGTTTGCTTACTGTAAGCAATATCTGTAATTTGTATGTAATCCCTTCTCATGTACAGCACCATGGAATCAATGGTGCTATATAAATAAATAATAATAATAATAATCTTCATGGTGAAGCTGAAGTCTATCTAGAAAAATGGGCAGCCAAGGTTTTACATACCATGGTCTCATATCATCACATTTTTCTCCGATACCTGAATATCAGTTTGTACATTTCAGATCTTGTAGGTTTAATCTTTCAAAATATTGATCTTCATCGTCTGTACACTTTCTGTCCAAGAAATTTTTGAAGATTGACAATTTTTGGTCATCGAGTACATATTTTTCCAGGTATAAATGCATAGAACCAATTTGCCTTATATTTGCAGTATTGATCGAAATGGAAAAGAAAGTTGCAGTGGGCAAAGGGGAACCAGAGAAATCGTCAATAATACCGGTGACATGCTACGACTTATTTTTGTTTACTCTTAAGAAATGTTTCCGCCAGGCTTCATTCATTGTCACGACTTGTAGGATTGCATTTATATAAATACAATAATGATTGCCTGCAAACAAAGGGGGCCCATTTCCTTCGAGTGGCAAATGAGCAGTTTTCCCCTCCGTTACTTTGTATGATTATGGTTGTTTGATGGACGCATTCTTGTCTTTACCGAGGGGAAATTTTTGGTTTTAACTCTTTGTTTTGGTTGTGCAGAAGAGGAAGAGGATGAGGAAATGGTGGAACATAAGACAGATCACGATTCCGAATTTGAAAACCAAGAGGAGAAGCAAGATTCGAGAGAAGGTAAACGGCTACCATGAATGCTTCCATTCCAGCTTTAGTGGTTCAATAAAAACATCAGTAGGATCCCAATAAATCAACCATTAAGTTTTAGACATGAGGTCGGAAGAAAAACTTGGAGATTTTAGGCCTCAATTAATTAGTGTGCAAATAAAGCCTCATCATTCAAGGTGAGTAAGCGGCCATTCACATCCCAGCCACTAAACTACGCCTGACTGGCTAAATGCCAGCCAATTGGCGATCATTTAATGCCATATTTGGAGAAGACTACTGGATTTCTATGCCCAAATAGAACGATTGGTAATACTAATGTTCCGTGAGTGCAGAACATCACTTAATCGGCTTCAAATCCCCTGTTTACACCTGATGTTATGCTGTCGAGAACAATTATTTTTAAAGCTCATTTACAGTGGCTTGCAAAAGTATTCACCACCCCATCACCCTTGCTTTTAACCTATTTTTTTCTATTACAACCCGTGTTTAAATATATTTGTAATCTGATTTGTGTGTGATGCATCAGCACTAAATAGTCTAAGTGAAGCGATAAAAATCTAGGCAAAAAATTAATTTACGGGAGAAAATAAATAAAAATTGGTATGTGCATATGTATTTTCTCCTTTTGCTATAAAGCCCCTAAAAATGTCTGGTGAAAGCAATTACCTTCATAAGTCCCATGCTTAGTGACAAGACGTCCCCCTGTGTGCAGTATAAGTGTCACATGTATGACAGTATTATTATTATTATTTATTGTTATAGCGCCATTTATTCCATGGCGCTTTACATGTGAGGAGGGGTATACATAATAAAAACAAGTACAATAATCTTAAACAATACAAGTCACGCCTGGTACAGGAGGAGAGAGGACCCTGCCCGCGAGGGCTCACAATCTACAAGGGATGGGTGAGGATACAGTAGGTGAGGATAGAGCTGGTCGTGCAGTGGTTTGGTCGATCGGTGGTTACTGCAGGTTGTAGGCTTGTCGGAAGAGGTGGGTCTTCAGGTTCTTTTTGAAGATTTCGATGGTAGGTGAGAGTCTGATATGTTGTGGTAGAGGGTTCCAGAGTAGGGGTGATACGCGAGAGAAATCTTGTATGCGATTGTGGGAAGAGGAGATAAGAGGGGAGTAGAGAAGGAGATCTTGTGAGGATCGGAGGTTGCGTGTAGGTAAGTACCGGGAGACGAGGTCACAGATGTATGGAGGAGACAAGTTGTGGATGGCTTTGTACGTCATGGTTAGGGTTTTGTACTGGAGTCTCTGGGCAATGGGGAGCCAGTGAAGGGATTGACAGAGGGGAGAGGCAGGGGAATAGCGGGGGGACAGGTGGATTAGTCGGGCAGCAGAGTTTAGAATAGATTCGAGGGGTGCGAGAGTGTTCGAGGGGAGGCCACAGAGCAGGAGGTTGCAGTAGTCAAGGCGAGAGATGATGAGGGCATGGACTAGGGTTTTTGCAGATTGTTGGCTGAGGAATGAACGGATTCGTGAAATATTTTTGAGTTGAAGTCGGCAGGAAGTGGAAAGGGCTTGGATATGTGGTTTGAAGGAGAGATCAGCATCAAGGATTACCCCGAGGCAGCGAGCTTGTGGGACTGGGGAGAGTGGGCAGCCATTTACTGTAATGGATAGGTTCGTTGGGGGGGGTCGCGTGAGATGGGGGAAAGATGATGAGTTCTGTTTTGTCCATGTTAAGTTTCAGAAATCTAGCGGAGAAGAAAGATGAAATAGTGGACAGACATTGAGGGATTCTGGTTAGTAGAGAGGTGATATCTGGTCCAGAGATGTAGATCTGTGTGTCATCAGCATAGAGGTGATACTGGAAGCCATGAGATTCTATGAGCTGTCCCAGGCCAAAGGTGTAAATGGAGAAGAGCAGGGGCCCAAGGACTGAACCTTGTGGGACTCCGACAGATAGGGGGCAAGGTGAGGAGGTGGTGTGTGAGTGGGAGACGCTGAATGTCCGGTCTGTTAGGTATGATGAGATCCAGGATAGGGCCAAGTCTGTGATGCCAAGGGATGAGAGGATCTGTAATAATAGGGAATGGTCCACTGTGTCAAAGGCAGCCGACAGGTCGAGGAGGAGGAGAACAGAGTAGTGTCGCTTGCTCTTGGCGGTTAAGAGGTCGTTGGTGACCTTAGTTAGGGCAGTTTCAGTGGAATGGTGTGACCGGAAGCCAGATTGTAAGCGGTCAAAGAGGGAGCAAGAAGAGAGATGGGAGGACAGTTCAAGGTAGACGTGTTGTTCCAGTAGTTTGGAGGCATAAGGGAGAAGTGATATAGGGCGATAGGTAGATACAGAGGATGGGTCAAGAGAGGGCTTTTTGAGGATAGGTGTGATGGAGGCATGTTTAAAGCTTGAGGGGAAAACACCAGTTGTTAGTGATAGGTTGAAGAGATGGGTTAGGGTTGGGATGAAGACTGTGGTGAGGTTTGGGATGAGGTGGGATGGGAGCGGGTCAAGCGCACAGGTGGTGAGATGCGATCTTGAGAGTAGAGTGGAGAGTTGATCTTCTGTAATGGTGGAGAAGTTGGTTTTGGAGGTGGAGGGCAGAGAAGTCGGGAGGAAGGGCTCTGGGGCTTGTTGACCAAAACGGTCTCTGATGCTATCAATCTTCTGCTTGAAGAATGAGGCAAAGTCTTCAGCGGAGATAAGTGGGGAGGGAGGAGGTGCTGGGGGACGGAGGAGAGAATTAAAGGTGTTAAATAACTGTTTAGGGTTGTGAGACAGGGAGGATATGAGAGATGAGAAGTAGGTTTGTTTAGCTGTGGTGAGTGTGGTCTTGAAAGTAGCGAGGGACTGTTTGAATGCGATAAAGTGGTCGTTGGAGTGGGATCTTTTCCATCTGCGCTCAGCAGCCCTGGAAGCTCGCCTCAGTTCTTTGGTCAGGCTGGTGTGCCAGGGCTGTCTGTTGATTTTGCGAGCTTTGGTATGTGTAAGTGGGGCAGCAGATTCCAAAGCTACAGCTATTGTGGTGTTATATAGAGCGGCAGCGTCATCCGCATTGTGTATGGAACTTATGTCTGTGAGAGGGAAGAGGGATTCCGAGAATGAATGTAGGTCAAGATGTTTAAGATTTCTGCGAGGATGTGAAAGTTTGTGGGGTGGGGATTGTAGACATGGAGTGGAGAGAGATGAGAATGTGAGAAGGTTGTGGTCAGAGAGTGGAAGAGGTGAGTTAGAGAGGTTAGATAGGGAGCAGAGGCGGGTGAAGATGAGGTCCAGTGTGTGACCATCTTTGTGAGTGGCTGCAGAAGACCATTGAGTGAGGCCAAAGGAGGAAGTGAGAGATAGAAGTTTAGTGGCAGCTGAGAGGGAAGTGTCAATGGGGATGTTGAAATCGCCCATGATGATAGTGGGGATGTCCGCAGAAAGGAAATGAAGTAGCCAGGTGGTGAAGTGGTCAAAGAAGGTGGTGGCTGGCCCTGGGGGGCGGTAAATGGCAGCCAGTTGGAGGTTGGAGGGGGAGTAGATGCGCACAGAGTGCACCTCACAGTATATACACTTTACATTTTTTCAACAGATGTTGAAATAAAAATAAGGTCCACAATTGATGTGTTACAAAATGTTCCTGTGCTGGGATAATCTTATAAATGTGCCCCTGCCCCTGCCCCTGTGCCCCTGCTCTGTACTGTGTAATGGCTGTGTCTGACCGTACAGGAACATGGTGTGATTATACCACATCTCCTGGGGAGAGGAGGATGCAAAAGAGAGTATACAGACATTGCAACATGGGATCTTATGATGAGCGGGAAAAAGAGCAGTGTAATCAAACAAGGCATGGATCAGGTAGGATCAGGAATTGAGCAGACAGTACCATAAGTGAATAAGCACAGAATCAGGTAAATGTCAGGCATGTGGTTGCATGGAGCTAGTAGGAGTGTAGCTGAACAACTGGCATGGTCAACCTAGCAAAACCGGGTATGGGTGCCGTAAAAAATCCAATCCATGCCGAGAGTGCCAAAATAGTTCATGACCTATAAGTCTCCATGTTACTCTCCGCAAGAAGCGATGTTACCCCATAGACACCTGAAAACCTGAAACTCTTCTTAAAGTTCAAATCTCCAAATTATAAACCGTTGTTGAGTATGTTGCATGTCAATTTGATTACTTTCAAGTCTAAAGCTGAGTGTCTTAGATGTCATTGCAAAATCTATAAAGCCATAGTTACCATAGTGAATACTGAAGCAAGGCTAGAACTCTATTAATCATTGCATGACCCTTATGCACTCCCTGCTGTGAACAGGTAATTAAAGTGGATTATGTGATGGGTCACAGACTAGGCACAGCTGAAAGAGGAATTTGGGAGATGACAGTTTTATGGCCAATAGAGATAACATATAACCCTTGGCCTCATTGCCACCAGAAAAGCAAGCAGATTGTTTTGAGTTCAGGCTTCAGAATGAATATTGAGGTTTTTATGAATGGCATAGATATTACAGATATGAGACATATTTTTGGCATTGCGATAAAGTGGCAAACGTAACACATTGTCTTACAACACTGGGTGGTCGCGGCAGCACCTACAAATTAATATCTATGACATGTTTCCTATATCTCTCACCTAGGGCCTCCAGGGGCGAATATATATCGTGAAAGTTGGGGATCCCATCATTTTCTAAAGACCTAGCCACATCCCATGACCAGCCCTGTTATAACTAACAAATAAAGCTGCACTCTGTAACGCTATAGCATGTAAACATGAAATATATGAAATTTGAATTGCCTTACTGCTCTAGAAAACAGGAAAAAAACTAATATACTTAGCACATAATTTGGCCAATTCCAGCCTACCAAGTAGCCAATGACAAGGCGATCTTCTTTTGCTGGGAACCTTTCCTATTGTGATTCCTCTCTTGCAAACCCTCAAAAAAACTGTGAAATTCCAGGTTGCGAGGTAGCAAAGCACAAAAAATGCCAAGGGGGTGAACACTTTCACAAGCCATTGTATATTCCATGCGTTGGAATCGGACGTGAGTAAACTATATGTTCACAGTCCGCAATAACCTGTCTAGTAGTCAAGACAGCCGATGCCTTGTCCATCACTTGTCAGTCAATTGCATCATTGTCCTACCGATTGGAGGTGTCGACCATGTTCACCTAATTGATGGCAGTGGTGGGATCTGCGTGATCTCCCAGCTGTTGTCCCGACAGACTGCTGGCAGCGGTGTGGTCTTTGTTATCACCCAGCTGTTCCCTTGACATATTGATGGCAGCGGTGGGATCCACGTGGTTCACTTTTTGACAATGGGCTTTGATCTGCGGCACACACCAATAATGTCAAAGCGTTGCATGCCAAGAACAATGGTGACAGTAGTAGTGATGTCCTTTGGGCTTTCCAGTAAATCGTGAAACTAGGCAGCTCATCTTATTAGTGGCCCGATCGTGGTGAAGAACACAGCAGTTGAGGATGGAGATCAGGCAGAAAGATCGTTACCCACCAAAACTGGCATCTTGAGAAGGGATGGTACACAAGCAATGTAAGGAATCATCTCTGAAAATCCACCACTTCAAGAAAACCACCTCTAAGGTAGACCACATAGAGGATCTCATTTATTTTGGCCCTCTTCATTGAGACGATCACCTTTAGTAGAACACAATTTTTCACTGCAAAATTATTATTGTTATTTATTTTTAGAGCACCATTGATTGGTTAGGTTCTTACATCTGTCGAATTCTCAAATCCTGGCAAAAAAAAGTTAAGACGATCCCTTGTATCTTAAGTCTCCAACATTAGCGTTAGTGCATTATACACGGTATCTACCCCTCTTAGGGTCATATTTTCCATCATCCTCCTCATTATGCACATAATGTACTGTCTGTAGAAATGATTGATCTGTGATGATATAATGTTCTTTTGTCATTGCCGAAGTTCCTCCCAGAGAACTGACTGAAGAAGAAAAACAACAAGCTGTCCACTCCGAGGAATTTTTGATCTTCTTCGATCGAACAATCCGTGTTATTGAGCGTGCCCTGGCGGAAGATTGTAATATATTCTTTGACTATAGTGGAAGAGATCTGGCAGATAAAGAAGGGTTAGTCTGTTATTAATATCACTCTGTAAAATGGTTCTGAAGATTGCTGACCATTACTAACTAGAAGGCTGCCAGGGCTCAGGGGGTTCTCTATAATAGGATCATGGATGGTTGATAAATAGTGTATTATATTTCATGTATTGTTGGTTGTAGAAATATAGTAGATATATCTTTTCACATAGGGGCAGTATTTTAGTAGTTATATTCTTGTACATAGGAGCAGTATTATAGTAGTTATATTCTTGTACATAGGAAGCAGTATTATAGTAGTTATATTCTTGTACATAGGAGCAGTAATATAGTAGTTATATTCTTGTACATAAGGGGCAGTATTATAGTAGTCATATTCTTGTACATATGGAGCAGTATTATAGTAGTTATATTCTTGTACATAGGGGCAGTATTATAGTAGTTATATTCTTGTACATAGGGGCAGTATTATAGCAGTTATATACTTGTACATAGGGGCAGTATTATAGTAGTTATATTCTTGTACATATGGAGCAGTATTATAGTAGTTATATTCTTGTACATAGGGGCAGTATTATAGTAGTTATATTCCTGTACATAGGAGCAGTATTATAGTAGTTATATTCTTGTACATAAGGGTAGTATTATAGTAGTTATATTCCTGTACATAGGGGCAGTATTATAGTAGTTATATTCTTGTACATAGGAGCAGTATGATAGTAGTTATAATCTTGTACATAGGGGCAGTATTATAGTAGTTATATTCTTGTACATAGGGGCAGTATTATAGTAGTTATATTCTTGTACATAGGGGCAGTATTATAGTAGTTATATTCTTGTACATAGGGGCAGTATTATAGTAGTTATATTCCTGTACATAGGAGCAGTATTATAGTAGTTATATTCTTGTACATAGGGGCAGTATTATAGTAGATATATTCTTGTACATAGGGGCAGTATTATAGTAGTTATATTCTTGTACATAGGAGCAGTATTATAGTTTTTATATTCTTGTACATAGGAGCAGTATTATAGTAGTTATATTCTTGTACATAGGAGCAGTATTATAGTAGTTATATTCTTGTACATAGGGGCAGTATTGTAGTAGTTATATTCTTGTACATAGGAGCAGTATTATAGTAGTTATATTCTTGTATATAGGGGCAGTATTATAGCAGTTATATTCTTGTATATAGGGGCAGTATTATAGTAGTTATATTCTTGTACATAGGAGCAGTATTATAGTTTTTATATTCTTGTACATAGGAACAGTATTATAGTAGTTATATTCTTGTACATAGGGGGCAGTATTATAGTAGTTATATTCTTGTACATAGCGGCAGTATTATAGTAGTTATATTCTTGTACATATGGGGCAGTATTATAGTAGTTATGTTCTTGTACATAGGGGCAGTATTATAGTAGTTATATTCTTGTACATAGGGGGCAGTATTATAGTAGTTATATTCTTGTACATAGGAGCAGTATTATAGATTTTATATTCTTGTACATAGGAGCAGTATTATAGTAGTTATATTCTTGTACATAGGGGGCAGTATTATAGTAGTTATATTCTTGTACATAGGAGCAGTAATATAGTAGTTATATTCTTGTACATAAGGGGCAGTATTATAGTAGTTATATTCTTGTACATATGGAGCAGTATTATAGTAGTTATATTCTTGTACATAGGGGCAGTATTATAGTAGTTATATTCTTGTACATAGGAGCAGTATTATAGTAGTTATATTCCTGTACATAGGAGCAGTATTATAGTAGTTATATTCTTGTACATAAGGGTAGTATTATAGTAGTTATATTCCTGTACATAGGGGCAGTATTATAGTAGTTATATTCTTGTACATAGGAGCAGTATTATAGTAGTTATATTCTTGTACATAGGAGCAGTATTATAGTAGTTATATTCTTGTACATAGGGGCAGTATTGTAGTAGTTATATTCTTGTACATAGGAGCAGTATTATAGTAGTTATATTCTTGTATATAGGGGCAGTATTATAGCAGTTATATTCTTGTATATAGGGGCAGTATTATAGTAGTTATATTCTTGTACATAGGAGCAGTATTATAGTTTTTATATTCTTGTACATAGGAGCAGTATTATAGTAGTTATATTCTTGTACATAGGGGGCAGTATTATAGTAGTTATATTCTTGTACATAGGGGCAGTATTATAGTAGTTATATTCTTGTACATAGGGGCAGTATTATAGTAGTTATATTCTTGTACATAGGGGCAGTATTATAGTAGTTATATTCTTGTACATAGGAGCAGTATTATAGATTTTATATTCTTGTACATAGGAGCAGTATTATAGTAGTTATATTCTTCTACATAGGGGCAGTATTATAGTAGTTATATTCTTGTACATAGGGGGCAGTATTATAGTAGTTATATTCTTGTACATAGGGGCAGTATTGTAGTAGTTATATTCTTGTACATAGGAGCAGTATTATAGTAGTTATATTCTTGTATATAGAGGCAGTATTATAGTAGTTATATTCTTATACATAGTGGCAGTATTATTGTAGTTATATTCTTGTACATAGGGGCAGTGTTATAGTAGTTATATTCTTGTATATAGGGGCAGTATTATATTAGTTATATCCTTGTACATAGGGGCAGTATTATAGTAGTTATATTCTTGTACATAGGAGGCAGTATTATAGTAGTTATATTCTTGTATATAGAGGCAGTATTATAGTAGTTATATTCTTATACATAGTGGCAGTATTATTGTAGTTATATTCTTGTACATAGGGGCAGTGTTATAGTAGTTATATTCTTGTATATAGGGGCAGTATTATAGTAGATATATTCTTGTACATAGGAGCAGTATTATAGTAGTTATATTCTTGTACATAGGAGCAGTATTATAGTAGTTATATTCTTGTATATAGGAGCAGTATTATAGTAGTTATATTCTTGTACATAGGAGCAGTATTGTAGTAGTTATATTCTTGTACATAGGAGGCAGTATTATAGTAGATATATTCTTGTACATAGGAGCAGTATTATAGTAGTTATATTCTTGTACATAGGAGCAGTATTATAGTAGTTATATTCTTGTATATAAGAGCAGTATTATAGTAGTTATATTCTTGTATATAGGGGCAGTATTATAGTAGATATATTCTTGTACATAGGAGCAGTATTATAGTAGTTATATTCTTGTACATAGGGGCAGTATTATAGTAGTTATATTCTTGTACATAGGAGCAGTATTATAGTAGTTATATTCTTGTATATAGGGGCAGTATTATAGTAGATATATTCTTGTACATAGGAGCAGTATTATATTAGTTATATTCTTGTACATAGGGAGCAGTATTATAGTAGTTATATTCTTGTACATAGGAGCAGTATTATAGTAGTTATATTCTTGTATATAGGGGCAGTATTATAGTAGATATATTCTTGTACATAGGAGCAGTATTATAGTAGTTATATTCTTGTACATAGGGAGCAGTATTATAGTAGTTATATTCTTGTACATAGGGGCAGTATTATAGTAGTTATATTCTTGTACATAGGAGCAGTATTGTAGTAGTTATATTCTTGTACATAGGAGGCAGTATTATAGTAGATATATTCTTGTACATAGGAGCAGTATTATAGTAGTTATATTCTTGTACATAGGAGCAGTATTATAGTAGTTATATTCTTGTATATAGGAGCAGTATTATATTAGTTATATCCTTGTACATAGGGAGCAGTATTATAGTAGTTATATTCTTGTACATAGGGGCAGTATTATAGTAGTTATATTCTTGTACATAGGAGCAGTATTATAGTAGTTATATTCTTGTACATAGGGGCAGTATTGTAGTAGTTATATTCTTGTACATAGGAGCAGTATTATAGTAGTTATATTCTTGTATATAGAGGCAGTATTATAGTAGTTATATTCTTATACATAGTGGCAGTATTATTGTAGTTATATTCTTGTACATAGGGGCAGTGTTATAGTAGTTATATTCTTGTATATAGGGGCAGTATTATATTAGTTATATCCTTGTACATAGGGGCAGTATTATAGTAGTTATATTCTTGTACATAGGAGGCAGTATTATAGTAGTTATATTCTTGTATATAGAGGCAGTATTATAGTAGTTATATTCTTATACATAGTGGCAGTATTATTGTAGTTATATTCTTGTACATAGGGGCAGTGTTATAGTAGTTATATTCTTGTATATAGGGGCAGTATTATAGTAGATATATTCTTGTACATAGGAGCAGTATTATAGTAGTTATATTCTTGTACATAGGAGCAGTATTATAGTAGTTATATTCTTGTATATAGGAGCAGTATTATAGTAGTTATATTCTTGTACATAGGAGCAGTATTGTAGTAGTTATATTCTTGTACATAGGAGGCAGTATTATAGTAGATATATTCTTGTACATAGGAGCAGTATTATAGTAGTTATATTCTTGTACATAGGAGCAGTATTATAGTAGTTATATTCTTGTATATAGGAGCAGTATTATAGTAGTTATATTCTTGTATATAGGGGCAGTATTATAGTAGATATATTCTTGTACATAGGAGCAGTATTATAGTAGTTATATTCTTGTACATAGGGGCAGTATTATAGTAGTTATATTCTTGTACATAGGAGCAGTATTATAGTAGTTATATTCTTGTATATAGGAGCAGTATTATATTAGTTATATCCTTGTACATAGGGAGCAGTATTATAGTAGTTATATTCTTGTACATAGGGGCAGTATTATAGTAGTTATATTCTTGTACATAGGAGCAGTATTATAGTAGTTATATTCTTGTATATAGGGGCAGTATTATAGTAGATATATTCTTGTACATAGGAGCAGTATTATAGTAGTTATATTCTTGTACATAGGGAGCAGTATTATAGTAGTTATATTCTTGTACATAGGAGCAGTATTATAGTAGTTATATTCTTGTACATAGGGAGCAGTATTATAGTAGTTATATTCTTGTACATAGGAGCAGTATTATAGTAGTTATATTCTTGTACATAGGAGCAGTATTATAGTAGATATATTCTTGTACATAGGAGCAGTATTATAGTAGTTATATTCTTGTACATAGGGAGCAGTATTATAGTAGTTATATTCTTGTACATAGGGGCAGTATTATAGTAGTTATATTCTTGTACATAGGGAGCAGTATTATAGTAGTTATATTCTTGTACATAGGGGCAGTATTATAGTAGTTATATTCTTGTACATAGGAGCAGTATTATAGTAGTTATATTCTTGTACATAGGAGCAGTATTGTAGTAGTTATATTCTTGTACATAGGAGGCAGTATTATAGTAGATATATTCTTGTACATAGGAGCAGTATTATAGTAGTTATATTATTGTACATAGGGGCAGTATTATAGTAGTTATATTCTTGTACATAGGAGCAGTATTATAGTAGTTATATTCTTGTATATAGGAGCAGTATTATAGTAGTTATATTCTTGTACATAGGGGCAGTATTATAGTAGTTATATTCTTGTACATAGGAGGCAGTATTATAGTAGTTATATTCTTGCACATAGGAGCAGTATTATGGTATACTATGTATAGTATATAATTATAGTATTACTGAATATATTTTTATTATGTAATATGTTAATATTTTTTGTGTCAGAGATGAGCAGAATTTATTTTCTCTACAAATTCCTTCAGCTCAGTGTAATATTTGCTGCAGTTTTAATAAGGTGTGACTGAATGATAGCATTATCTACAATGATTCCAGTGAGATTCGCTTTGTAAACTAATTAGTAAAGATCTATGGTCCAGACACATCAGGGATTCCTCCCTTCTCCTTCAGGGGCAGAATAATCACCACTCGGCTCTATTCTAATTAGTCAAAAACAAACATTTTATTAAAATCAAGTACTGAAAATACCATTGTGTAACTGAAAATATGTCAGAACCTGCAATAATCAGAGAGGAGCATCGCATAAAATTGTGAGAGTTTGCCTACGCATAAAGTTATACAAGTAAATGTTACTATGTCGCCTGTGGTGCTGCCCTTTAGTTAACTTTATAGAAACATTGTATCACACGAAAGTATCATGTTTCAGCGACAATTGTGAAATCACCTGCCTGTTTTATGGGATCTAAAGTTTGCAATAATTTATTTCAAGTCACCTTGAAAATTGCGCAACTTTCCAAAATCTTCTATAATGTTGTCCTTACGACCCCTCAACAGAACTATGGTTCCCCAAATTTACAAACCTGTATTGTCTGATCCTGCAAAAGAGCTAAAAATACAAAGTAGTAGAAAATGTTGCTCCTCCCCGATGACTGCAATGGCTGCAGGGAGAATATCACTTCATTTTCTCCCTGAATTCTCCCTTACAATCAGACATATTTATCTGCAGACTATTGCTATGGCTGCAGGTGCATAGCAATCGTTTCTTTACTGACAGGTTCCCTTTAAAGTCTCTCATTCTTATTCAACACACTTTTTATTTATTTATTTATTTATTTTTTAAACAAAACTGAAGTCACTGTGTTCAGATGCATTCACTGAAGGGAAAAAAACACCTTTTGTTGCAAAAGTTTACATACTTTCCAATGTGATGCCACCCATCCATAGGACTTTGATAGGATGCTGATCGTTGGGAGTCTGACTGCAGATCATTTGCAGCTGTTTCAAAAAATGTTCAAAACATTGGAGACTCCCTTTAAACAGTTTGTGACCAGGCATTTATTATTTTTTTCAAGTAAATTTTACCCCTCTCTTTTTGTTTTACGTCACCTAATTTTTTACATTATGTTTATATTCATACTTTCTTGTTTTTAATGCTGTTTTATTTACTCCTCCTTGCTTTCTTCCTATCTCCCTTTCTTCTGTCTTTCCTTTCTTCCTTCCTTCCTCCCTTCCTTCTTTCTTTCTCTCTTCCCTTCCTTCCTTCAATCCTCCCTTCCTTCCATCCTTCCTACCTTCGTTCCTCCCTTCCTTCCATCCTTCCTCCCTTCGTTCCTCCCTTCCTTCTATCCTTCCTCCCTTCCTTCCATCCTTCCTTCCTCCCTTCCTTCCTGCTTTCCACCCTTCCTTCTTTCCTTCCTTACTCCTTTTCTTCCATCCTTCCTTCCTCCCTTCCTTTTTCCCTTCCTTCCTTCCTTTTTTCCTTCATCCTGTCCTTTCTTCCTCATTTCCTTCTTTCCTTCCTTCCTTACTTCTTTACTTCCTCCCTTCCTTCCATCCTTCCTTCATTCCTACCTTCCTCCCTTCCTTCTTTCTTTACTTATTTCCTTCCTTCCTTCCTTCCTCCCTTCCTTCTTTCCTTCCATCCTTCCTTCCTTCCTTGCTTCCTTCCTTCCTTTCTTCCTTCCTTCTTTCTTTCTTTCCTTCCTTTTTTCCTTTTTGTCCTCCCTCTCTCCCTTCCTCAGAATGATATATTTGTGTATGTTTTAATTGACGATTTTCCCTGTAACTCTGGCTGTTATATTACCGCAATTTACCACTGAAATCCAGCCCCACACCTATACTGCAGAGCTGATCTAGGTCTTAGACCCAGCAGCTGGTATCCATTGATCATATGATTGCTAGGATGGGAAGAAGTGTTAATATTGCTTTGTATCTAGTGTAAAGCAGCGGGGCTGGTGCAGTGTGACAGACAGGCAGTGACCCAACAAAGTTCAATCAAAAGTCTCTTTTAATAGTCAGCATACTCACAAAACAGAAAGTAACTAGGATCCTCTGAATCGCAGCCGGGAAACAAGATAGTCTGTAACTGGGACCAGTTACCGTGGGCCACTGCACCGCCATGTACGGTGAGGGGTGTCAGGTCTTTTGGCTCTGCTTAGGTTCTGTGTTGCCTCACACAGGTGGAGCTCTGCAGAGCCTCCTGCTCTACCTGCTTGCAAAACAAAAACTGACACCCCCAACCCTCTGCTGCAGGGTTTTTACAAGGAACCCGTGGCTGTAGGCCCCATGAAAAACCCAGCCGGGGAGGAAACGGTCCGATTGCAGGACATTTTCTTTATATCACCGGTCTCAATACTGTAATTCCATGCTCTAAAAACCAGATAATGGAGCGCCACGTAGGTCACTTCATATATAAGGGGGCTACAGGGACCTTGCCCGGCATTATATAGAGCCAGGACCATACCGGCATTTCTCTGCGCCCAGGAATCAGAATTTTCCCAATCTCTTAATATGGGGCCAGTCGTGCCATTTCCCTGCGCCAATCATGCCCTATTCTTACGGCTTTGCATGGCGCAATCATCTCATTGTAGGCTGATTGGAAATCAATGCTGATTGGTGGCTGCTGCTCTTTCTCTACTGTAATGAGTAATTAGCAGCGGTAATTATCACTGATACGCTCCCTATGGACGCTTTATAGAATGTTCCTAAACGTTTCAGCTGCCTATGAATATCGCCATGCGCTAATACACTCCGGTGCCAGCAGGGCCGCCTCTGACATCCTCGCCAGGTCTTGTCACGTCTGCCGGAGCGTCGGCTCCCAGCACGTTCTGTCATTTGTGATTCATCAAACGCTGGGGAGCAACGTGAAAACCCGGCCAGGTGATGGATGATGACAGCTGTATTTATAGAACCGCCATAAGCAGAACACACTTGGCGTCACTTATGACATGTAGGCTCCGAGCAAAAATGTGGCTCCGTTGTAAAACTCCTGCCTGTGCTTGTAAATATATATATATGTGGTTTACATTGCCAATTTACTGAATTAAAAGGGAATTTCCTAACACAAAACACTGGGACCATTGGAGAAGAATGGGAAGGAGCCAATGTATGGGGCTAAAAAGCTTCACTGGAAAAATGATAGGGGTGCGCATCCTGAGAGCTCGCAGAAAAACAGCAATTTTAAAACTTGTATTACCTGTGGTTTTAATAAATGAAAGTTATGGGATTTAGTAAAACTATAGTTCAGTATTTAGAGGCAGGGATTGCAGATGTCCAACATAAGGGCCATACAGGTTACACCAGTGGGTTGCACCCTCCTCCGGCCACTTCAGGTGGGGACGGAAGATCATTAGAATAATTTGAGTCCTATTTAATAGGCAATTATGGGCAAACTTGCTTCCTAGCATGACGCGAATGCAGGAGCTCTAGTAACACATAGTTCACAAGTCCTAACCTTTTTCCTTCATAGGGTCCTGACCTTTTTGACAATATATAACCTGAAGCTCCTTCACCTCAATCTGTAACAAGGACCTCACCTACCATGTGCCATTTACTGTACTTACATCTATTTATGTGACAGAGGCGACTTCAGGCCTCCTTCAGATTCTCATCTAGCCTGAAAGTTAACAGAAAACCAGAAGATATTAGAGAAAATGATGGTTAACATGATGTTCAGACATAGTTGTGCTTTACATCATTCTACCCTCTTAAGTCATCCATAGGTCCATTTAGCCATCTATCCATAATACATACATCCATCATCAATCTATTTTCCATCACTCCATCTATCTAACCATTCAACCAACCATCCCTCCATCATCCATCCATCTTTCCATCCGTCATGGACATATTGTCCATCATCCATCCCTCCATCCATCCATACTTCTATCCATCCATCTATCTCTCCATCCATCAATCCATCATCCATCCATCAATCAAACATCAATCATTCATACATAATCCATCCCTTCATTCAACCATCCACCCCTTCAGCATCCATCCATACCTCCATCATCCATCCATACCTCCATCCATCATCGACCTATTATCTGTTCCTCCATGCATCTCTCCATCTTCCCATTCCTCCATCATCCTCTATCTCTCCATCCATCAATCTATCCATCCTCCATCCGTCAGTCTATCCATCCATACACTGTTCTTTCCTTCCTCTTGTTTTCCATCCTCAGTTCCCAAATGAGTCTTTAATTGATGTCAGACAAGGATAATTCAATGGGGGAAACAGGAAAATTGTCACCACAACCTGTTCTGGGCGATATAATTCACAGTGGTGATATCCTGAGCGTACGGTAAGGACTGGAACTCTCCCTGGAGTATCTAGATATCCGTGTGTGTCTTTATTATCAATATTGTCTGTAATAAAAGATTCACCGAAGCTCAAGAGATTATCTGTTCCTCTATTAATGGCCTAATTAATTATGCCTTTAATTTAACAAGCCCATCTATTTCTATCTATCTACAGTGGGGAAAATAAGTATTTGATACACTGACAATTTTACAAGTTTTCCCACCTACAACGAATGGAGAGGTCTGTAATTTTTATCATAGGTACACTTCACCTGTGAGAGACAGAATCGAAGAACAAAGACCAAAAAAATCACGTTGTATGACTTTCACATAATTAATTTGCGTTTTATTGCATGAAATAAGTATTTGATACAATAGAAAAACAGAACTTGATATTTGGTACAGAAACCTTTGCAATTACAGAGGTCAGATGTTTCCTGTAGTTCTTGACTAAGTTTGCACACAGTGCAGCAGGGATTTTGGCCCCCTCCTCCATACAGATCTTCTCCAGATCTTTCAGGTTTCGGGGCTGTCGCTGGGCAACATTGAGTTTCAGCTCCATCCAAAGATTTTCTAGTGGGTTCAGGTCTGGGGACTGGCTAGGCCTCTCCAGGACCTTGAAAAGCTTCTTACAGAGCCACTGCTTAGTTGCACTGGCAGTGTTTCAGTTCATTGTCATGCTGTAAGACCCAGCGATGACACATCTTCAATGCTCTTACAGAGGGAAGGATGCTATTGGCCAAAATCTCACGATACATGTGTAGCGCCCCCACTGCCGCAGGGCCGAGGGGTACCCGGTACCGGGCCTCTGAGTCTCTGCTCTGGGGTTGTCACGGTGGCTAGACCCGGTCCGTGACCCTGCTGAGGGGCGTACAATAAAGGTGGAGGTATGGTGACGATGTTATGATGTGGTGCAGGCCGCAGTAAATAACGAGGACACCAGGTTGCAGTCTCTTTACCTCTTTACTGAAGGCTTCAGGATCCTCAGTCTGGAATACGGTTAACCGGGCTGCGCAAGTCCGGCCGGTCCGATGGCACCTCCAGAGTTCCCTTTGCAGGTGGAAATCTGTGCCTACCTTCTAGCGCTTGTGTGTTGTGGTCCTCCCCTCCTGTGCTTACGGGATAGTCCCCACAACTGTTGTGTCTGTTTCTGAACTTCCCTCACAACTCGATTCTGATGTTCTTCTTCGTCCCCCAGATGATATGGCTAGGACGCACCCGTATGACGGGTAGGCTCGGAGCTCTTCCTGGACCCTAGTGTCGCCCTTCTCCTGTTGTTGCCCCCTGTGTCTTCATAGGTGATTTGTGTGAGACAGCCCGCCTATAGCTGACTGTCCTGCCGTAGGTTTGAAGTTAGGCCTGGAGCTCTATACTTCCTCGGCGTTCCGGCCACCGGCTGCGTGCCTCAGTAGGATGTTGCCTCGTCTTACAGCACGACTCCTACTGGTGTTTCTCCTTGTTGCGTTGATCTCGTTTCTCACTCAGCACAATAAACCTCGCTTCTTGTCCTTTCTTAGGGTACCGCCGCTATCAGGTGCAGGCGCGGTCCCGTAACGTTCTCTCAGTTCGCTAGGCCTCTGTCAGGATCCCACCCCTGACAGGGACCCCCCTGAGTCTCTCCCCGCAACACCCTCTGCCACAGGATGTTGCCTGTTCGATTCCCAGTCAGCTTCTCTCTAACTTCCTGCCTAACCCCCAGTTTTACCAGATTGTGAGGAGTGGCCTAATACATAGCACCCTTAGCTCCCCCTGGAGGCCAGACTGTGAAGTGCATTGGTGTCTGTGATACCTGGTCAGGTGAACTCCTTCAGTGCCATCAGACGTACCATAGCCCCCCTTAGCGGCGGAGCATCAGTACTGCAACGACCAGGACTCTGGGGCGCTGCACATGACCCCATCCATCCTCCCTTCATTAAGGTGCAGTCATCCTGCCACTTTTGCATAAAATAACCCCCAAAGTATGATGTTTCCCCCACCATGCTTCACTGTTGGGACAGTGTTCTTGGGGTTGTAGTTGGAGCGCCCCCACACCGCCGCAGGGCCGAGGGGTACCCGGAGCCGGGCCTCTGGGTCTCAGTCCTGGGGTTGTCACGGTGGCTAGACCCGGTCTGTGGCCCTGTCTGTCAGTGGGGGACGTCCGGTGCAATAAGTGGTGGTGTAGCGGTGCAGTTGTGGGGTGCAGGTCGCGGTAAATAACGAGGACACCAGGTTGCAGTCTCTTTACCTCTTTACTGAAGATCTCTGGGTCCTCAGTCCGGAATACGGTTCACCAGGCTGCGCAAGTCCGGCCGGTCCAATGGCACCTCCAGAGTTCTCTTCACAGGTGGAAATCTGCGCCTTCCCCCTAGCGCTAGGTGTTGTGGTCCTTCCCTGCTGTGCTTACGGAAAGTACCCCACAACTGTTGTGTCTGTTTCTTAAGTTCCCTCACAACTCGATTAGATGATGTTCTGCTAATCCTCCGTCCCTCCCTGATGTTCTGGTTGGGACGGCACCCGTTTGACGGGTAGGCTCGGAGCTCTTCCGGGACCCTAGAGACGCCCCTCTCCACAAGTTGCCCCCCAAGACTGCATAGGTGATTTGAGTTAGACAGCCCGCCTGAGACTGACTGTCCTGCCGCTGTTTAGAGTATTGCTTGAAGCTGGATATTATTATACTCCCTCGGCGTTCCGGCCACCGGTAGTGCGCCTCAGTAGGATGTTGCCTCGGTCTTACAGCACGACTCCTACTGGTATTCTCCTATTGCTATGATCTCGTTTCTCACTCAGCACAATCTATCTCGCTTCTGATCCTTTCTTGGGCACCGCCGCTATCCTGAGCAGGCACGGTCCCGTTACGTTCGTTCAAGTTGCCAAGCCTCTGTCAGGATCCCACCCCTGACAGAGACCCTACTGTATCTTCCCCCACAACACCCTCTGCCACAAGGTGTTGCCTGGTTCCAACCCAGTCAGCTTCTGATCTAACTTCCTGCCTGACCCCCAGTTTACCCACTATGGTGGGGAGTGGCCTAATGAATAGCACCCTTAGCTCCCCCCGGAGGCCCGGCTGTGAAATGTATTGGTGTCTGTGATACCTGATCAGATGAACTCCTTCAGTGCCATCAGACGTACCATAGCTCCCCATAGTGGCGGGGCCACAGTACTGCAACGACCAGGACTCTGGGGCGCTGCATACTTATCCTTCTTCCTCCAAACACGTCGAGTGGCGTTGAAACTAAAAAATTCTATTTTGGTCTCATCTGACCACAAGACCTTCTCCCATTCCTCCTCTGGATCACCCAGATGATCTTTGGTGAACTTCAAATGCACCTGGACATGTGCTGGTGTGAGCAAGGGGACATTGCGTGCCCTGCATGATTTTAATCCATGACACCTTAGTGTGCTACTAACGGTAATGTTTGACACTGTGGTCCTAACTCTCTTCAGGTCATTGTCTAGGTCCTCCTGTGTAGTTCTGGGCTGATTCCTGACCTTTCTCGGAATCATCCTTACCCCACGAGGCGAGATCTTGAATGGAACCCCAGACCAAGGAAGATTGACAGTCATCTTGTGTTTCTTCTATTTTCTAGTAATTGTGCCAATGGTTATTGCCTTCTCACCAAGCTGCTTTCGTATTGTCCTGTAGCACATCCCAGCCTTGTGCAGGTCTGAAATTTTGTCCCTGGTGTCCTTAGATAGCTCTTTGGTTTGAGCATCTGGGCCTTAGTGCAGAGGTTAGATTGTGATTGATTGAATGTGTGGACAGGTGTCTTTTATACAGGTAATGAGTTCAAACAGATGCAATTAATACAGGTAATGAGTGCAGAGTAGGAGGCTTCTTACAGAAACACTAACAGGTCTGTGAGAGCCAGAATTCTTGCCGGTTGGTTGGTGATCAAATACTTAATTCATGCAAAAAATGCAATTTAATTTTTTTTAAATCATACAATGGGATCTTCTGTTTTTTTTATTTTTAGATTCTGTCTCTCACAGTTGAAGTGTGCCTACAATAAAAATTACAGATCTCTGTATGTGGGAAAACTTGCAAAATTGGCAGTGTATCAAATACTTATTTAATAATTTATCTCTATCTCTCTATCTCTCTATATCTATTATCTATCAATCTATCATCTCATATTTATCCCATATGTCATGGGGATGATGCAACAGAGAGGAGCCAGAAGACCGCAGCGTCTGATTTCTCCTACTCCTGCACTGACTAGAAGCACTTCACCTTCATATTAAGCGGTGCAGGTTTCTTTTAGCAGTGCCGGAGTTAATCTACTCAGTTGAGAGCTCCTGGAAGCTTTTCTGCATTAGGCTCTCAGCTGTTCAGTGTTGGCCACTACCCTCTCCTATCGAAACTGTACTCTGGCAAGCAGGCATTGCCAGAGCTAGCTTCATGCTGCTTGGTTCACGAGTTGGTGGTGTGTTGTTTGAGAAGGCGTTTGGTGGATTTATCTAAGACTGTTGTTTGGTTTTGGTTGTGTGCAAATCCTCTCCTCCTACTTCGGCTTTTCCCATCCTTCTCTACACGGTGTCGGTGTCTCCTGTTATGACCCCAGTGGACAGGGTCTCAGAGGAACGTGTAAGTCTGCGAGATTCAAAAATCCAGCTCATAGGGCTGTGGTAACTGGGTTGACCAAATAGCTACTCCTAACGCCAACACTAGAAGTAGCCGGGGATCATGCCTACAGTGATCGCTAGATGACTCGCGCCAGCCGGAGAATCTAACTACCCCTAGGAGAAGAAAACAAAGACCTCTCTTGCCTCCAGAGAAAGGGACCCCAAAGCAAGATACAAGCCCCCCACAAATAATAACGGTGAGGTAAGAGGAAATGACAAACACAGAAATGAACCAGGTTCAGCAAAGAGAGGCCAGCTTACTAATAGCAGAATATAGCAAGATAACTTATCTGGTCAACAAAAACCCTATAAAAATCCACGCTGGAGATTCAAGAACCCCCGAACCGTCTAACGGTCCGGGGGGAGAACACCAGCCCCCTAGAGCTTCCAGCAAAGGTCAGGATACAGATTGGAACAAGCTGGACAAAAATACCAAACAAAACAAAAGCAAAAAGCAAGGAAGCAGACTTAGCTTGAAATACAGGAACCAGGATCATAGGACAAGAGCACAACAGATTAGCTCTGATTTCAACTATGCCAGGCATTGAACTGAAGGTCCAGGGAGCTTATATAGCAACGCCCCTGAACTAACGGCCCAGGTGAGGATATAGGAAAAGACAGAAGCTCCAGAGTCAAATCACTAATGACCACTAGAGGGAGCAAAAAGCAAAATCACAACAGTCTCCCTCTGTTGTTTGTGAGTGCATTTCTGTATCATTGATATTTTCCTTTATCCCTGTTCATATTACCTTGTTAGTCTGGTTAGTGTATTACCATACACTACTACTCCCCTCTTCCCTGGTGGGAGAAGGGAACAGACTGAGGGTGGATTCAGGAGCTCGGCAAGGTATGTGGCCCCAATGTCTTCACCATTAGAAGTAATCGTGGAACAGGGATAGCAAGGGTGCCCCTAGCATTAGGTACAGGTAAGGAGTCCCTGGTCCCCGAATACCCGACAATAGAGTCGTGACACCATATCTATCTATCTATCTATCTATCTATCTATCTATCTATCTAATATCCCATATTTATCTATCTATCTATTGGTCCTTGCTTTAGGGAAAAAAAGGTAGACAATCCCTTTAAGGTGAAGGTCCAAAACCTGAGGCTGTGCCATAAAAAGAATCTATGGATCCATATGGCCAAGGAGCCCATCTGCTATGTAGTACTGCCATATGAAAGGCACTGCAGGGCTGATCCTATAGACACTGCCTCTGGCTTCTACTAGTAATGTCTGATCGATTCTTACCGATCCCTTCAAAGCCAGGTTAATATTAACTTCTGTGTGGCTGACCCATACGTGGCGGATGACATCACTTACCTCCTTTATGTTCCTTTCTGTAATATTCTGCATAATCTGTATTTTATGAGCAGTGATTTATTTTCTATGGAAATGTCGTATTGATGATAAACGACTGCTCTTATTACTGTGCAGAGGCTTTGATGTTCTGTTGTGGTTACATAAGGTTTCAATGTAAAATTCTGTATCATATGTAGAATCTTTATATGTCCTATACTGATAAGAGATTAAATTCACCCTGACATTAACATGTTAAGGACCACACGCCGTAATGTATGGTACATGGTGCATGGTCCTGGGCCTTAAATCCATGCAGGGTCAAGTGCATGAGCCCATGTCGCCTTGGCGGACCACATTACCCAGCTTTCCTTTGGCTAGATCCACAGAATAGGTGTGCACTATATACATGGAAAGGGAATAGTCTGAGTGCTGCGATAAGGAACTACCATCTCTGCTGTTTAACCCCTTTAGATGCCACTGTCAATCGTGACAGCAGCATTTAAGAGGTAGGACATGAGGGATGTCTCTTTTCTGAAGCCCAGCAACCAACATCCCACAAAATGATGCAGGGTGCCAATGGCATTGTAATGGCAGCCAAGGTAACGGTTGGGGGAGGTCAGTGAAAACCCTGTGTCTGAAATGGTTGTACATCTGTAGGACCTGTGTCTAGGCTTCTTAAGAGATCATTAGTTTTACAATACACTGCAATACTACAGTATTTCAGTGTACGGTACAAGTGATTGCAGGTTCAAGTCCCCTAGGGGGACTAATAAAAGATGTACAACAAAAAAATGAAAAATATTAAAAAAAAAAAATGTACAAGTTCATATCACCCCAACTGTTTTCTGGAACATAATTTTTTTTTACATATTTGGTATCTAAATTAATAAAATATGATAATTATTTGAAACGGTAAAAGCCAAAATGAAAAAAAATTCTTTATGGCAAAGTCGCTATTTTTGGTCACTTCAGCTTCCCAAAAATTGAATAAAAAGAGATCAGAATGTCGTATGGAAATGGTGATGATAAAAACAGCGGCTCAATTGTCACGCAGTGGTGTTCTTCAGTAAGGAAGGGGGACCTCAAACTGTCCCTGGAACTGGGACTCTAACTATCCCTGTCCTGGGGGTACTCTTGAAGGTAGAGAGGCCTGAGTTACTGATCTTACTGTGCTCCTGTTAATCCCTGATCTGTCCCCTCCCTCAACCCATAAGGCATGGGACAGAAATGCAAGGCAAGCAAGACACAAAGACAAAACTGGGATAACAGAAAGCAATAAACACTCGCCAAAGGTAGAGCGGTATATAGGGAAGGATAGGAATGTACAAACCAAATGGGAATAGGACAATGAGGAAAGCATACACCCAAAAACAGCACGCTACAATCTCCAGTAGCAACAATGATCTCCAATTCAGCACAGCATCTCCAAGGAGCTACAAACAAAAGCTTTCACTGGCAAGGCAGATAAAGTCTGGCCAGGTTTTATAGGGAGAGGTAATGACCAGATCAGAAGCAGCTGAAATGGAGCTGCAAGTTTCTGACCAGCATAGAAAGGGTCTTTAACCTCTTCATTGCCAAAGGAAACCAAATCCATTTAATATGGGACATAAACACACAGGCTAAATGGAAGATCTGCGATTCACAACATGTACGATCTTCTACACCAAGATCTTCCAGGAGGACGTGACACACTCTTGACATCATTCTTTAAAATAAAAAACATTCCCTGATACAATTCTACTAATCCAAAAATAAAAAGTCATAGCTCTTGGAAAGAGAGGAGATAAGTATCAAAAGAGAAGAGGAGCCCTGGGACTCTGCTACCTCAGGGCCTGGAGTCGGTCCTACCACTGTAAAGGTATGACACACCATTCAGAACAGGTCATGGCCTTAACCGGGGACCTTGAGGACGAGACATATTTGTAACCACTTTTTTTTTTGTTTGTTTCTTACACAGTACTCCATGAGAAATATCATGTGATCACTGAGTCTTCTTTCTTTCCCTTTTTATTCTTTCTTCTTTTACTTTCTTTGTTTCTTTTTTCCTTCATTTACTTATTTCTTTCTTATTTTTCCTTCTTCTTTTCCTTTTTTCTTTCCTGTTTGACTTATATTTCTTTCTACATTCCATACTTTCTTTCTTATTTCCTTCCTTCCATCTTTTCTTCATTCCGTTCTTCCTTCTTTCTTTCTTTCTTTCTTTCCTTCATTCCATTTTCTTTTTCTTTCTTTCTTTCTTTCTTTCTTTCTTTCTTTCTTTCTTTCGGAATTGGGAGCCAATGAAGGGATTTTCAGAAGGGAGAAGCAGTGTAACAGCGAGGACAGAGGATAATTAGTCATGCAGCAGAGTTAATAAGAGTGGCGCGAGAGTGTTAGTAGGGAGGCCACGGAGAAGAATATTGCAGTCGTCGAGGCGGGACATGATGAGGGCATGCACTAACATTTTAGTAGATTCAGAGTTGAGGAAAGGATGGATTTCGAAGTATTTGTGAGTTGGAGGCGGCAAGATGTGTGGTTTGAAGGACAAGGCAGAGTCAAGTGTAACTCCGTAGGGAAATTAGCGTAGATGTAAAAAGATGATGTTTTCAGTTCTTTCTTTCTTTCTTTCTTTCTTTCTTTCTTTCTTTCTTTCTTTCTTTCTTTCTTTCTTTCTTTCTTTCTTTCTTTCTTTCTTTCTTTCTCTTTCTTTCTCTTTCTTTCTTTCTTACTTTCTTCTTTTCATAGCACTCAATGAGTTCTGTTTTCCCCTGTAACTTATGGACAGAGCACATACAAAAAAAAAAAAGCACACTTACAGGGCTGATTTTAGACAAAATGGTGGAGTACTGGAGTACAAAATAAGCATAGGACAGCTCCCATTATAAATAGACTAGCTACTGAACCCGTTCTACGCCCGGGTGGCGAGCATTTATATTGGTATATGGCCTCCATCCTGGTATGTGCTGCTCCATCCTGCGCCCCCATCCTGTTATGTGCTGCTCCATCCTGCGTCCCTATCCTGTCATGTGCTCCCATCCTGCGCCCCCCATCCTGTCATATGCTGCTCCATCCTACACCCCCATCCGGTCATGTGTGTGCCCCCATTCTGTCATGTGCTGCTCCCATCCTGTGCCCCCATTATGTCATGTGCTGCTCCCATCCTGCGCTCCATCCTGTCATGTGCTCCCATCCTGGACCCCCATCCTGTCATGTGTGCGCCCCCATTCTGTCATGTGCTGCTCCCATTGTGCGCAATCATTCTGTCATGTGCTGCTCCCATCCCGCGCCCCCGTTCTGTCATGTGCTGCTCCCATCCTGTGCCCCCATTCTGTTGTAATGTGCTGCACCCATTCTGCCTGTTACTGTTTCCATTCTGCCATATGTTGCTCCCATCTTTCTCTCTCCGGCTCTACTGCCCGAGGGCGGCTGTGCTGAGTGCGCGCGGCTGTGCTGAGTGCGGGCGGCTGTGCTGAGTGCGGGCGGCTGTGCGTGGCGGTGATGAGTGCGGGCGGCTGTGCGTGGCGGTGCTGAGTGCGGGCGGCTGTGCGTGGCGGTTCTGAGTGCGGGCGGCTGTGCGTGGCGGTGCTGAGTGCGGGCGGCGGTGCTGAGTGCGGGCGGCGGTGGTGAGTGCGGGCGGCTGTGCGTGGCTGTGGTGAGTGCGGGCGGCTGTGCGTGGCTGTGGTGAGTGCGGGCGGCTGTGCGTGGCGGTGCTGAGTGCGGGCGGCTGTGCGTGGCAGTGCTGAGTGCCGGCGGCTGTGCGTGGCGGTGCTGAGTGCGGGCGGCTGTGCGTGGCGGTGCTGAGTGCGGGCGGCTGTGCGTGGCGGTGCTGAGTGCGGGCGGCTGTGCGTGGCGGTGCTGAGTGCGGGCGGCTGTGCGTGGCGGTGCTGATTGCCGGCGGCTGTGCGTGGCTGTGCTGAGTGCCGGCGGCTGTGCGTGGCTGTGGTGAGTGCGGGCGGCTGTGCGTGGCTGTGGTGAGTGCGGGCGGCTGTGCGTGGCTGTGCTGAGTGCGGGCAGCTGTGCGTGGCTGTGCTGAGTGCGGGCGGCTGTGCGTGGCGGTGCTGAGTGCCGGCGGCTGTGCGTGGCGGTGTTGAGTGCCGGCGGCTGTGCGTGGCTGTGCTGAGTGCGGGCGGCTGTGCGTGGCTGTGCTGAGTGCGGGCGGCTGTGCGTGGCTGTGATGAGTGTGGGCGGCTGTGCGTGGCTGTGGTGAGTGCGGGCGGCTGTGCGTGGCTGTGGTGAGTGCGGGCGGCTGTGCGTGGCTGTGGTGAGTGCGGGCGGCTGTGCGTGGCTGTGGTGAGTGCCGGCGGCTGTGCGTGGCTGTGCTGAGTGCCGGCGGCTGTGCGTGGCTGTGCTGAGTGCGGGCGGCTGTGCGTGGCTGTGCTGAGTGCGGGCGGCTGTGCGTGGCGGTGCTGAGTGCGGGCGGCGGTGCTGAGTGCGGGCGCGGTGCTGAGTGCGGGCGGCTGTGCGTGGCTGTGGTGAGTGCGGGCGGCTGTGCGTGGTTGTGGTGAGTGCGGGCGGCTGTGCGTGGCTGTGCTGAGTGCGGGCAGCTGTGCGTGGCTGTGCTGAGTGCCGGCGGCTGTGCGTGGCTGTGCTGAGTGCGGGCGGCTGTGCGTGGCTGTGGTGAGTGCGGGCGGCTGTGCGTGGCTGTGCTGAGTGCGGGCGGCTGTGCGTGGCTGTGCTGAGTGCCGTGGCTGTGCTGAGTGCGGGCGGCTGTGCGTGGCTGTGGTGAGTGCGGGCGGCTGTGCGTGGTTGTGGTGAGTGCAGGCGGCTGTGCGTGGCTGTGCTGAGTGCGGGCAGCTGTACGTGGCTGTGCTGAGTGCCGGCGGCTGTGCGTGGCTGTGCTGAGTGCGGGCGGCTGTGCGTGGCTGTGGTGAGTGCGGGCGGCTGTGCGTGGCTGTGCTGAGTGCGGGCGGCTGTGCGTGGCTGTGCTGAGTGCGGGCGGCTGTGCGTGGCTGTGCTGAGTGCGGGCGGCTGTGCGTGGCTGTGCTGAGTGCCGGCGGCTGTGCGTGGCTGTGGTGAGTGCGGGCGGCTGTGCGTGGCTGTGGTGAGTGCGGGCGGCTGTGCGTGGCTGTGGTGAGTGCGGGCGGCTGTGCGTGGCTGTGCTGGGCACCGAGTGCTGGGGGCCTGAGCAGGCGGGGACACCGGAGCGCTGTGGGGGTCAGGTGCCGAAGTCGCCGCTAGCTCAGGCCCCTGGCAGTTGCTATATTTACCTGTCCCCCGTTCCATCGATGCGCGCTGCTCTGTCCTCCACATCCTCTGGCTGTGACTGTTCAGTCAAAGGGCGGCGCGCTGAACTGAACGTCACAGGCAGAGGATGTGGAGGACAGAGCAGCGCGCATCGATGGAACGGGGGACAGGTAAATATTGCATACTCACCCTCCTGGCTCGTCCCTGCTTCTCCGTTGGAGATCGCAGTGTGCATTCAGTGCTTACGCATACCGCGATCTCCTGGGAGTGTAGCGCCCCCACCGCCGCAGGGCCGAGGGGTACCCGGTACCGGGCCTCCGAGTCTCTGCTCTGGGGTTGTCACGGTGGCTAGGCCCGGTCCGTGACCCTGCTGGTGGGGAGGCGACGTACAGTGAGTGATAGATAAGGATGGTGATGCGGTGCAGTGCCGGACGCGGTAAAATAACGAGGACACCAGGTTGCAGTCTCTTTACCTCTTTACTGAAGATCTCTGGGTCCTCAATCCGGAATACGGTTCACCAGGCTGCGCAAGTCCGGCCGGTCCAATGGCACCTCCAGAGTTCTCTTTGCAGGTGGAAATCTGTGCCTTCCTGCTAGCGCTATGTGTTGTGGTCCTTCCCTGCTGTGCTTACGGAAAGTCCCCACAACTGTTGTGTCTGTTTCTTAAGTTCCCTCACAACTCGATTAGATGATGTTCTGCTAATCTTCCGTCCCTCCCTGATTTTACGGTTAGGACGGCACCCGTATGACGGGTAGGCTCGGAGCTCTTCCGGGACCCTAGAGTCGCCCCTCTCCACTAGTTGCCCCCTATGTCTTCGTAGGTGTTTTAGGTGAGACAGCCCGCCTATGACTGACTGTCCTGCCGTTGGTTTGAAGTATTGCTTGAAGCTAGATTTATGAATACTTCCTCGGCGTTCCGGCCGCCGGTTGTGCGCCTCAGTAGAATGTTGCCTCGGTCTTGCAGCACGACTCCTACTGGTATTCTCCTTGTTGCTTTGATCTCGTTTCTCACTCAGCACAATCTATCTCGCTTCCAATCCCTCCTTGGGCACCGCCGCTATACTGAGCAGGCACGGTCCCGTTACGTTCTCTCCAGTTGCCAGGCCTCTGTCAGGATCCCACCCCTGACAGGGACCCTACCGAATCTTCCCCCACAACACCCTCTGCCACAAGGTGTTGCCTGGTTCCAACCCAGTCAGCTTTCTCTCTAACTTCCTGATTGACCCCCAGTTTTACCAGTATGTGAGGAGTGGCCTAATGAATAGAACCCTTAGCTCCCCCTGGAGGCCCGGCTGTGAAATGTATTGGTTTCTGTGATACCTGGTCAGATGAACTCCTTCAGTGCCATCAGACGTACCATAGCCCCCCTTAGCGGCGGAGCCACAGTACTGCAACGACCAGGACTCTGGGGCGCTGCAGGAGCGTCACTCTGTGGGGTCCAGACTGCGCCGGCGCTTGCGCTTGCGCAGTCTATAAAGGCTTCGGACAGAGTGATGCTCCCAGCGTTATATTATAGATCCCACAGAAAACTGTGGAGTATAACGTCCCAAAAATCAGAAACTGTGAACTTAATTATAAAAATACAAATTTTTATTGAACAAATATAGACAAAACAAGTAAAAAATTCAGTGTTTGGAATGAAAGAATGGTGATGACACAATGACAAAAACAACGCACCTAAAAACCACGTGTTGCCAAAGATGGCATCACACCAGGGCGGCACAATCAGAGGTGTGGGTGCTGATAATAATACAGGGGCACTATAAACTAAATCAGGGAGACACAGGTGTGATTACCCGAATGAACTGTGCATGCAAAACTGGCCTAAGTTCAATAGGGAGAAGGGTACCTGCGATACCCAGAGTAACAGGACAAAATTACATGTGCCTGACCTTAAATCAGTCTAAATAAAGTACCACATGCCTACAGAAAGTGCCATCTATAGTGCTTACCCATGTGGGACATGGAGAAGATGCGTACGCTGTCTAGAACCCCAACGCACGTTTCGCGCTGATGGCTTCGTCGGGGGCCTTGTGTGTGTTGCTGTGCATTGGTGGGCCATAAATACTCCATACACACCTGATGAAAATGACCAACCGCTCTGTGGAGCGCATGGGGGTCGAGTCCCGAGCCGCACGGACATCGCTTCCGGCTGTCCTAGCATTGGAGCAGGTCAAGGAAAAGTTTCCTGTGACGTCAGATGACCTGCACCAAGCTGATTGGACACCTTCGGAGATGCAGGCGTGGTCAGGACCAACAGCACATGCGCACACCGCGGCGGCCATCTTGGATACTGGAACAAGTGTGGGCAAAAACGCAAATGCTAAGTAAGGCTGCCAACCTAAATTACACTGTGCAAAGCAGTGAAATAGTGATATATACATTAGCATACAAAGCATTACAATCAAGCCAGATTGAAAAACATTAATAATAGACCACCCAATATCCAGTCTGTTCACTGCAGATTCCCATGTATGCGATCAAGAACAATGGTGTTTCAGGGGGATCCAGGCGCACTCCTCAATATGCAAAGCAGACTATTGATCAGGATCCAACTGCACATACTGAATTTAAATGACAAATAAAAAATGAATTAATATAAAATGAACATGAAAACAGCAACAGACTAAAAACAAGAGAGACAGAGAAGGACATAATGCACGAGAAAATGTATAACAATCGCGATAGTGGGGTGCCTAAAACCCCAAATTACATCCCAGTTGTTATAAAAAGGGCACAAATGAAAGTTGCTCGTTTAGCCCATGGGGTGACATACTGTAGTTCCAAGGGAGACTATCCAGCGACATTCCAGCTGCGCCAAGATTTTCTTAAAATTACCGCCTCTGGTGCCACAATGCACCCTGTCGATGCCCCTGATCTTAAGTGCATCTGGATTGCAATTGTGGCACAGCTTGAAGTGTTGCGGGATCGTCTTTAAGTCAGAGACATCAGTGGCGTCCTTGGCCATTCTGTTGTCTCTGACGTGTTCCCTGACCCTCACTCGAAGCTCTCGCGAGGTTAGACCGACATAGATCAAATTACATGTACAAACTGCGTAATAAACCACATAACTGGTGCTACATTGTGGCACCAGAGGCGGTAATTTTAAGAAAATCTTTGGCAATACGTGGTTTTTAGGTGCGTCGTTTATGTCGTTGTGTCATCACCATTCTTTCTTTCCAAACACTGAATTTTTAACTTATTTTGTCTATATTTGTTCAATAAAAATTTGTATTTTTATAATTACCGTAAGTTCACAATTTTTGATATTTGGGACGTTATACTCCACAGTTCTCTGTAGGATCTAGTATGGTGTTATCAGCAGGATATCTGAAGTTTTCACCGGATGATGTGCTACTAAGAAGATTGATTTCTGTTCCAGCACAAACAATTACATCACTCAATGAATAGGCAGCATTGTGCTTGTTTAGTATAATGCACCCCATAGTCCTCCACATAGTATAATGCACACCTCCTAGTCCTCTATATAGTATAATGCACACCCCAGAGTCCTCCATATAGTATAATGCACACCCCATAGTCCTCCATATAGTATAATGTGCCTCATAGTCCTCAATATAGTATAATGCACACTGTTGTGAATTAGACTTTTTTGGCTCCCTCTAGTGGTTACTAGTGATATGACTCTGGGATTTCCTTCCCTCTGTCTGCACCCAGCTGGGTCGTTACTTCAGGGGTGTTGCTATATAAACCTCCTGGAACCCTTAGTCCAGTGCCTGGCATCGGTGTTATCAGACACATTCTGTTTGCTCCTGTTTGCTGGTCCTGGTTCGTGCTAAATTAAGCTAAGTCTTGCTTCTTTGTTTTTTGGGTTATTTGTTTGCTATCATTTTTGTCCAGCTTGTACTAAATGTGATTCCTGACCTTGCTGGAAGCTCTAGGGGGCTGGTGTTCTCCCCCCGGGCCGTTAGACGGTTCGGGGGTTCTTGAATTTCCAGTGTGGATATTTTTGATAGGATTTTTTGCTGACCATATAAGTTATCTTTCTATATTCTGCTATTAGCTAGTGGGCCTCTCTTTGCTAAATTCCTAGCTCATTCTTATGTTTGTCTTTTCCTCTTACCTCACCGTTATTATTTGTGGGGGGCTTTTATCCAACTTTTTGGGGTATTTCCTCTGGAGGCAAGAAAGGTCTTTCTTTTCCCTTCTAGGGGTAGTTAGCTCTCCGGCTGGCGCGAGACGTCTAGGATCAACGTAGGAACGTTCCCCGGCTGCTGGTATTTGTGGTGCTAGGATTAGTTATATGGTCAGCCCAGTTACCACTGCCCTATGAGCTGGTTTTCTGTATTTACTGACTTAGCATTATTCCTGAGACCCTCTGCCATTGGGGTCATAACAGTATGCCAGGCCGATATTGAATGTTTAAAGCATTGCAGAAGTGGGATAATAAGAAAGGAAATTCTGAGTTTTTTTTTTTCCTTCCTTCTCTTCCTCCCCTTTACCTTTGAGTGGCGTGTGCTTGCTGCAGACATGAATGTGCAGACCTTGATTACAAGTGTTGACCAGCTGGCAGCTCGTGTGCAGGGTATACAAGATTTTGTTACCAGTAGTCCTATGTCTGAACCTAAAATACCTATTCCGGAATTGTTTTCTGGAGATCGATTTAGGTTTAGGAATTTCAAGAATAATTGTAAATTGTTTCTTTCTCTGAGACCCCGTTCATCTGGAGATTCTGCTCAGCAAGTTAAAATTGTTATTTCTTTTTTACGGGGCGACCCTCAGGATTGGGCTTTCTCGCTAGCGCCAGGAGATCCGGCATTGGCGAATATTGATGCGTTTTTTCTGGCGCTCGGATTGCTTTACGAGGAACCCAATCTTGAAATTCAGGCAGAAAAAGCCTTGCTGGCTATTTCTCAGGGTCAGGATGAAGCTGAAGTGTATTGCCAAAAATTTCGGAAATGGTCCGTGCTTACTCAGTGGAATGAGTGTGCTCTGGCCGCAAATTTCAGAAATGGCCTTTCTGAAGCCATTAAGAATGTGATGGTGGGTTTCCCCATTCCTACAAGTCTGAATGATTCTATGGCGCTTGCTATTCAAATTGACCGGCGTTTGCGGGAGCGCAAAACCGCTAATCCTCTGGTGGTGTTGTCTGAACAAACACCTGATTTAATGCAATGTGATAGAATTCAGACTAGAAATGAACGGAAAAATCATAGACGTCAGAATGGGTTGTGTTTTTACTGTGGTGATTCTACACATGTTATATCAGCATGCTCTAAACGCCTAACAAGGGTTGTTAGTCCTGTCGCCATTGGTAATTTGCAACCTAAATTTATTTTGTCTGTGACTTTAATTTGCTCTTTGTCTTCTTACCCTGTTATGGCGTTTGTGGATTCAGGTGCCGCCCTGAGTCTTATGGATCTGTCGTTTGCCAAGCGCTGTGGTTTTGTTCTTGAACCGTTAGTAAATCCTATTCCTCTTAGAGGTATTGATGCTACGCCATTGGCGGATAATAAACCGCAGTTTTGGACGCAGGTGACCATGTGCATGACTCCTGAACATCGGGAGGTGATTCGTTTTCTTGTTCTGCATAAAATGCATGATTTGGTTGTTTTGGGTCTGCCATGGTTACAGAACCACAATCCAGTCCTGGATTGGAAGGCAATGTCTGTGTCAAGTTGGGGCTGTCAGGGAATTCATGCGGATTCCCCGCCGGTGTCTATTGCTTCCTCTACTCCTTCGGAAGTTCCTGAGTATTTGTCTGATTATCAGGATGTATTCAGCGAGTCCAGATCCAGTGCTCTGCCTCCTCATAGGGACTGTGACTGCGCCATAGATTTGATTCCAGGTAGTAAATTTCCTAAGGGAAGATTATTTAATCTGTCAGTACCTGAGCATGCCGCAATGCGTTCATATATCAAGGAGTCTCTGGAGAAGGGGCATATCCGTCCATCCTCTTCCCCTCTTGGTGCGGGATTCTTTTTTGTGGCCAAGAAGGACGGATCTTTGAGACCTTGTATTGACTATCGGCTACTGAATAAAATCACTGTAAAATTTCAGTATCCTTTGCCTCTCTTGTCGGACTTGTTTGCCCGGATTAAGGGTGCCAAGTGGTTCACCAAGATAGATCTTCGTGGTGCATACAACCTTGTGCGCATTAAGCAAGGTGATGAATGGAAGACTGCATTTAATACGCCCGAAGGTCATTTTGAGTACTTGGTGATGCCTTTTGGGCTTTCTAATGCTCCCTCCGTATTTCAGTCCTTTATGCATGATATTTTCCGGAAGTATCTAGATAAATTTATGATTGTTTATCTGGACGATATTCTGGTTTTCTCTGAAGATTGGGACTCACATGTGGAGCAGGTCAGGATGGTGTTTCAGGTTTTGCGTGAGAATGCCTTGTTTGTTAAAGGCTCAAAGTGTCTCTTTGGAGTACAGAAAGTTCCCTTTTTGGGGTTTATTTTTTCCCCTTCTGCTGTGGAGATGGACCCAGTCAAGGTCCGAGCTATTCATGAGTGGACTCAACCCACGTCAGTTAAGAGTCTTCAGAAGTTCTTGGGTTTTGCTAACTTCTACCGTCGTTTTATCGCTAATTTTTCTAGCGTTGTTAAACCTTTGACGGATATGACCAAGAAAGGTTCTGATGTTGCTAACTGGGCTCCTGCAGCCGTGGAGGCGATCCAGGAGTTGAAGCGCCGGTTTACTTCGGCGCCTGTTTTGTGCCAGCCTGATATCTCACTTCCCTTTCAGGTCGAGGTGGATGCTTCTGAGATTGGGGCAGGGGCCGTTTTGTCACAGAGAGGCCCTGGTTGCTCGGTAATGAGACCATGTGCTTTCTTCTCTAGGAAGTTTTCGCCTGCTGAGCGGAATTATGATGTGGGCAATCGGGAATTACTGGCCATGAAGTGGGCATTTGAGGAGTGGCGTCATTGGCTCGAGGGTGCTAAGCATCGTGTGGTGGTCTTGACTGATCACAAAAATTTGATGTATCTCGAGTCTGCTAAACGCTTGAATCCTAGACAGGCCCGCTGGTCATTGTTTTTCTCCCGTTTTGACTTTGTGGTCTCGTATTTACCAGGTTCAAAGAATGTGAAAGCTGATGCTCTTTCAAGGAGCTTTGTGCCTGACTCTCCTGGAGTCACAGAACCTGTTGGTATTCTTCAAGAAGGAGTTATTTTGTCAGCCATTTCTCCTGATTTGCGACGTGTGTTGCAGAGATTTCAAGCTGGTAGACCTGACTCTTGTCCACCTGACAGACTGTTTGTTCCTGATAAGTGGACCAGCAGAGTCATTTCCGAGGTTCATTCCTCGGTGTTGGCAGGTCATCCGGGAATTTTTGGCACCAGAGATCTGGTGGCTAGGTCATTTTGGTGGCCTTCCTTGTCACGGGATGTACGGTCATTTGTGCAGTCCTGTGGGACTTGTGCTCGAGCTAAGCCTTGCTGTTCCCGTGCCAGCGGGTTGCTCTTGCCCTTGCCTGTCCCGAAGAGGCCTTGGACACATATTTCCATGGATTTCATTTCTGATCTCCCGGTGTCTCGGGGTATGTCTGTCATTTGGGTGGTATGTGATCGCTTTTCAAAAATGGTCCATTTGGTGCCTTTGCCTAAGCTGCCTTCCTCTTCCGATCTGGTTCCTGTGTTCCTTCAGAATGTGGTTCGTTTACACGGCATTCCTGAGAATATTGTGTCTGACAGAGGATCCCAGTTTGTTTCCAGGTTCTGGCGATCCTTTTGTGCTAGGATGGGCATTGATTTATCATTCTCGTCTGCCTTTCATCCTCAGACTAATGGACAAACTGAGCGAACTAATCAGACTCTGGAAGCTTACTTGAGGTGTTTTGTTTCGGCAGATCAGGATGATTGGGTGACCTTCTTGCCGTTGGCTGAGTTTGCCCTAAATAATCGGGCTAGTTCCGCTACTTTGGTTTCGCCATTTTTCTGCAACTCTGGTTTCCATCCTCGTTTTTCCTCGGGACATGTGGAGCCTTCTGACTGTCCTGGAGTAGATTCTGTGGTGGATAGGTTGCAGCAGATCTGGAATCATGTGGTGGACAACTTGAAGTTGTCACAGGAGAAGGCTCAGCGTTTTGCCAACCGCCGCCGCGGTGTGGGTCCCCGACTTCGTGTTGGGGATTTGGTGTGGCTGTCTTCTCGATTTGTTCCTATGAAGGTCTCCTCTCCTAAATTTAAGCCTCGCTTCATCGATCCTTACAAGATATTGGAAATCCTTAATCCTGTGTCCTTTCGCTTGGATCTTCCGGTTTCGTTTGCCATTCACAACGTGTTCCATAGGTCTTTGTTACGACGCTACGTTGTGCCTGTGGTTCCTTCTGCTGAGCCTCCTGCTCCGGTGTTGGTTGAGGGCGAGTTGGAGTACGTGGTGGAGAAGATCTTGGATTCTCGTCTCTCCAGGCGGAGGCTTCAGTATTTGGTCAAGTGGAAGGGTTATGGTCAGGAGGATAATTCCTGGGTGGTTGCCTCTGATGTGCATGCGGCCGATTTGGTTCGTGCCTTTCACGCTGCTCATCCTGATCGCCCTGGTGGTCTTGGTGAGGGTTCGGTGACCCCTCCTTAAGGGGGGGGTACTGTTGTGAATTAGACTTTTTTGGCTCCCTCTAGTGGTTACTAGTGATATGACTCTGGGATTTCCTTCCCTCTGTCTGCACCCAGCTGGGTCGTTACTTCAGGGGTGTTGCTATATAAACCTCCTGGAACCCTTAGTCCAGTGCCTGGCATCGGTGTTATCAGACACATTCTGTTTGCTCCTGTTTGCTGGTCCTGGTTCATGCTAAATTAAGCTAAGTCTTGCTTCTTTGTTTTTTGGGTTATTTGTTTGCTATCATTTTTGTCCAGCTTGTACTAAATGTGATTCCTGACCTTGCTGGAAGCTCTAGTGGGCTGGTGTTCTCCCCCCGGGCCGTTAGACGGTTCGGGGGTTCTTGAATTTCCAGTGTGGATATTTTTGATAGGATTTTTTGCTGACCATATAAGTTATCTTTCTATATTCTGCTATTAGCTAGTGGGCCTCTCTTTGCTAAATTCCTAGCTCATTCTTATGTTTGTCTTTTCCTCTTACCTCACCGTTATTATTTGTGGGGGGCTTTTATCCAACTTTTTGGGGTATTTCCTCTGGAGGCAAGAAAGGTCTTTCTTTTCCCTTCTAGGGGTAGTTAGCTCTCCGGCTGGCGCGAGACGTCTAGGATCAACGTAGGAACGTTCCCCGGCTGCTGGTATTTGTGGTGCTAGGATTAGTTATATGGTCAGCCCAGTTACCACTGCCCTATGAGCTGGTTTTCTGTATTTACTGACAGCATTATTCCTGAGACCCTCTGCCATTGGGGTCATAACAGCACACCCCATAGTCCTCCAAATAGTATAATGCAGCCCCACATGAATATAATGCAGCCCCTAAGGAGTATAATGCAACCCCTATAGGAGTATAATGCAGCCCCCACAGGAGAATAATGCAGCCCCTACAGGAGTATAATGCAGCCCCACATGAATATAATGCAGCCCCTAAGGAGTATAATGCAGCCCCCATAGCAATATAATGCAGCCCCATAGTAGAATAATGCAGTCTTCACATGAGAATAATGCAGCCCCTACAGGATTATAATGCAGCGCTTACAGGAGTATAATGCAGCCCCATAGGAGAATAATGCAGCCCCCACAGGAGAATAATGCAGCCAACGCAGGAGTATAATGTAGCCCCCACAGGAGTATAATGCAGCCCAACAGGAGTGTAATGCAGCCCTCTCAGGAGTATAATGCAGCCCCATAGTATAATGCACCCCATAGTATAATGCAACCTCCCATAAATATAATGCAGCCCCCATAGGAGTATAATGCAGCCCCGTAGGAATGTAATGCAGCCTAATAGGAGTATAATGCAGCCCCGTAGGAATATACTGCACCCCATAGGAGTATAATGCAGTTCCCACAGTATTATGGCCATCACGTACTCATTGATTTAAAAAATAAATCAGTACAATACTCACCTCTTCTTGTTCCCTGGCTGCAGCGTATCTCTTCATCAGCTCCACTCCGATACAGTGGAATGCGCGATGTGGGGCGGGAGATACTGTCACCAGGCTCCCCTGACTTAAGGGCCCCATAGCAGCCTCATGGTCTGCCGCTATTAGTGGCACTCCCCAGACTGGAGGCCCCTGGGGAAGAGGAGGCACTAGGCAGATGCCTAGTCTGTCTGCCCCTAACGCTGGCCCTGCACACATACAATACGCATGCCCTCCACTATTCAATTTATGTATCAGAAACAAATAGCAAAATAAAAGACCTATCACACCGAAAAAAAACTGCGTATTTAGTAAAGTGTTTTATTTTAGTTTTGTACATTTTTGTTATACTTTTTGTACAACTTACTCCTATTAAATATTAGACGGGGAATAAAATACATAGTATATTTCCTTAAAGAAAGTCATGATGAGGCAGTCTAAGGTGTCTTGGATAAAATCAGTATACACAAACAACATAAGAAAATTCAGTAAAAAATTACGCTCATATATAAGTAACAGATTTTTTTTTCTTAAAGGGACATCCAGGCGGGGGCCAACCTCTCATTTAATCGACAGTTCTATGATGAACATTGGTCAAAACATCGGGTGGTTACTTGTCTTGACTGGTCGCTGCAGGTACAACAGATAAGTAATAATAACATGTGTGCGGTCACATTTATGGACAATAAAGTCTAGTGGAACAGCTCCTCAGAGTGTGGAGAAAGGGACAGCAGTAAAGATGGAAACATGAAAATCCAGAGTTTCCGAATTAAATGTTTAAAAACTGCATATGCATATTAATTACAGGTGTCATCCATCTATGCAAAAAGCACATCTGTCCTTTCTTCTTTTTTTTTCTCCCCTCCATCTTTGGCTCTTTTATATATGCATTCTGCATTATTTCCTTCCTTCTTTCCCTCACTCTATTGCACTCAAGTGTTTTACAACCCTGTACAACCATATAAACTTTCCTCCAGCATTCCTTTTTCATCACTTCTTCCATTTTGCTGTATTCATTCATTTGCATTTTCATATTTTCCTTTCTTCCTCCTTCCGTCCTTCTTTCTTTCCTTTCTTCTTTTTACCTTTGATCTAACGAATCACAATAAAATCCATCTCTCAAGCACATTGTTCACTATGACTACCTTCTTTTCTCTTTCTTTTTCTTATTTCCTACCTTCCATTTTATTTATGTTTCTTTCCATCCTTCATTCCTTCCTTTCATCAATCCATTTTTCCTTTCTTCTATTTTTTACTCTCTTTTTCCTTCTTTCTTTCCTTCTCTCTTTCTTTCTCCTTCTTTTTCTTCCTTCCTTCTCTTCTTTGTTGCTTTCTGTTTTTTTTTCCCTACTTCCTTTTTTCTTTACTTGCTGCTTCTTTCTTTTTCTTTCTCCTTATTTCTTTATTTTTGTCAAGCTAACTTCATTCCTTCCTTTCATCCGTCTTTCCTTTCTTTCGTTTCTTTTCGTCTTTTGTTTCTTACTTTCTCTTCCTTTTTGTCTTTCTTTCTCCTTATTTTTCTTTTTATCTTCTTTCCTTCCGTTCTTCCAGTTGTGATGAAGTCCATCTCTCGTGCCCATAGCTCACTTTATACTTTATCTGTCTTCTGTTCCATCCATGTTCCAGTATCCAGAACTAATGGTGGCATCTTATAATAATAATGAAGACGCTCCTCATGAACCTGATGGTGTTGCTTTAGTGTGGAACATGAAGTTCAAGAAAACCACACCAGAATATGTATTTCATTGTCAGGTGAGGCCACATTGTGTTATATTAGATAGATAGATAATAGATAGATAGATAGATAGATAGATAGATAGATAGATAGATAGATAGATAGATAGATAGATGATGGATAGATAGATAATAGATAGATAATAGATAATGGATAGATACTGTAGATAATAGATAGATAGATAGATAGATAGATAGATAATAGATAGATAACAGATAGGTAGATAGATAATAGATAGATAGATAATAGATAGATAACAGTTAGATAATAGATAGATAACAGATAGATAATAGATAGATAGATAATAGATAGATAACATATAGATAATAGATAGATAATGGATAGATAATAGATAGATAGATCACAGATAGATAATAGATAGATAACAGATAGATAGATAGATAGATAGATAATAGATAGATAATAGATAGATGATAGATAGATAGATAGATAGATAGATAGATAGATAGATAGATAGATAACAGATAGATAATAGATAGATAATGGATAGATAGTAGATAGATAATAGATAGATAACAGATAGATAATAGATAGATAGATAATAGATAGATAGATAATAGATAGATAATAGATATATAGATAGATAGATAATAGATAGATAGATAGATAGATAGATAGATAGATAACAGATAGATAATAGATAGATAATGGATAGATAGTAGATAGATAATAGATAGATAACAGATAGATAATAGATAGATAGATAATAGATAGATAGATAATAGATAGATAATAGATATATAGATAGATAGATAATAGATAGATAGATAGATAGATAGATAGATAGATAGATAGATAGATAATAGCTATGTGTTTCACAGAACTATTTTATTACATGGTCTATTTTTATCCCTCTCATTATGAAGCCTGCGGAGGTTTAAGAATATTTGCTTCCTGTTTGTGCCGCCTCCCGGTTGAGGTTGCTGCTGGTTACCATAGTCACCATAGTAACCGGAGGCCTGCGGATTACCAGTAGATTTTCCAAGCCTCCCGCGTCCCATTCGCACACACTACATTACTCCTCTTCTATCTGTCTCACAGCATTTCTGATCAAATCTGACTTGTACACTGCGGGATGACGTCGGCCACATCCCACGCCAATGTTCTTGACAGCGTTCTTTATTCTTTTTGCATATAGTGGCCGTGTTACTACAGTATATTAAATTAACAACTGACCCACTAGACTAGTTATCAGAGCTAATGCCATGTAAATAGGGATGGAATATCAGTAATTGCGGGAGGATGCACAGAGCACATACGTATTTCAGGGCCTTTTATCTGAGAAGCCTCCACCATCCATATTTGTTCTTTTCAACCAATTGTTGAACTCACCGTGGAACTGTGAGGACCCTATGCTCATTTTTTCACAGCTAAACAGAGCCTAAAGTCACCCAGATCACCGGCCAGAAGAGGTTTGCACCCCTAATTGTCAAAGTGGCTACGACCATTGTCCATATTTTTGGCCCAGAGGCCCTTTGATGGTGCTTTGACTTGATTACCAACAGGCCCAGTTATGGTGGGACAGTTAGAGGAGGCAAAACCTTACTAAAAAGTAGATGTTTTGGGAGCGATCTATTTCTAAGCCAGGGCCTAAATATCCAGAATTTTACTTGTGTATGTTAGTAACTATGCTTTGATAGTGCCATGTTGGCTGAAACATGAAAGTGCCATGATCAGAATATTCCTTGGGAAGGGCGGGTCACCTCATATGATTATTAGACAGTTAGCTCAGGTTAGGTGAGCCAGGCGTGTTCTTGTAATGTGAAACCAACCTTAATGATGATGCTTACGTTTATGGGATGGGAATTCCTACACCGTGTTCCAAATTGTTATGTAAATTGGATTTAAGTGTCATAAAGATTTAATTGTTTTGTTTTTCAAATAAACTCATGGATGGTATTGTGTCTCAGGGCTCAATGGATCACTGAAATCAATCGCAAACACATGTGATAATTCGTTTTCCAGATGATTCTAATTAAAGGAAAACTACTGAAAAATGATGTTCCACATTATTAAGCAGGCCACATTTTTCAAGTAACATGGGAAAGAAAAAGGATCTCTCTGCCGAAAGGCATCAAATAGTGCAATGCCTTGGTCAAGGGATGAAAACATTAGATATTTCCCGAAAACTTAAGCGTGATCATCGTACTGTTAAGTGATTTGTGGCTGAATCTGAACACAGACGTGTTCGTGCTGATAAAGGCATAATGAGGAAGGTTTCTGCCAGGCAAGTTCATCGGATTAAGAGAGCAGCTGCTAAAAAGCCATGGCAATACTGGAGTCCCTTGAACCTCTAGGTGTAGGATCCTTCAAAGGCTTGCTGTGGTGCATAAACCTACTATTTGGCCACCTCAAAACAGTGTTCACAAGCAGAAATGGTTGCAGTGGGCCCAGACATACATGGAGACTAATTTCCAAACAGACTTGTTTACTGATGAGTGTCAAGCAACCCTGGATGGTCCAGATGGATGGAGTAGTGGATGGTTGGTGGATGGCCACCATGTCCCAAGAAGGCTGGGACGTCAGCAAGGAGGTGGAGGAGTCATGTTTTGGGCCGCAATCATGGGGAAACAGCTGATAGGGCCCTTTAAGGTTCCTGAAGGTGTGAAAATGACCTCTGCAAAGTATATAGAGTTTCTGACTGACAACTTTCTTCCATGGTATAAAAAGCAGAAACGTGCCTTCAGGAGCAAAATCATCTTCATGCTGACAATGCCCCATCTCATGCTGCAAAGAAAACCTCTGAGTCATTGGCTGCTATGGGCATAAAAGGAGATAAACTCATGGTGTGGCCACCATCTTCCCCTGACCACAACCCTATAGAGAACCTTTGGAGTATCATCAAGCAAAAGATCTATGAGGGTGGGAGGCCGTTCACATCAAAACAGCAGCTCTGGGAGGCAAAGAAATACAAGCAGAAACTCTCCAAAAACTCACAAGTTCAATGGATGCAAGAATTGTGAAGGTGATACCAAAGAAGGGTCCTATGTTAACATGTAACTTGGCCTGTTAGGAGGTTTTGGAGTTAAATAGCTTTTTTGTTCAGTGAATGTGACCTCCTAATGCTGAAAATTCCACAAATGAGCATTTTCAGTTTTTTAAAACATATCAAGTGTTTAGAAATTCTACTGTGCCTAATAATTTGGAACAGTGCATTGTGAGTTTTTATTCATTTTGGAGATTATACTGTTATCATTGGGAGGTTTCTTCAATAAAATTCGATGTATACTCTTAACGGGTGATGACTTTTATTAGACTGACTGTCATCTGCACCGACCATTTAGGAAAATCCGAGAAAAATATCATTTGCATAATAATTTGGAACATGGTGTAGAAGCTGTGCGTCACATATGTCCACCTCTGGACCTATCCTTAGACTGTGAGATTTAGCGTGTGAGCAGCTCTTAATAGGGCTTCCATGGAGAAGGCTTAGCACTAGCATCTCTGTCTATCAGCTCCAAGGGGTTGTTCTGGTCTTTACTATTTACTATTGGGCCTCTTGGTTGGGTCCATGGAATGACAGTCGATTGAGCTGGCTGAGGGTAGTCAGAAAGATCCGTAAATACCAGGAGGCCAAGGACGGGAACAGAATCATCAGGCTGAAGGATAGTCAAAACATGGTTCGAGGTCAAAAACGGAATATAACAGGCTTAAAAAGAGCTCAAAAAGAGCTCAAAAAGTGTGGCTGAACCTATTCACATATAAACCATAACTGGCAACTCCCAGCAGTATGCTGGGAGTTTAAATGGGGTGTGGTGATGTCCCATTGGCCACAGCAGGGAGCTGATTACTCCTGCTTGACAGCATACACACCCATTCTGCCAGACTAGGTGGTACTACTACAGGACCCAGCCACCATAGTATCTCTGGTTGGACAGAGGCTGAGTCCCTCAGAGTTTCTGGGCCCGGTGTCTCCTAGTCAGCACTTCTCAAATAATTAATAGAGAAGCAACTGGCGACAGAAATAGATGTTGCAGGTACAGGTAAAGATGATGTCAAGAGTCCATTTACGGCATTGTTTCCTTTTATGCCAAATGTTCCACAATATCCAAGTTGGCAAATCTCCTATGGTGCCATGAAGACTTCCAAAAACTAGCCATTCCAGAAGATTTCTTGCACCCCATGAGTGTCAGGGAGGAGGACACTGAGGAGTGAAGATCTTGGATTATAGTAGTCAACTGGGTGGAGCACAGGAGTGCAGATGTGGTCCATAGAACTGGTATGGACATGGCCAATAATTTGGGAACGCAATGCACCCCAAGGCTTCGCCTCCCAAGTGCCAAAGGTGGCAAATATGATTGTTGCCCTGATCTCACAGAATCCAAGAATCTGGGTCCAGTACTGAACCTGTAATACAGCTCCCTCAATTAACATAGTACACCACCCTCCTGGATGATCTGAGGTCCTCAGAAGCCTCTCCAACTAGACTTCTTCTAGTTTATGGATGTCATGTTAATGATTGGGCAGAGTATGACATCGGGAGCCTCCATAAATCCTCTGATTATAACTCACCCCTCCCCCACTGTAACCTATTATAACATAGTGTGCACTTGTAGTACATTCATGACGATATTATTGAAAGCCAGTGGAGCGAGAACTTGAGATCCCGTGAAAGCCTTCTGCGCACATAGTAGGTGTTGATATCCATCTGAGAACATAGCAGAAATAGGATTACATTATTATTTTTTTTGCCATGAGTCTCGGTGAAGAATTATGTGTGTTTTCTTAATGACAAGAGGGCTGACTCACTTGTGTGGTTTGTTTGGCGTTGCCCCGAGATTTTACATTTCATCGCTTTTCATAGTATTTTTTTTTCGGTAATCTAGGCTCCTTTGCCAAAAGGAGAAGATTTAGGTAATTGAAGCCTGTTTGCCTTGTGTTAGTCGTAGTCAAAAGAGATTAGTTACAGGTGTTCCTTAATGAAGTTGGCAGGGCGCTCCTCGTCCAAGGTCATTGACACCTTTCTTGTGATGTGTTCGGAGGCCCGCAGCTGAAACGCTTGCCACCCTGCCAGGTTCTTAAAGGAGTTTTCTACTCCAGGATATGATGAAAACCCGTGCCTTTAAATTTCTACCACTTATAAGATTTCTGCTTTTTGTCAGTGAATAGGAATATTATTCCTTAAAGGGTCACCGTAATGTCAAACAAGTTGATCTTGTTTGGTAGATAATGTGATAAATAGTCAATCTACCATTTATTAAAAAAATTAGTCCATAATATCATTAAAAAAATCGCTCCACACTGCTGGCCGCTAGGTGTCTTCCTGCGGTATAACTTGCCGTTCTCTGTCAAGTGTAATCTGTCACTAGCAGAAGAGATATTGGGATGGATTACGGGGGTTTTGTGTCTACAGGAAGTGGAGGCGTGGTCTTTATATCTCCACAGGAAGTGGAGGCGTGGTCTTTATATCTCCACAGGAAGTGGAGGCGTGGTCTTTATATCTCCACAGGAAGTGGAGGAGTGGTCTTTATGTAGAGGAAGTTTAGGCGTGGTTCTTATCTCTCCACAGGAAGTGGAGGCGTGGTCTTTATCTCTCTACAGGAAGTGGAGGAGTGTTTTTTGTCTAGAGGAAGCGGAGGCATGGTCTTTATATCTCCACAGGAAGTGGAGGAATGGTCTTTGTCTACAGGAAGTGTAGGCATGGTCTTTATATCTCCACAGGAAGTGGAGGAGTGGTCTTTATTTCTCTAGGGGAAGCGGAGGCGTGGTCTTTATTTCTCTACAGAAAGTGGAGGTGTGATCTTTATCTCTAAAGGAAGTGGAGGAGTGGCCTGTATCTCACTACAGGATATGGAGAAGTGGTCTGTATCTGTCTACAGGACGGGGAGGAGTGGCCTTTATCACTCTACAGGAAGTGACGGTGTGGCCTTTATCTCACTACAGGACGTGGAGGCGTGGTCTTTATCTCTCTACAGATTGTGGAGGCGTGGTCTTTATCTCTCCACAGGAAGTGGTGCAGGTTTTTGACTCTTTACAGGAAGTAGGGGCGTGGTCTTTGAAATTTGGGCATGGTCTTTATCGCTGTACAGGAAACAGAAGCATGGTCTTTATCTCTGTACAGGAAACAGAAGCATGATCTTTATCTCGGTACAGGAAGTAGGGGCATGGTCTTTATCGCTGTACAGGAAACAGAAGCACGATCTTTATCTCTGTTCAGGAAGTAGGGGCGTGGTCTTTATCGCTGTACAGGAAACAGAAGCATGATCTTTATCTCGGTACAGGAAGTAGGGGCGTGGTCTTTATCGCTGTACAGGAAACAGAAGCACGGTCTTTATCTCTGTTCAGGAAGTAGGGGTGTGGTCTTTATCGCTGTACAGGAAACAGAAGCACGGTCTTTATCTCTGTTCAGGAAGTAGGGGCGTGGTCTTTATCGCTGTACAGGAAACAGAAGCATGGTCGTTATCTCTGGACAGGAAGTAGGGACGTTGTCTTTATCGCTGTACAGGAAACAGAAGCATGGTCTTTATCTCTGTACAGGAAGTAGGGGCGTGGTCTTTATCGCTGTACAGGAAACATAAGCATGATCTTTATCTCTGTACAGGAAGTAGGGGCGAGGTCTTTATCGCTGTACAGGAAACAGAAGCATGGTCTTTATATCTGTACAGGAAGTAGGGGCATGTGTCATGGTTCCCAATGGTAAGGAAACATCAGAGAACTTAAACTACAGACTAGCTCCTGGGAGATGGAATCTCGAGCTGACTGTGAGCTAAACCTACCACACAACTAACAGTGGCCGGGTGGCGTACCTACGTTTTATCCCTAGACGCCTAGCGCCAGCCGGAGGACTAACTAACCCTAATAGAGGAAAAGACAGACCTGGCTTACCTCTAGGGAAATTCCCCCAAAAAGGAGACAGAAGCCCCCCACATATATTGGCGGTGAGTTCAGAGGAAAAGACATACGTAGTATGAAGGTAGGTTCAGCAAAGCGAGGTCCGCTTACTAGATAGCAAGAAGATACAATAGGGAACTTCACGGTCAGCTGAAAACCCTATTAAAATACCATCCCGAAATTACTTTAAGACTCATGTGTCAACTCATGACACCGGAGTGGCAATTTCGGCCCACAAGAGCTTCCAGCTACAGAAAAATAACATAACTGTGAACTGGAACAAAAATGCAAAACAAACTTAGGACTAAGAGTCCAACTTAGCTGATAGTAGTCTAGAAGCAGGAACATGCAACAGAAAGGCTCTGGTTACATTGATGGCCGGCACTAGAATAACTGAGCAGCAAGGCTAAATAGGATACACCCATATCCTGATGGAAACAGGTGAACAGAGAAAGTGAAGCACACAAGTCCAGTACCACCAGTGACCACCGGGGGAGCCCAAAAACCAAATTCACAACAGTACCCCCCCCTCAAGGAGGGGGCACCGAACCCTCACAAGAACCACCAGGGCGATCAGGATGAGCCCTATGAAAGGCACAGACCAAATCAGAGGCATGAACATCAGAGGTTGTCATCCAAGAATTATCCTCTTGACCGTAGCCCTTCCACTTGACCAGATACTGAAGTTTCCGTCTGGAAACACGGGAGTCCAAGATCTTCTCCACAACGTACTCCAATTCACCCTCAACCAACACCGGAGCGGGAGGCTCAACGGAAGGCACAACCGGTACCTCATACCTGCGCAATAATGACCGATGGAAGACATTATGGATAGAAAAAGATGCTGGGAGGTCCAATCGAAAGGACACGGGGTTAAGAATCTCCAAAATCTTATACGGGCCGATGAACCGAGGCTTAAACTTAGGAGAAGAAACCCTCATAGGGACAAAACGAGAAGACAACCACACCAAGTCCCCAACACGAAGACGAGGACCAACACGACGACGGCGGTTAGCAAAATGCCGAGTCTTCTCCTGGGACAACTCCAAATTGTCCACCACCTGTCCCCAAATCCGATGCAACCTATCCACCACAGTATCCACTCCAGGACAATCCGAAGACTCCACCTGACCGGAAGAAAAACGAGGATGAAACCCCGCATTGCAAAAGAAAGGAGAAACCAAAGTGGCAGAACTAGCCCGATTATTGAGGGCAAACTCCGCCAACGGCAAAAAGGCAACCCAGTCATCCTGATCCGCAGACACAAAATACCTCAAATAAGTCTCCAAGGTCTGATTAGTTCGCTCAGTCTGGCCATTAGTCTGAGGATGGAACGCAGACGAAAAAGACAAATCAATGCCCATCCTAGCACAGAACGCCCGCCAAAATCTAGACACGAACTGGGTCCCCCTGTCAGAAACGATATTCTCGGGAATACCATGCAAGCGAACCACATTTTGAAAAAACAGAGGAACCAACTCGGATGAGGAAGGTAACTTAGGCAAGAGCACCAAATGGACCATCTTTGAAAAACGGTCACACACCACCCAGATGACAGACATTTTCTGAGAAACAGGGAGATCAGAAATAAAATCCATAGAGATGTGAGTCCAAGGCCTCTTCGGAATAGGCAAAGATAACAACAATCCGCTGGCCCGAGAACAACAAGGTTTGGCCCGAGCACAAACATCACAAGACTGCACAAAAACTCGTACATCTCGAGACAGGGAAGGCCACCAGAAGGACCTAGCCACCAAATCTCTGGTACCAAAGATCCCGGGATGACCTGCCAACACAGAAGAATGAACCTCCGAGATGACTCTACTGGTCCAATCATCAGGAACAAACAGTCTACCAGGCGGGCAACGATCAGGTCTATCCGCCTGAAACTCCTGCAAAGCCCGTCGCAGGTCTGGGGAAACAGCAGATAATATCACCCCATCCTTAAGGATACCTGTAGGTTCAGAATCACCAGGGGAATCAGGCTCAAAACTCCTAGAAAGGGCATCCGCCTTCACATTTTTAGAACCTGGTAAGTATGAGACCACAAAATTAAACCGAGAGAAAAACAACGACCAGCGCGCCTGTCTAGGATTCAGGCGCCTGGCAGACTCAAGATAAATCAAATTCTTGTGATCGGTCAATACCACCACTTGATGTCTAGCCCCCTCAAGCCAATGACGCCACTCCTCAAAAGCCCACTTCATAGCCAAAAGCTCCCGATTACCAATATCATAATTTTGCTCGGCGGGCGAAAATTTTCGAGAAAAGAACGCACAAGGTCTCATCACGGAGCAGTCGGAACTTTTCTGCGACAAGACCGCCCCAGCTCCGATCTCGGAAGCATCAACCTCAACCTGAAAAGGAAGAGTAACATCAGGCTGACGCAACACAGGGGCGGAAGAAAAGCGGCGCTTAAGCTCCCGAAAGGCCTCCACAGCAGCAGGGGACCAATCAGCAACATCAGCACCCTTTTTGGTCAAATCAGTCAAAGGTTTAGCAACATCAGAAAAACCAGTTATAAATCGACGATAAAAATTAGCAAAGCCCAAAAATTTCTGAAGGCTCTTAAGAGAAGAAGGTTGCGTCCAATCACAAATAGCCCGAACCTTGACAGGATCCATCTCAATGGAAGAGGGGGAAAAAATGTACCCCAAAAAAGAAATCTTTTGAACCCCAAAAATACACTTAGAACCCTTCACACACAAGGAATTAGCCCGCAAAACCTGAAAAACCCTCCTGACCTGTTGGACATGAGAATCCCAGTCCTCCGAAAAAATCAAAATATCATCCAGATACACGATCATAAATTTATCCAAATATTCACGGAAAATGTCATGCATAAAGGACTGAAAGACTGAAGGGGCATTTGAAAGACCAAAAGGCATTACTAAATACTCAAAATGGCCCTCGGGCGTATTAAATGCGGTTTTCCACTCATCCCCCTGCTTAATTCGCACCAAATTATACGCCCCACGGAGATCAATCTTAGAGAACCACTTAGCCCCCTTTATTCGAGCAAACAAATCAGTCAGCAGTGGCAGAGGATACTGATATTTGACTGTAATTTTATTCAAGAGTCGATAATCAATACACGGCCTCAAAGAGCCATCTTTTTTAGATACAAAGAAAAAACCGGCTCCTAAGGGAGATGAAGAAGGACGAATATGTCCCTTTTCCAGGGACTCCTTAATATATTCTCGCATAGCAGCATGTTCAGGTACAGATAGATTAAATAAACGACCCTTTGGAAATGTACTGCCCGGAATCAGATCTATGGTACAATCGCAATCTCTGTGAGGAGGTAGTGAACCAAGCTTAGGCTCCTCAAAAACATCACGATAATCAGACAAAAATTCCGGAATCTCAGAGGGAATAGATGACGAAATGGAAACCAAAGGTACGTCCCCATGAGCCCCCTGACATCCCCAGCTTAATACAGACATAGCTTTCCAGTCAAGGACTGGGTTATGAGATTGCAACCATGGTAATCCGAGCACCAAAACGTCATGTAGATTGTACAACACAAGGAAGCGAATCATCTCCTGATGGTCTGGATTCATACGCATAGTCACTTGTGTCCAGTATTGTGGTTTATTACTAGCCAATGGTGTAGAGTCAATACCCTTCAGAGGTATAGGAACTTCCAGAGGCTCTAGATCAAACCCACAGCGCCTGGCAAAGGACCAATCCATTAGACTCAAAGCGGCGCCAGAGTCGACATAGGCATCCGCGGTAATTGACGATAATGAACAAATCAAGGTCACAGACAGAATAAACTTAGACTGTAAAGTGCAAATTGAAATAGACTTATCAACCTTTTTTGTACGTTTAGAGCATGCTGATATAACATGAGTTGAATCACCACAATAGAAGCACAACCCATTCTTTCGCCTAAAATTCTGCCGTTCGCTTCTAGACAGAATTCTATCACATTGCATATTTTCTGGAGCCTTCTCAGAAGACACCGCCAAATGGTGCACAGGTTTGCGCTCCCGCAAACGCCGATCAATCTGAATAGCCATTGTCATGGACTCATTCAGACCTGTAGGTGCAGGGAACCCCACCATAACATCTTTAATGGCATCAGAGAGACCCTCTCTGAAATTCGCCGCCAGGGCGCACTCATTCCACTGAGTAAGCACAGACCATTTACGAAATTTTTGGCAGTATATTTCAGCTTCATCTTGCCCTTGAGATAGGGCCATCAAGGCTTTTTCAGCCTGAATCTCTAAGTTAGGTTCCTCATAAAGCAACCCCAAAGCCAGAAAAAACGCATCCACATTGAGCAACGCAGGATCCCCGGGTGCCAATGCAAATGCCCAGTTTTGAGGGTCACCCCGCAGCAAGGAAATTACTATCTTAACCTGCTGTGCGGGATCTCCAGCGGAGCGAGATCTCAGGGAAAGAAATAATTTACAATTATTTTTGAAATTCAGGAAACGAGATCTATCCCCGGAGAAAAATTCTGGTATAGGAATTCTAGGTTCAGATATAGGAGCATGAATAACAAAATCCTGTAAATTTTGAACCTTCATAGCATGATTATTCAAACCTGTAGCCATACTCTGAGGATCCATTTTAATCAGGTGAGATCAGAGCCATTCAAGGATTAGAAGGAGAGAGAGAGACAAAGGCTGCAATTAGAGCAGAAATGCAACTGAGTCAACTAAAAAGCAAGCTCAGAAGGAAAAAAAAAAAAAAATCTGCAGACTTCTTTTTCTCTCCTTTCTTCTGCCAACGGTTTTAACCCTTGGCCGGCCATACTGTCATGGTTCCCAATGGCAAGGAAACGTCAGAGAACTTAAACTACAGACTAGCTCCTGGGAGATGGAATCTCGAGCTGACCGTGAGCTAAACCTACCACACAACTAACAGTGGCCGGGTGGCGTACCTACGTTTTATCCCTAGACGCCTAGCGCCAGCCGGAGGACTAACTAACCCTAATAGAGGAAAAGAGAGACCTGGCTTACCTCTAGGGAAATTCCCCCAAAAAGGAGACAGAAGCCCCCCACATATATTGGCGGTGAGTTCAGAGGAAAAGACATACGTAGTATGAAGGTAGGTTCAGCAAAGCGAGGTCCGCTTACTAGATAGCAAGAAGATACAATAGGGAACTTCACGGTCAGCTGAAAACCCTATTAAAATACCATCCCGAAATTACTTTAAGACTCATGTGTCAACTCATGACACCGGAGTGGCAATTTCGGCCCACAAGAGCTTCCAGCTACAGAAAAATAACATAACTGTGAACTGGAACAAAAATGCAAAACAAACTTAGGACTAAGAGTCCAACTTAGCTGATAGTAGTCTAGAAGCAGGAACATGCAACAGAAAGGCTCTGGTTACATTGATGGCCGGCACTAGAATAACTGAGCAGCAAGGCTAAATAGGATACACCCATATCCTGATGGAAACAGGTGAACAGAGAAAGTGAAGCACACAAGTCCAGTACCACCAGTGACCACCGGGGGAGCCCAAAAACCAAATTCACAACAGGCATGGTCTTTATCGCTGTACAGGAAACAATCATGGTCGTTTTCTCTGTACAGGAAGTAGGGGCGAGGTCTTTATCGCTGTACAGGAAACAGAAGCACGGTCTTTATCTCTGTACAGGAAGTAGGGGCGTGGTCTTTATCGCTGTACAGGAAACAGAAGCATGGTCTTTATATCTGTACAGGAAGTAGGGGCGTGGTCTTTATTTCTCTGCTGGAAGTGTGGGCGGGTCTTTCTCTTTCTACAGGAAGTGTGGGAGAGACTTTGTCTTTTTACTCCTACTCTCCTGATGCTCAAACTGTATTTTGGCAAAACAGAGAGACGGGCTGTAAATTCCAGATGGACAAGCTATTGGACAATGGCAAGAGTAATATTTCTGGAAAGGGAGAGAATGAAAGTTACAGACTTATAGTACTGGTAGAAAGCTGAGTAAAGGGGTTGTCTGCAGTCACTCTGTGTGACTGCAATGTTATGACTCCACCCAGCACATGCACTGCGCTGTGGGGATTCACTGGTTTCAGACCAGGGAGCAGAGGGTATGTACAACTTATACATACCCCCGGCCAGTGGGCGTGGCCTCGCTCTCCATACACTTGTATTGAGCCAAGGCCGCACCCTAGAGACGTGGATAAAGAAAAAACCTAGCACTCAACTTGATGTGTGTGTGAACTTTTATTTGTAGTACCCAATATTGGGTACTACAAATAAAAGTTCACACACGCATCAAGTTGAGTGCTAGGTTTTTTCTTTATCTGATTTAAGGTGTGGGAGCCTACCTTAGCACCATTCATACAGTAGTGCACACGGTTTTTTCACTAGAGACGTGGATGGCCAGTGGGTGTGTCCAACCAAAGGGTGTGGCCTCTCTGTTGTGAGTTTGGTTTTTGGGCTCCCCCGGTGGTCACTGGTGGTACTGGACTGTGTGCTTCATTTTCTCTGTTCACCTGTTTCCATCAGGATATGGGTGTATCCTATTTAGCCTTGCTGCTCAGTTATTCTAGTGCCGGCCATCAATGTAACCAGAGCCTTTCTGTTGCATGTTCCTGCTTCTAGACTACTATCAGCTAAGTTGGACTCTTAGTCCTAAGTTTGTTTTGCATTTTTGTTCCAGTTCGCAGTTATGTTATTTTTCTGTAGCTGGAAGCTCTTGTGGGCCGAAATTGCCACTCCGGTGTCATGAGTTGACACATGAGTCTTAAAGTAATTTCGGGATGGTATTGTAATAGGGTTTTCAGCTGACCGTGAAGTTCCCTATTGTATCTTCTTGCTATCTAGTAAGCGGACCTCGCTTTGCTGAACCTACCTTCATACTGCGTATGTCTTTTCCTCTGAACTCACCGTCAATATATGTGGGGGGCTTCTGTCTCCTTTTTGGGGGAATTTCCCTAGAGGTAAGCCAGGTCTCTCTTTTCCTCTATTAGGGTTAGTTAGTCCTCCGGCTGGCGCTAGGCGTCTAGGGATAAAGCGTAGGTACGCCACCCGGCCACTGTTAGTTGTGTGGTAGGTTTAGCTCACGGTCAGCTCGAGATTCCATCACCCAAGAGCTGTTCTGTTATTTATGTTCTCTGACGTTCCCTTGCCATTGGGAACCATGACAGTATGGCCGGCCCAGTGTTAAAACCGTTGGCAGAAGAAAGGAGAGAAAAAGAAGTCTGCAGATTTTTTTTTTTCTTTTTCCTCTGAGCTTGCTCTATAGTTGACTTAGTTGCATTTCTGCTCTAATTGCAGCCTTTGTCTCTCTCTCTCCTTCTAATCCTTGAATGGCTCTGATCTCACCTGATTAAAATGGATCCTCAGAGTTTGGCTACAGGTTTGAATAATCTTGCTACGAAGGTTCAAAATTTACAGGATTTTGTTATTCATGCTCCTATATCTGAACCTAGAATTTCTATACCAGAATTTTTCTCCGGGGATAGATCTCGTTTCCTGAATTTCAAAAATAATTGTAAATTATTTCTTTCCCTGAGATCTCGCTCCGCTGGAGATCCCGCACAGCAGGTTAGGATAGTAATTTCCTTGCTGCGGGGTGACCCTCAAGACTGGGCATTTGCATTGGCACCCGGGGATCCTGCGTTGCTCAATGTGGATGCGTTTTTTCTGGCTTTGGGGTTGCTTTATGAGGAACCTAACTTAGAGATTCAGGCTGAAAAAGCCTTGATGGCCCTATCTCAAGGGCAAGATGAAGCTGAAATATACTGCCAAAAATTTCGTAAATGGTCTGTGCTTACTCAGTGGAATGAGTGCGCCCTGGCGGCGAATTTCAGAGAGGGTCTCTCTGATGCCATTAAAGATGTTATGGTGGGGTTCCCTGCACCTACAGGTCTGAATGAGTCCATGACAATGGCTATTCAGATTGATCGGCGTTTGCGGGAGCGCAAACCTGTGCACCATTTGGCGGTGTCTTCTGAGAAGGCTCCAGTAAATATGCAATGTGATAGAATTCTGTCCAGAAGCGAACGGCAGAATTTTAGGCGAAAGAATGGGTTGTGCTTCTATTGTGGTGATTCAACTCATGTTATATCAGCATGCTCTAAACGTACAAAAAAGGTTGATAAGTCTATTTCAATTGGCACTTTACAGTCTAAGTTTATTCTGTCTGTGACCTTGATTTGTTCATTATCGTCAATTACCGCGGATGCCTATGTCGACTCTGGCGCCGCTTTGAGTCTAATGGATTGGTCCTTTGCCAGGCGCTGTGGGTTTGATCTAGAGCCTCTGGAAGTTCCTATACCTCTGAAGGGTATTGACTCTACACCATTGGCTAGTAATAAACCACAATACTGGACACAAGTGACTATGCGTATGAATCCAGACCATCAGGAGATGATTCGCTTCCTTGTGTTGTACAATCTACATGACGTTTTGGTGCTCGGATTACCATGGTTGCAATCTCATAACCCAGTCCTTGACTGGAAAGCTATGTCTGTATTAAGCTGGGGATGTCAGGGGGCTCATGGGGACGTACCTTTGGTTTCCATTTCGTCATCTATTCCCTCTGAGATTCCGGAATTTTTGTCTGATTATCGTGATGTTTTTGAGGAGCCTAAGCTTGGTTCACTACCTCCTCACAGAGATTGCGATTGTACCATAGATCTGATTCCGGGCAGTACATTTCCAAAGGGTCGTTTATTTAATCTATCTGTACCTGAACATGCTGCTATGCGAGAATATATTAAGGAGTCCCTGGAAAAGGGACATATTCGTCCTTCTTCATCTCCCTTAGGAGCCGGTTTTTTCTTTGTATCTAAAAAAGATGGCTCTTTGAGGCCGTGTATTGATTATCGACTCTTGAATAAAATTACAGTCAAATATCAGTATCCTCTGCCACTGCTGACTGATTTGTTTGCTCGAATAAAGGGGGCTAAGTGGTTCTCTAAGATTGATCTCCGTGGGGCGTATAATTTGGTGCGAATTAAGCAGGGGGATGAGTGGAAAACCGCATTTAATACGCCCGAGGGCCATTTTGAGTATTTAGTAATGCCTTTTGGTCTTTCAAATGCCCCTTCAGTCTTTCAGTCCTTTATGCATGACATTTTCCGTGAATATTTGGATAAATTTATGATCGTGTATCTGGATGATATTTTGATTTTTTCGGAGGACTGGGATTCTCATGTCCAACAGGTCAGGAGGGTTTTTCAGGTTTTGCGGGCTAATTCCTTGTGTGTGAAGGGTTCTAAGTGTATTTTTGGGGTTCAAAAGATTTCTTTTTTGGGGTACATTTTTTCCCCCTCTTCCATTGAGATGGATCCTGTCAAGGTTCGGGCTATTTGTGATTGGACGCAACCTTCTTCTCTTAAGAGCCTTCAGAAATTTTTGGGCTTTGCTAATTTTTATCGTCGATTTATAACTGGTTTTTCTGATGTTGCTAAACCTTTGACTGATTTGACCAAAAAGGGTGCTGATGTTGCTGATTGGTCCCCTGCTGCTGTGGAGGCCTTTCGGGAGCTTAAGCGCCGCTTTTCTTCCGCCCCTGTGTTGCGTCAGCCTGATGTTACTCTTCCTTTTCAGGTTGAGGTTGATGCTTCCGAGATCGGAGCTGGGGCGGTCTTGTCGCAGAAAAGTTCCGACTGCTCCGTGATGAGACCTTGTGCGTTCTTTTCTCGAAAATTTTCGCCCGCCGAGCAAAATTATGATATTGGTAATCGGGAGCTTTTGGCTATGAAGTGGGCTTTTGAGGAGTGGCGTCATTGGCTTGAGGGGGCTAGACATCAAGTGGTGGTATTGACCGATCACAAGAATTTGATTTATCTTGAGTCTGCCAGGCGCCTGAATCCTAGACAGGCGCGCTGGTCGTTGTTTTTCTCTCGGTTTAATTTTGTGGTCTCATACTTACCAGGTTCTAAAAATGTGAAGGCGGATGCCCTTTCTAGGAGTTTTGAGCCTGATTCCCCTGGTGATTCTGAACCTACAGGTATCCTTAAGGATGGGGTGATATTATCTGCTGTTTCCCCAGACCTGCGACGGGCTTTGCAGGAGTTTCAGGCGGATAGACCTGATCGTTGCCCGCCTGGTAGACTGTTTGTTCCTGATGATTGGACCAGTAGAGTCATCTCGGAGGTTCATTCTTCTGTGTTGGCAGGTCATCCCGGGATCTTTGGTACCAGGGATTTGGTGGCTAGGTCCTTCTGGTGGCCTTCCCTGTCTCGAGATGTACGAGTTTTTGTGCAGTCTTGTGATGTTTGTGCTCGGGCCAAACCTTGTTGTTCTCGGGCTAGCGGATTGTTGTTATCTTTGCCTATTCCGAAGAGGCCTTGGACTCACATCTCTATGGATTTTATTTCTGATCTCCCTGTTTCTCAGAAAATGTCTGTCATCTGGGTGGTGTGTGACCGTTTTTCAAAGATGGTTCATTTGGTGCCCTTGCCTAAGTTGCCTTCCTCATCCGAGTTGGTTCCTCTGTTTTTTCAAAATGTGGTTCGCTTGCATGGTATTCCGGAGAATATCGTTTCTGACAGGGGGACCCAGTTCGTGTCTAGATTTTGGCGGGCGTTCTGTGCTAGGATGGGCATTGATTTGTCTTTTTCGTCTGCGTTCCATCCTCAGACTAATGGCCAGACTGAGCGAACTAATCAGACCTTGGAGACTTATTTGAGGTGTTTTGTGTCTGCGGATCAGGATGACTGGGTTACCTTTTTGCCGTTGGTGGAGTTTGCCCTCAATAATCGGGCTAGTTCTGCCACTTTGGTTTCTCCTTTCTTTTGCAATTCGGGGTTTCATCCTCGTTTTTCTTCCGGTCAGGTGGAGTCTTCGGATTGTCCTGGAGTGGATACTGTGGTGGATAGGTTGCATCGGATTTGGGGACAGGTGGTGGACAATTTGGAGTTGTCCCAGGAGAAGACTCGGCATTTTGCTAACCGCCGTCGTCGTGTTGGTCCTCGTCTTCGTGTTGGGGACTTGGTGTGGTTGTCTTCTCGTTTTGTCCCTATGAGGGTTTCTTCTCTTAAGTTTAAGCCTCGGTTCATCGGCCCGTATAAGATTTTGGAGATTCTTAACCCCGTGTCCTTTCGATTGGACATCCCAGCATCTTTTTCTATCCATAATGTCTTCCATCGGTCATTATTGCGCAGGTATGAGGTACCGGTTGTGCCTTCCGTTGAGCCTCCTGCTCCGGTGTTGGTTGAGGGTGAATTGGAGTACGTTGTGGAGAAGATCTTGGACTCCCGTGTTTCCAGATGGAAACTTCAGTATCTGGTCAAGTGGAAGGGCTACGGTCAAGAGGATAATTCTTGGGTGACAGCCTCTGATGTTCATGCCTCTGATTTGGTCCGTGCCTTTCATAGGGCTCGTCCTGATCGCCCTGGTGGTTCTTGTGAGGGTTCGGTGCCCCCTCCTTGAGGGGGGGGTACTGTTGTGAGTTTGGTTTTTGGGCTCCCCCGGTGGTCACTGGTGGTACTGGACTTGTGTGCTTCACTTTCTCTGTTCACCTGTTTCCATCAGGATATGGGTGTATCCTATTTAGCCTTGCTGCTCAGTTATTCTAGTGCCGGCCATCAATGTAACCAGAGCCTTTCTGTTGCATGTTCCTGCTTCTAGACTACTATCAGATAAGTTGGACTCTTAGTCCTAAGTTTGTTTTGCATTTTTGTTCCAGTTCGCAGTTATGTTATTTTTCTGTAGCTGGAAGCTCTTGTGGGCCGAAATTGCCACTCCGGTGTCATGAGTTGACACATGAGTCTTAAAGTAATTTCGGGATGGTATTTTAATAGGGTTTTCAGCTGACCGTGAAGTTCCCTATTGTATCTTCTTGCTATCTAGTAAGCGGACCTCGCTTTGCTGAACCTACCTTCATACTGCGTATGTCTTTTCCTCTGAACTCACCGTCAATATATGTGGGGGGCTTCTGTCTCCTTTTTGGGGGAATTTCCCTAGAGGTAAGCCAGGTCTGTCTTTTCCTCTATTAGGGTTAGTTAGTCCTCCGGCTGGCGCTAGGCGTCTAGGGATAAAACGTAGGTACGCCACCCGGCCACTGTTAGTTGTGTGGTAGGTTTAGCTCACGGTCAGCTCGAGATTCCATCACCCAAGAGCTGTTCTGTTATTTATGTTCTCTGACGTTCCCTTGCCATTGGGAACCATGACACCTCTCTCCATATAAGTGTAAGGAGAGCCCGGGGTATGGATAACTCATACATGCCCTCCGGTCCCAGAAACTGGTGACAGTGCATACACTAGGGGGATTTATAAGTCTGCAGTCGCACAGAGTGGGAACCCCTGTCTTTCTTTGTTATCAGGGACATTATGACTGGCAATGTCATATGAACACCACAAATGATGCAGTAATAAGGGTTCTAGGGACCTAAATGTTGTGGAAGTTCTATGTCTGGTTTATGCTGGCTCTGATGCTGATGCTGTTACTGGGGGCTGTGTGGCTATCGCCATTATTAATCATTGTACTAGTCTCACAATGCCCCCTTGAACAGTGCCAATCAGACAACGCCAAGAAAAGTTGTTTTTCCTGGGAGTAATGTGGCTGTCAGAAATAATGGAGCTGTATAGCTGGATCTTTTATAGGGACATTGTGGATGTTAGCATTACTCACTGTGACACAATTAATATCAACAATTAGACAATCCCCCATAAACAGTGCCCATCAGATATGTGTAATTAACCAATCAGGAAAGGATACACGTATAATGGAATTTCACAGTGGCACTCATTGCTTGGACACACATCCCTTCTAGCCAGGAAGCACATTGATTGCACCAGCAGAATAGTGAGTGCAGCTCTGGAGTATAATACAGGATGTAACTCAGGATCAGTAATGTAATGTATGTACACAGTGACTGCACCAGCAGAATAGTGAGTGCAGCTCTGGAGTATAATACAGGATGTAACTCAGGATCAGTAATGTAATGTATGTACACAGTGACTGCATCAGCAGAATAGTGAGTTCAGCTCTGGAGTATAATACAGGATGTAACTCAGGATCAGTAATGTAATGTATGTACACTAGTGACCCATAATAGTTTCTTATTATAAAAGGTTCTATAGAGTTGAACGGTTTGGAAATTCTTCTGTAAAATATCCTTATGCAGCGCCTTTGCTTGTCAGGAGTGAGATGTGACCTCTACATTTTCTCCATATTCTCAGTATTTTCTTGTAAATTCCATTGATTTTTACGGCTCATTTCCTTTGATAAACAATGACAGCCACTTTGGCCAAGACGCCCTATAACACTCGCCTCAAGAATACACTGCAATAAGAAGAAATTTGGCAGCGTTCTTCTCAGGATCCCTACACCCCCTTCCGCTGTCTTGCCACAACTTCGATGACAACGTCCCAATTTCTGTTTTCATACACGAAGTCCATGGAAAATGTTGGTTAAGTCAGCAGCCCACGTCTTCTGCACCACAACTTATGGCTTCCTTCCTTCCCCTGTAATGTTTTCTCGTGGCTTCCACACCCGGCCGTGTATCTGTGCCTGGCATGTGAAGAATCAGGGCAGAATCCATTACTCGTTCTATACACGGACGGATGGGATCATCACTGTGATGTTCATTATCTCACTCACCACTGTGGACAGCTCGGCCCGTGGGTGGAAGAAAGTTGTAGACTTCACAGATCTGCGTCATGTTCAAGAATGTACACGAACGGCACAACTGCAGAAATTCACATGCACAAGCAGAATAGTGAGTGCAGCTCTGGAGTATAATACAGGAGGTAACTCAGGATCAGTAATGCAATGTATGTACACAGTGACTGCACCAGCAGAATAGTGAGTTCAGCTCTGGGGTTTAATACAGGATGTAACTCAGGATCAGTAATGTAATGTATGTACACAGTGACTGCACCAGCAGAATAGTGAGTGCAGCTCTGGGGTGTAATACAGGATGTAACTCAGGATCAGTAATGTAATGTATGCACACTGTGACTGCACCAGCAGAATAGTGAGTGCAGCTCTGGGGTATAATACAGGATGTAACTCAGAATCAGTTCAGCCGAAGTAATGTAGAAAAGGTAAATGTTCACAGTTTGACCTTTTAGAAATGTCGGTACTTTTACTTACTAGATGAATTTTCATCTTTAGCATATAGCACTACCTTACAACTGAACCTTAAACTTTGGTATTATGCAGGATGCAGACGGGGACAGATGCGGAGGTGTCTGCCGTGGACATAAACCACATTATCATCCTCAGAGCGCTCGAGGCTGCAGGGAGCTTGCTGGGAGGTCGGTTTGGTAGGAGAAGGTCCCGGGTGCTGGGTTATTTTAGTGCACACATCCAGATGTATTATTACTCTTTCCTTAGTCCTGGGCAGTGAAAGAACTAGAAATCAGATATGTAGTCACTCAGGAACGTTATGTCCCCAGTATCTTACCACCCCGCTACCTCCAGTAGTCACAGCAGAGCCTCCATTTGCTTTCTTGATTGTCACTCCACAGTTTCTCCGTTTTGTCTCATAGTCATAGAAGGGTTTATTGTTGTGCTCCAGTAATTACTGGAAGGCTTCTATTAATTCCGTTAGTCAAATCACCACTTTGCCCATTTCTTTTGTGGTCATAGATGGCCTTACTTCTTTTTCTTAAGTAGTCACTAAAGCTCTTCCCCCAATACACTCACCTCCATGGCTTCCACAGTTTCCTGCCCTTGCATTGATCTCTAATAGACATCATTGGGAGATATGGACACTCGTAAAAAATGCAAGAATTTAGAGCCAATGAAATCAGTAGAAGTATCAAAATGATGGAAATCCAAGACCAGAACCTAAGAGGTCTGTGTGTTTTTTATGATCCTGGGGCCATGAACCAAACTTGCCAACTCTCCCATTCCGTTAAGGCGGCTCCTGGAAAAAGAGAAACCTTCCAGACGACTCATGGAGGCCATGGCAAGTCTGTTTGGGGCTGTTTTCCAGAAGGTTTTTGTGAACGTTATCTTAGAAAACTCCTTTATTAGTCATAGACTTATAATTGCTTGTCCATGAAAAAACATGTTGCAGAACGTGCTTCTCACGGCGAGACTGATCGTCCCTGGGAAAGTTGGCAAGTAAGTTGGCAAGTTGAGATTATGGTGGAGATTCATGGACGTGCCAATCTGTATGCAAACTCTAACAGTCGCCATATTGGCCGTGATAAAGGATTTCCTAAAATGTAGCAATATTAGAACTGTTGAGTAATTGTTACATAGATCGGCAGATTTGCTTAAAGAACTCAGGACTCTTAGAAAGTTGGGTAAAATTTAAAGGTCCGCTTGCCTGAACTTGGAAGAATTTTATTATGCTTCGTCGCTGATTCTTATTAAGTTGATCGAGTCGATAATTGATCATTAGAACAGAATCTAGAGCGAAGGAACATCACAAGCCGGGGAGACAGAAGGGAGACGTTAGGCACAAGCAGGGCTCAGCACTTTTCCAATAAAATAAATGTAATTTGTGGCCACGTATCAAGAGCTCGCTGGTTTGAAGTTCTAAGTGGAACAATCCAGCTGCTGGCGATTGAACAGCCGTGCGGCTGCGCCTGATGCTGACGCTTTCATGTGGTTTGTGGGGCACATCCAGAAAGCCACAGCATTTCTGAAGACCAGAAACCAGATAGGGTCACATTGCTTCCTTTCTTCTAAAAGAAATACTTTGTACTTAACTAATTCATGTCTGGATGTTCTTCTTCACCCTCAAGAGTAGATCGAACTTCGTGGCCAAAATCTGACATTCACCCCAGAATTTTTTGTCTTCCGTCCGATGTGACATAGTGACCTTTGGGCCCCTCAGGTTCTTGGCCATAGAGGGCATTCGTTGGCATAATAGCTTCAACTCTCAACATAGTCTGCAACTTGTTTCTAGGATTTGTAGATCTTGAACGTTTCGAGCTTACACTGCAATTTTTGGAGCTCTCATAGAAATGAATGGAGAAAGCCACTCCTCTAACATTAGCGTGCAGTTTGTCCCCTTCGCGTCTCATCATACATTTATGGGCTACCTTCAGAGTATGCTATAAATGTACAAAATGGAAATAGTCCTTTAAGTGATAAAATTGTGGTTTTCTGCATCCACCACTAGATGGAGCTGAAGAGATTATGGTATACTGTTTATACGTAGAACGCTATAATAACACAGTATGCAGTATGCTCCTAAGCTCCCACTAGTGGTGTCTACAGGCAGCCAAAATGTCACGTTTTCAGTGTATGTCTATGCAGAGCATTTGGAGCTCTGCATGAGAATAAGAGAGTTATAGGGCTAGAAGTAAAACTAGGGATTTGATTGATGGTTGCTGGAGATTAGAACACAGGGGCGGATTATCAGAGGGTCAATATGGGCGGTAGCCCAGGGCCCAGTGGCTTGGGGGGGCCCTGGGCCACCGCAGATTGACCCTCTGATAATCCGCCGGAGTGTGACTAAATGCCTGGCCCGCCGGCATTTATGTGCCCCGCCCCCCGGACCCGGTGGGCAGAGAGAGGGGGTCCGCATCGGGCCCCTTCTCATCTGCTCACCGGGCCCCTTCCGGCACTGCGGCGCTTTCCTATTGAGGTGCGGGCGCTCGCCCGCACCTCAATAGTTAACAACAGCCGCCAGCCAGCCAATTGGAGGCTGGCAGCTGAAGTCGGCCGCAGCTCACACGTCGCCGGCGTCTGACGTCATTGTCAGTCGCCGGCGAGTGTGCGCGGCTGGAGGGAGCTCGCCGCGTGGAGCGCTGTTAAGGTGAGGAGACTGTTTGTTTTTGTTTTTTTTCTGTTTTTTTTTATAAGCTAACGGTGGACTGTGGACACATTGGGGCAATGCTGGAGACACTGGGGCAGATAGCTGGAGACACAGGGGGAGATTGCTGGAGTCACTGGGGCAGATTGCTGGAGACACTGGGGCAGATTGCTGGACACACTGGGGGCAATGCTGGAAACACTGGGGCAGATTGCTGTAGACACTGGGGCAAATTGCTGTAGACACTGGGGCAGATTGCTGTAGACACTGGGGCAGATTGCTGGAGACACTGGGGCAGATTGCTGGAGACACTGGGGCAGATTGCTGGAGACACTGGGGCAGATTGCTGGAGACACTGGGGCAATGCTGGAGACACTGGGGCAGATTGCTGAAGACACTGGGGCAAATTGCTGGACACACTGGGGGCAATGCTGGAGACACTGGGGCAGATTGCTGGAGACACTGGGGCAGATTGCTGGAGACACTGGGGCAATGCTAGAGACACTGGGGCAGATTGCTGGACATACTGGGGCAGATTGCTGGACACACTGGGGGTAATATGCTGGATACAATGGGGCAGATTGCTGGACACACTGGGGGCAATGCTGGACAATTGGACATACTGGGGCAGATTGCAGGACACACTGGTGGTAATATGCTGGACACACTGGGGCAATATGCTGGACATACTGGGGCAGATTGTTGAACACACTGTCTGGGGGCAATATGCTGGAGTCAGACACTGGGGCAGATTGCTGGAGACACTGGGGCAATGCTGGACACACTGGGGCAGATTGCTGGTTACTGGGGCAATATGCTGGACATACTGGGGCAGATTGCTGGACACACTGGGGGTAATATGCTGGACACACTGGGGCAGATTGCTGGACACACTGGGGGCAGGACTGGAGGCATGGGCAGAATGTAGAGACGGGGCAGAATGAAAGACATGGGGCAGGATTGGATCATGGGGCAGGAGAATACGATGGAGACAGATGGGGCAGGATGGGGAGATCATATGGAGTAGAATGGATACTCATGAGTGCAGGATGGGAGAACATATGGCAGGAGCCAGGAATGAGACACACGGGGCCAGGGTGGGGAATATTATTGCCATAGGGGCTAATTAAGGGATATTATTACTGCAGTGATGTATTTATTTTATTTTTTGAGTATACTGTTTTAAATGGGGGGGGGGGGGGGCGGTCCTGTTACTGTGCAGAGTGACTCTATATTGCCTTTTTTTCTCCATGTGGTGTAATGTAGAAGTTGTGAAAAAATTAAGTACTGTGTTCTGCAAGCAGAGCTCGAGATAACTGTGTTATTTCCTGCAGAAACGAGTCCTGGCTGGAAGAAATGATGGCGGTCTGTGCTGGATGAAAGATGAAGGACTTCACCTAGAGACGTCATTGGTGAGTCAGTGTTACCTATACATTGACACTATACACTATACTATATACAGAACTCCTGTGTATAATGTCACCAGTGATCTCTGTATTACCTCTACACAGACACTGCATACTAAGTATAGATCTCCTGTGAATACTGGCACTTATGGTGATAGTATTGTGGGTTTTTTTTTTTTTATTATTACTGATCAGTATTGTAGTATTCAGTCACTATGTGGTGGTAATATGTGGTCTGGAAATGGTGTTGTGGTATTTGTCCCTTGAATGTGCTATTTGGTCACCAAGTGGTGGTAATATGTGGTCTTGACATGGTGCAGTGGTATTTGTTCCTTGTATGTGATATTATTCGATCACTGTGTTTGTAATTTGTGGTCTGGTCATGGCGCCGTGGTATTTGTTCCTTGTATGTGATATTATTGGTCAAAATATACCTAAATTATATTGCAGATTTTAACAAATATTTAATAGGTTACAGTAGAGTAGGGCCCGGCCATTTTTCTGGAATAATCTGGTTCGGGTATAATATGACCCCCCCGTCACATGACCCCCCTGTCACATGACCCCCCCCCCCGTCACATGACCCCCCCCCATCACATGACCCCCCGCCACATGACCGGGGGGGCCCACAGTGTCTGAACAGCCCGGGGCCCTGGCTGCCCTTAATCCACCCCTGTTAGAACATGAAACCTGTAGTCTCATCATCATAACGGTTTGCGGAGATATCTGTTGCATATTTGCCAAGCTCAGCATTGGTTAAATAGGGTTCTTTTGGTAGAACCCACTTTTTGGCATAGTTTGTAACACCCGTACCCCATTTTTGTCCGTAGACATGCCTGAATTAGCCTGGATTCTAGGACAGTTCTTGCAAACTTGAGACTGTTGGCAAGTATACAATTGTACCCAAGATCTGGTGCCTTAGTGTCTCCAACCTCTAGTGCCTTAGTGGGTCCAATCTCCAGTGCCTTAGTGGGTCCAACGTCTGGTACCTTAGTGGGTCCAACCTCTAGTGCTTCAGTGTGTCCAACCTCTAGTGCCTTAGTGTGTCCAATGTCATGATTCTCAATGGCGAGAGAACATAGCCCAGCATATATGAGAACTAGCTCTTGGAAGATGGAAACTATACTGACCATGAACTAAACCTGCCGCACAACTAGAAGTGGCCGGGTAGCATGCCTACGTTTTTTTATCCCTAGATGCCCAGCGCCAGCCGGAGAACTACCTAATCCTAGCAGAGGAAAAGACAGTCCTGGCTCACCTCTAGAGAAATTTTCCCAAAAGGCAGACAGAGGCCCCCACATATATTGGCGGTGATTTAAGATGAAATGACAAACGTAGTATGAAAATAGGTTTAGCAAAATCGAGGTCCGCTTACTAGATAGCATGAAGACAGAAAGGGCACTTTCATGGTCAGCAGAAAACCCTATCAAAACACCATCCAGAAATTACTTTAAGACTCTAGCATTAACTCATAACACCAGAGTGGCAATTTCCGCTCACAAGAGCTTTCCAGACACAGTAACGAAACAGCAGCTGTGAACAGGAACAAAATGCAAAAACACACAAGGACAAAAGTCCAACTTAGCTGGGAGTTGTCTAGTAGCAGGAACATGCACAGAAAGGCTACTGATTACATTGTTGACCGGCATGAAACTGACAGAGGAGCAAGGTTATATAGCGACTCCCACATCCTGATAGGAGCAGGTGAACAGAGGGGATGATGCACACAAGTTAAATTCCACAAGTGGCCACAGGGGGAGCCCAGAATCCAATTTCACAACAGTACCCCCCCCTCAAGGAGGGGGCACCGAACCCTCACCAGAACCACCAGGGCGATCAGGATGAGCCCTATGAAAGGCACGGACAAGATCGGAGGCATGAACATCAGAGGCAGTGACCCAAGAATTATCCTCCTGACCGTATCCCTTCCATTTGACCAGATACTGGAGTTTCCGCCTGGAAACACGAGAGTCCAAGATCTTTTCCACAACGTACTCCAACTCACCCTCAACCAACACCGGAGCAGGAGGCTCAACGGAAGGCACAGCTGGTACCTCATACCTGCGCAACAATGACCGATGAAAAACATTATGAATCGAAAAGGATGCAGGGAGGTCCAAACGGAAGGACACAGGGTTAAGAATCTCCAATATCTTGTACGGGCCGATGAACCGAGGCTTAAACTTAGGAGAAGAAACCCTCATAGGGACAAAACGAGAAGACAACCACACCAAGTCCCCAACACAAAGCCGAGGACCAACACGACGACGGCGGTTGGCAAAAAGCTGAGTCTTCTCCTGGGACAACTTCAAATTGTCCACCACCTGCCCCCAAATCTGATGCAACCTCTCCACCACAGCATCCACTCCAGGACAATCCGAAGATTCCACTTGACCGGAGGAAAATCGAGGATGAAACCCCGAATTACAGAAAAACGGGGACACCAAGGTGGCAGAGCTGGCCCGATTATTGAGGGCGAACTCCGCCAAAGGCAAAAAAGCAACCCAATCATCCTGATCCGCAGACACAAAACACCTCAAATATGTCTCCAAGGTCTGATTAGTCCGCTCGGTCTGGCCATTAGTCTGAGGATGGAAAGCAGACGAAAAAGACAAATCTATGCCCATCCTAGCACAGAATGCCCGCCAAAATCTAGACACGAATTGGGTCCCTCTGTCAGAAACGATATTCTCCGGAATACCATGCAAACGAACAACATTTTGAAAAAACAGAGGAACCAACTCGGAAGAAGAAGGCAACTTAGGCAAGGGAACCAGATGGACCATCTTAGAGAAACGGTCACACACCACCCAGATGACAGACATCTTCTGAGAAACAGGCAGATCCGAAATAAAATCCATCGAGATGTGCGTCCAAGGCCTCTTCGGGATAGGCAAGGGTAACAACAATCCACTAGCCCGAGAACAACAAGGCTTGGCCCGAGCACAAACGTCACAAGACTGCACAAAGCCTCGCACATCTCGTGACAGGGAAGGCCACCAGAAGGACCTTGCCACCAAATCCCTGGTACCAAAGATTCCAGGATGACCTGCCAACGCAGAAGAATGAACCTCAGAGATGACTCTACTGGTCCAATCATCAGGAACAAACAGTCTACCAGGTGGGCAACGATCAGGTCTATCCGCCTGAAACTCCTGCAAGGCCCGCCGCAGGTCTGGAGAAACGGCAGACAATATCACTCCATCTTTAAGGATACCTGTGGGCTCAGAATTACCAGGGGAGTCAGGCTCAAAACTCCTAGAAAGGGCATCCGCCTTAACATTCTTAGAACCCGGTAGGTAAGACACCACAAAATTAAACCGAGAGAAAAACAACGACCAGCGCGCTTGTCTAGGATTCAGGCGCCTGGCAGACTCAAGGTAAATTAAATTTTTGTGGTCAGTCAATACCACCACCTGATGTCTGGCCCCCTCAAGCCAGTGATGCCACTCCTCAAAAGCCCACTTCATGGCCAAAAGCTCCCGATTCCCAATATCATAATTCCGCTCGGCGGGCGAAAATTTACGGGAAAAAAAAGCACAAGGTCTCATCACGGAGCAGTCGGAACTTCTCTGCGACAACACCGCCCCAGCTCCGATTTCAGAAGCGTCGACCTCAACCTGAAAAGGAAGAGCAACATCAGGCTGACGCAACACTGGGGCGGAAGAAAAGCGGCGCTTGAGCTCCCGAAAGGCCTCCACAGCATCAGGGGACCAATCAGCAACATCAGCACCCTTCTTAGTCAAATCAGTCAATGGTTTTACAACATCAGAAAAACCAGCAATAAATCGACGATAAAAGTTAGCAAAGCCCAAAAATTTCTGAAGACTCTTAAGAGAAGAGGGTTGCGTCCAATCACCAATAGCCTGAACCTTGACAGGATCCATCTCGATGGAAGAGGGGGAAAAAATGTATCCCAAGAAGGAAATCTTCTGAACCCCAAAAACACACTTAGAACCCTTCACACACAAGGAATTAGACCGCAAAACCTGAAAAACCCTCCTGACCTGCTGGACATGAGAGTCCCAGTCATCCGAAAAAATCAGAATATCATCCAGATACACAATCATAAATTTATCCAAATAATCGCGGAAAATGTCATGCATAAAGGACTGGAAGACTGAAGGGGCATTTGAAAGACCAAAAGGCATCACCAAATACTCAAAATGGCCCTCGGGCGTATTAAATGCGGTTTTCCACTCATCCCCCTGCTTGATTCGCACCAAATTATACGCCCCACGGAGATCAATCTTAGAGAACCACTTGGCCCCCTTTATACGAGCAAACAAATCAGTAAGCAGTGGTAACGGATATTGATATTTAACAGTGATTTTATTCAAAAGTCGATAATCAATACACGGCCTCAAAGAGCCGTCTTTCTTAGACACAAAGAAAAAACCGGCTCCTAAGGGAGATGACGAAGGACGAATATGTCCCTTTTCCAAGGACTCCTTTATATATTCTCGCATAGCAGCGTGTTCAGGCACAGACAGATTAAATAAACGACCCTTAGGGTATTTACTACCCGGAATCAAGTCTATGGCACAATCGCACTCCCGGTGCGGAGGTAGTGAACCAACCTTGGGTTCTTCAAAAACGTCACGAAAGTCAGACAAGAATTCAGGAATCTCAGAGGGAATAGATGATGAAATGGAAACCAAAGGTACGTCCCCATGAGTTCCTTTACATCCCCAGCTTAACACAGACATAGCTCTCCAGTCGAGGACTGGGTTATGAGATTGCAGCCATGGCAATCCCAGCACCAAAACATCATGTAGATTATACAGCACCAGAAAGCGAATAACCTCCTGGTGATCCGGATTAACACGCATAGTCACTTGTGTCCAGTATTGTGGTTTATTACTAGCCAATGGGGTGGAGTCAATCCCTTTCAGAGGTATCGGAGCCTCCAATGGCTCCAAATCATACCCACAGCGTTTGGCAAAGGACCAATCCATAAGACTCAAAGCAGCGCCAGAGTCGACATAGGCGTCCGCGGTAATAGATGACAAAGAACAAATCAGGGTCACAGATAGAATAAACTTAGACTGTAAAGTGCTAATTGAAACAGACTTGTCAGGCTTCTTAGTACGCTTAAAGCATGCTGATATAACATGAGTTGAATCACCACAATAGAAGCACAACCCATTTTTTCGTCTAAAATTCTGCCGCTCGCTTCTGGACAGAATTCTATCACATTGCATATTTTCTGGCGTTTTCTCAGTAGACACCGCCAAATGGTGCACAGGTTTGCGCTCCCGCAGACGCCTATCGATCTGAATAGCCATCGTCATGGACTCATTCAGACTCGCAGGCACAGGGAACCCCACCATAACATCCTTAATGGCATCAGAGAGACCTTCTCTGAAAATCGCCGCCAGGGCGCACTCATTCCACTGAGTAAGCACGGACCATTTGCGGAATTTTTGGCAGTATATTTCAGCTTCATCTTGCCCCTGAGACAAGGACATCAAGGCCTTTTCCGCCTGAAGCTCTAAATGAGGTTCCTCATAAAGCAACCCCAAGGCCAGAAAAAACGCATCCACATTGAGCAACGCAGGATCCCCTGGTGCCAATGCAAAAGCCCAGTCTTGAGGGTCGCCCCGGAGCAAGGAAATTACAATCCTGACCTGCTGTGCAGGGTCTCCGGCAGAGCGAGACTTCAGGGACAAAAACAATTTTCAATTATTTTTAAAATTTTGAAAGTGAGATCTATTCCCCGAGAAGAATTCAGGCAAAGGAATTCTAGGCTCAGATATAGGTGCATGAACAACAAAATCTTGCAAATTTTGTACCTTTGTGGCGAGATTATTCAAACCTGTAGCTACACTCTGAAGATCCATTTGAAACAGGTGAACACAGAGCCATTCAAGGATTAGAAGGAGAGGAAGAGAGGAAGGCTGCAGTATAGGCAGACTAGCAAGTGATTCAATTAAGAGCACACTCAGAACTAGAGGGGAAAAAAAAAAAAAAAATTGTAGCAGACTTCTTTTTTCTCTCCTTTCTCAGCCAGTAATTTAACCCTTTTTTTTTTTGGGGCCGGTCAAACTGTCATGATTCTCAATGGCGAGAGAACATAGCCCAGCATATATGAGAACTAGCTCTTGGAAGATGGAAACTATACTGACCATGAACTAAACCTGCCGCACAACTAGAAGTGGCCGGGTAGCATGCCTATGTTTTTTTATCCCTAGATGCCCAGCGCCAGCCGGAGAACTACCTAATCCTAGCAGAGGAAAAGACAGTCCTGGCTCACCTCTAGAGAAATTTTCCCAAAAGGCAGACAGAGGCCCCCACATATATTGGCGGTGATTTAAGATGAAATGACAAACGTAGTATGAAAATAGGTTTAGCAAAATCGAGGTCCGCTTACTAGATAGCATGAAGACAGAAAGGGCACTTTCATGGTCAGCAGAAAACCCTATCAAAACACCATCCAGAAATTACTTTAAGACTCTAGCATTAACTCATAACACCAGAGTGGCAATTTCCGCTCACAAGAGCTTTCCAGACACAGTAACGAAACAGCAGCTGTGAACAGGAACAAAATGCAAAAACACACAAGGACAAAAGTCCAACTTAGCTGGGAGTTGTCTAGTAGCAGGAACATGCACAGAAAGGCTACTGATTACATTGTTGACCGGCATGAAACTGACAGAGGAGCAAGGTTATATAGCGACTCCCACATCCTGATAGGAGCAGGTGAACAGAGGGGATGATGCACACAAGTTAAATTCCACAAGTGGCCACAGGGGGAGCCCAGAATCCAATTTCACAACAGTCCAACCTCTAGTGCCTTAGTAGGTCCAATCTCTAGTGCCTTAGTGGGTCCAACGTCTGGTGCCTTAGTGGGTCCAACCTCTAGTGCCTTAGTGTGTCCAACTTCTTGTGCCTTCATGGGTTCAACATCTAGTGCCTTAGTGTGTCCAACCTCTAGTTTCTTAGTGGGTACAACTTCTCATGCCTTAGTGTGTCCAATGTCTAGGGCCTTAGTGGGTCCAACCTTTGTTACCTTAGTGGGTTGCACCTGTTACCTTAGTGGGTTCAACCTTTGGTGTCTTAGTGGGTTGAACCCCTAGTGCCTTAGTGTGTGCAACCTCTAGTGCCTTAATGGGTCCAACTTCTTGTGCCTTAGTGTTTTCAACATCTAGTGCCTTAGTGTGTCCAACTTCCAGTGCCTTAGTGTGTCCAACCTCTAGTGCCTTAGTGGGTCCAACATTTGATACCTTAGTGGGTTCAACCTCTGGTACCATAGTGGGTTCAACCTCTGGTATCTTAGTGGGTCACACCTCTAGTGACATAGTGGGTCCAACCTCTGGTGACTTAGTGTGTCCAACCTCTAGTGCCTTAGTGTGTCCAACCTCTAGTGCCTTAGTGTGTCCAACCTCTAGTGCCTTAGTGTCTCCAACCTCTAGTGCCGTAGTGTCTCCAACCTCTAGTGCCTTAATGGGTCCAATCTCTAGTGCCTTAGTGGGTCCAACCTTTGGTCCCTTAGTGGGTCCAACCTCTGGTACCTTAGTGGGTCCAACCTCTAGTGCCTTAGTGTGTCCAACTTCTTGTGCCTTAGTGTGTTCAATATCTAGTGCCTTAGTGTGTCCAACCTCTAGTTTCTTAGTGGGTACAACTTCTCATGCCTTAGTATGTCCAATCTCTAGGGCCTTAGTGGGTCCAACCTTTGGTACTTTAGTGGGTTGCACCTCTGTTACCTTAGTGAGTTCAACCTTTGGTATCTTAGTGGGTTGAACCCTAGTGCCTTAGTGTGTGCAACCTCTAGTGCCTTAATGGGTCCAACTTCTTGTGCCTTAGTGCGTTCAACATCTAGTGCCTTAGTGTGTCCAACTTCTAGTGCCTTAGTGTGTCCAACCTCTATTGCCTTAGTGGGTCCAACATTTGATACCTTAGTGGGATCAACCTCTGGTACCTTAGTGGGGTCAACCTCTGGTATCTTAGTGGGTCAAACCTATAGTGACATAGTGGGTCCAATTTCTAGTGCCTTAGTGTGTCCAACCTCTTGTGCCTTAGTGTGTCCAACCTCTAGTGCCTTAGTGTGTCCAACCTCTAGTGCCTTAGTGTCTCCAACCTCTAGTGCCGTAGTGCCTCCAACCTCTAGTGCCTTAGTGGGTCCAACCTCTAGTGCCTTAGTGGGTCCAATCTCTAGTGCCTTAGTGGGTCCAACCTTTGGTACCTTAGTGGGTCCAACCTCTAGTGCCTTAGTGTGTCCAACATTTGATACCTTAGTGGGTTCAACCTCTGGTACCATAGTGGGTTCAACCTCTGGTATCTTAGTGGGTCACACCTCTAGTGACATAGTGGGTCCAACCTCTGGTGACTTAGTGTGTCCAACCTCTAGTGCCTTAGTGTGTCCAACCTCTAGTGCCTTAGTGTGTCCAACCTCTAGTGCCTTAGTGTCTCCAACCTCTAGTGCCGTAGTGTCTCCAACCTCTAGTGCCTTAATGGGTCCAATCTCTAGTGCCTTAGTGGGTCCAACCTTTGGTACCTTAGTGGGTCCAACCTCTGGTACCTTAGTGGGTCCAACCTCTAGTGCCTTAGTGTGTCCAACTTCTTGTGCCTTAGTGTGTTCAATATCTAGTGCCTTAGTGTGTCCAACCTCTAGTTTCTTAGTGGGTACAACTTCTCATGCCTTAGTATGTCCAATCTCTAGGGCCTTAGTGGGTCCAACCTTTGGTACTTTAGTGGGTTGCACCTCTGTTACCTTAGTGAGTTCAACCTTTGGTATCTTAGTGGGTTGAACCCTAGTGCCTTAGTGTGTGCAACCTCTAGTGCCTTAATGGGTCCATCTTCTTGTGCCTTAGTGCGTTCAACATCTAGTGCCTTAGTGTGTCCAACTTCTAGTGCCTTAGTGTGTCCAACCTCTATTGCCTTAGTGGGTCCAACATTTGATACCTTAGTGGGATCAACCTCTGGTACCTTAGTGGGGTCAACCTCTGGTATCTTAGTGGGTCAAACCTATAGTGACATAGTGGGTCCAATTTCTAGTGCCTTAGTGTGTCCAACCTCTAGTGCCTTAGTGTGTCCAACCTCTAGTGCCTTAGTGTGTCCAACCTCTAGTGCCTTAGTGTCTCCAACCTCTAGTGCCGTAGTGTCTCCAACCTCTAGTGCCTTAGTGGGTCCAACCTCTAGTGCCTTAGTGGGTCCAATCTCTAGTGCCTTAGTGGGTCCAACCTTTGGTACCTTAGTGGGTCCAACCTCTAGTGCCTTAGTGTGTCCAACTTCTTGTGCCTTAGTGGGTTCAACATCTAGTGCCTTAGTGTGTCCAACCTCTAGTTTCTTAGTGGGTACAACTTCTCATGCCTTAGTGTGTCCAATCTCTAGGGCCTTAGTGGGTGCAACCTTTGGTACCTTAGTGGGTTGCACCTCTGTTACCTTAGTGAGTTCAACCTTTGGTGTCTTAGTGGGTCGAACCCCTAGTGCCTTAGTGTGTGCAACCTCTAGTGCCATAATGGGTCCAACTTCTTGTGCCTTAGTGCGTTCAACATCTAGTGCCTTAGTGTGTCCAACTTCTAGTGCCTTAGTGTGTCCAACCTCTAGTGCCTTAGTGGGTCCAACATTTGACACCTTAGTGGGTTCAACCTCTGGTACCTTAGTGTGTTCAACCTCTGGTATCTTAGTGTGTCCAACCTCTAGTGACTTAGTGTGTCCAACCTCTAGTACCTTAGAGTGTCCAACCTCTAGGGCCTTAGTGTGTCCAACCTCTAGTGTCATCGTGGGTCCAACCTTTGGTACCTTAGAGGGTCCAACCTTTGGTACCTTAGTGGGTCCAACTTTTTGGTGCCTTAGTGGGTAGAACCTCAGGTATCTTAGTGGGTCCAACTTCTGATGCCTGGTGCTTATAATTGGATTCTCATAGACTTCTTTGTATTGAATTGGAGTCAATAGAGTGCTTTGAAGTCTATGGATCTCCCAAGCATAGAAAACTAATGAAGGAACTAGAACCCCATCCAGTAGCTGCAGACGGACCCCACTGACTATACTGAGGTCTCTCTGGTTTTCATCATGATGTCCACCATTTTACTCAACTGACAAAAAAATTTGTCTGGAATTTGTTGGCCAGATCTACAAAGAGTCTCTGCTGCAGATGTAAACAGAGCCTTAGCCTGTCCGGTGTGATGCGGTGCTGCTAAGCTGGTTTAACTAAGGGTACCGTCTCACTATACGATTTACCAACGATCACGACCTGCGATACGACCTGGCCGTGATCGTTGGTAAGTCGTTGTGTGGTCGCTGGGGAGCTGTCACACAGACCGCTCTCCAGCGACCAACGATGCCAAGGTTCGCTGGTAACCAGGGTAAACATCGGGTTACTAAGCGCGGCCCTGCGCTTAGTAACCCGATGTTTACCCTGGTTACCAGCGAACGCATCGCTGGATCGCTGTCACACACAACGATCCAGCGATGACAGCGGGAGATCCAGCGACGAAAGAAAGTTTCAAACGATGTGCTACGACGTACGATTCTCAGCAGGATGTCTGATCGCAGTAGCGTGTCAGACACTGCGAGATCGTAACGATATCGCTAGAACGTCACGAATCGTGCCGTCATAGCGATAAAAATGCCACTGTGTGACGGTACCCTAAGACAAGTGTGATTCTTCCTGTTAAGATTGGGTTTCTAAATCCATCATGTATGATACTGTCTGCTGAGATGTATTTCTAATCCTAGCAATCTTGATACTGTCTAAAGAGCCACAACATCTAAGCCTATTATTTGTGATGTCATCTGCTGAGCTACATATCTAAACCTATCGTGCATCAAACTGTTCTTATTGTATTTTAACAGTGTACCTAAGCCAAGCTTGTGAGATATAGTGTGCTGATCCTGTGAACCTATCCTTACTTATATGATACTGTTGTATGCAGCTGTGACTAAGCTTCACTTGTTTCACATTGTTTTCTGAGTCCTTGTATCTAAGCCTATTATTTGTGATACTGTTTGCTGTGCCAGTGTATCTAAGTTGTCATTTTTACACACACTATGCAGCTGCATTCTACATTTAATGAAAACATAAATTCCACTAATAATAATAATAATAATAATAATAATAATTTTATTTATATAGCGCCAACATATTCCGCAGCGCTTTACAACTTATAGAGGGGACTTATACAGACAACAGACATTACAGCATAACAGAAATCACAGTTCAAAACAGATACCAGGAGGAATGAGGGCCCTGCTGCTCGCAAGCTTACAATCTATGAGGAAAAGGGGAGACACGAGAGGTGGATGGTAACAATTGCTTTAGTTATTTGGACCAGCCATAGTGTAAGGCTCGGGTGTTCATGTAAAGCTGCATGAACCAGTTAACTGCCTAAGTATGTAACAGTACAGACACAGAGGCTATTAACTGCATAAAGTGTATGAGAACATGATGAAGGAACGTGATTATGTTGTTGTTTTTTTATTAATAGGCCACACAGGGATAATTAGGTTAATGCGTTGAGGCGGTAGGCCAATCTGAACAAATGAGTTTTTAGTGCACGCTTAAAACTGTGGGGATTGGGGATTAATCGTATTAACCTAGGTAGTGCATTCCAAAGAATCGGCGCCGCACGTGTAAAGTCTTGGAGACGGGAGTGGGAGGTTCTGATTATTGAGGATGCTAACCTGAGGTCATTAGCAGAGCGGAGGGCACAGGTAGGTTGGTAGACTGAGACCAGAGAGGAGATGTAGGGTGGTGCTGAGCCATGGAGTGCTTTGTGGATGAGGGTAGTAGTTTTGTACTGGATTCTGGATTGGATGGGTAGCCAGTGTAATGACTGGCACAAGGTAGAGGCATCGGTGTAACGGTTGGCGAGGAATATGATCCTGGCAGCAGCATTCAGGACAGATTGGAGCGGGGAGAGTCTGGTAAAAGGTAGGCCAATTAGTAGAGAGTTACAATAGTCCAGACGAGAATGAATAAGTGAGACAGTAAGAGTTTTTGCAGAGTCGAAAGTAAGAAAAGGGCGAATTCTGGAAATGTTTTTGAGATGCAGATAAGAAGAGCGAGCCAGTGATCGGATGTGGGGGGTGAATGAAAGCTCGGAATCAAGGATGACTCCAAGGCAGCGGGCATGTTGCTTTGGAGTAATGGTGGAACCGCACACAGAGATGGCAATGTCGGGCAAAGGTAGGTTTGTAGAGGGAGAGAACACGAGGAGTTCAGTTTTTGACAGGTTCAGTTTCAGATAGAGGGAGGACATGATGTTAGAGACAGCGGTAAGACAATCACTGGTGTTTTCTAAAAAGGTCGGCGTGATAACAGGAGAAGAAGTGTATAATTGGGTGTCGTCAGCATAGAGATGGTACTGGAAACCAAATCTACTGATTGTTTGTCCAATAGGGGCAGTATACAAAGAGAAGAGGAGGGGGCCTAGGACTGATCCTTGAGGAACCCCAACAGTAAGGGGAAGGTGAGAGGAGGAGGAACCAGCAAAACAAACAGTGAAGGATCGGCCAGAGAGATAGGAGGAGAACCAAGAGAGAACGGTGTCCTTGAGGCCGATGGAGCGGAGCATAGTGAGGAGGAGCTGATGATCCACAGTGTCGAATGCTGCGGAGAGATCCAAGAGAATTAGCATGGAATAGTGACCATTAGATTTAGCTGTTAGTAGGTCATTAGAGACTTTAGTGAGGGCAGTTTCAGTAGAGTGTAAAGAGCGGAAACCAGATTGAAGAGGGTCGAGAAGAGAATTATCTGAGAGATAGCGGGTAAGACGGGAGTGGACCAGGCGTTCCAGGAGTTTAGAGATGAAGGGAAGATTAGAGACAGGTCTATAATTAGCGGCACAATTTTGATCGAGGGAGGGCTTTTTAAGTAGTGGATGTATGATGGCATGCTTAAATGAGGAGGGAAAAATACCGGAAGTGAGGGAAAGGTTGAATATTTTTGTTAGGTGAGAGGTGACAGCCGGGGAAAGGGACTGGAGGAGATGCGACGGAATGGGGTCGCTGGTGCAAGTGGTCGGGCGAGAAGATGCAAGGAGCCTGCTTACTTCTTCTTCTGTAACTGGTTCAAAGTCAGAGAGTGAACTAGATGCAGTGGGGGAGGGAGGACAGTGCTTGGTATGAAGAGATTGGGAAATGATTTCCTGTCGAATGTGGTCAATTTTTTCTTTGAAGTAATTGGCCAGATCGTCAGCGTGGAGATCTGTGGTTGGGGCCTGCTCTCTTGGGTTGAGTAGGGACCGGAAAGTGTCAAAGAGACGTTTAGGGTTATTGGACAGCGAGGTGATGAGGGTGTTGAAATAGGTTTGTTTGGAGAGGTGAAGGGCAGAGTTGTATGTTTTTAACATGAACTTATAATGGATGAAATCTTCGGGCAGATTAGATTTTCTCCACAGACGTTCGGCGCACCTGGAGCACCGCTGCAGGAAACGTGTTTGCAGCGTGTGCCACGGTTGTCGCCGTCTGTGCCGAGTTGTTCTATGTATAGGAGGTGCAGCTTCTTCCAGGGCACTTTGCAGGGTTTCATTGTAATGCTTCAGAGCAGAATCAGGACAAGAGATGGAGGAGATTGGGGCCAATGAAGACTGCAAGTTCTTCATAAGTTTCTGGGTGTTAATGGCCTGTATGTTTCTATAAGTGTGGAAAGTGGGGATGACCTGAGCGGGATGGCAGTTCTTGATAGAGAATGAAAGAAGGTTGTGGTCAGAGAGCGGGAGAGGGGAGTTTGTGAAATCATCCAGTGAGCAAAGCCGGGAGAAGACCAAATCAAGGGAGTTTCCATCATCATGTGTTGGAGAGTTAGTATGCTGCGAGAGGCCGAAAGAGGAGGTTAGAGATAAAAGGTGAGAAGCAGATGGGGAGAGGGCAGAAGCAATTGGGATATTGAAATCACCCATGATGAGGGTGGGGGTGTCATAAGAGAGAAAGTGTGGAAGCCAGGTGGCAAAATGATCCAGGAACTGGTGAGAGGGGCCGGGAGGACGATACACCACCGCCACTCGCATGGAGAAGGGGACGTAGAATCTGACAGCATGGACCTCAAAGGAAGGGAATACAAGTGAGGGTACTTGGGGGATAACTTGGAAGGTACATTTGGGTGAAAGGAGCAGACCAACGCCTCCACCTGCTCTGTTGTCTGATCTTGGGGTATGAGAAAAGTGTAGTCCACCAAATGAGAGAGCAGCAGCAGCGGTGGTGTCTGACTGCTGGATCCAGGTTTCAGTAAGAGCCAGGAGATTAAGAGAGTTAGAAAGGAAGAAGTCATGAATGAAGGAGAGTTTATTACACACAGAGCGAGAATTCCAAAGAGCACAATTGAAAGAGACAGAAGGCATGCATGGAATATTAATAAGGTTAGAGGGGTTTCTGGGTGTAGCAGTTGGGAGGTTTGACTGGCTATAACATGGGGGGCCGGGGTTCGGAGAGATGTCTCCAGCAACTAGGAGAAGGAGGATAGAAAGAGTGAGCAGATGGTTAAGTGATTTGTGAGAGCGTCTCTTGTGTTGGATGGTGGGACTGAATGGATCTGTACTGTTGAGCAATGTGAACAGAGCATGAGTGCTATACATAGGAGAGGCCAGGACAGAGGGGCCAATATGGATGGAGTGTAAAGAGTTGATGTAAGGGCGGTGATTGTGTGTGAAAGCAGCAGCCATGATATAGATTATACAAATACATATGGTGAGTATTTGCTGTGTGCCAACTGAATAGGGAATAGATTTTGATTGTCTTACCTGTCTCCTGCCCTGTCTAACTGCCATGTTATAACTGCTGAATACTTAGAAAAAAAAATGTACACGAATAATAGTGCACGAATGCCCCCTGCATGAATGCTTCCCCAAGCTATATCTACATTTATAGGTGGCCAGCTCTTAGATCTCACTTTTTTTTTTTTTTTTTTTTTTTTTTTTTGGACTTCCCCCCTCTCGTTACCAATCAATCTAACTCAATTGAGACAGCAGGACACAATAAATGTAGTGATCAGATAAACAAATGTCCAGGTCTACATGGATCATAAACCCCTTTGAAAAACAGTTATGCGAACTCTTGGCATAAGGACAAGCAGAAGAGAATTAAATATCTAGAAACAAAAACAATTGCATAACAAGCTGGCTAACAAATATAGATATAAGCAGGAATCAATGCCGAAGGTAGAAGGACTCTGATACCATTCAAGCTTGCTTGCTGTCAGGGAATGGAGCAATAGACATGCAGGATATTTCAGTTCAAAGAATGAATGATATGTTACCATTCAAGCTTGCTTGCTGTCAGGGAATGGAGCAATAGACATGCAGGATATTTCAGTTCAAAGAATGAATGATATGTTACCATTCAAGCTTGCTTGCTGTCAGGGAATGGAGCAATAGACATGCAGGATATTTCAGTTCAAAGAATGAATGATATGTTACCATTCAAGCTTGCTTGCTGTCAGGGAATGGACACTATTGCTAGAACCATTAGAAAAGCTAGGTACTTAGAGAAGATCAAATTGTATAAAATTAGCAAGTGCCAGCAAATTAGAACAATTTACGATTCGACTAGCAGAAATTGCTCCAAAAATTGGATCAGTCACAGAAGACTGACTTGAGCTCAGGTGCAACTTTCCCATAATGCCTTACAAATTCCACATCACATAGTATAGCACAGCCAATCAGGAGGCCCTATCATAGCCTGTATAAAAGCCAAGACAGGGAATGCAGCAGCCATTATAAGGTGAGTTATAATATCAAGAGAAACTCACAGCTCAGTAACAGAGATAGGAACGGAAAGCCATAAAACCCTAAAGTGTTGTATAGCTGCAGCAGTGGAGAAGATGAGTAAATTAGTCTGCAAATAATACAGAGCTACAATTAATAGAGGGGAAGAGAGAGATAGGAGAGGAGTCAACAGCAGCAGTGCCAGACTCAGTGTGATTGATTAGTGATACGATGGAGCTGGCATCTATCCTGCTGCATTTGAATTACAGGTACACATTTTTTTCATTCTTAATGTACTAGAAAGCAGCAACAATACAGAACAATTGTATTTGCAAAAAAAAAAAGCTGAAATCAGTGTCAGGCAGCGACGTTATTCTTGCACTGAGTTTTTGCATTTCTTATGCAATCTTTATTGTGAAAGGGGATTAATTGTTATTTAGTAATGCAAAAGAAAATTCCCCAATATTGAGACATTTGAGTGCAACTATTTATCTCACAAAGTGTGTGTGTCACGAACAATTATTTTTTTGCACACTTGATACAATAGTCAAGTTTTACATCTGTATAGCCACACCAATAGAACGTCCTAATGCAGGTGCTGACTTTTTGTTTGTAAACCTACCAAGCATTTCTTATTTTGTCATTTTTTGGGGGAAAAGCTTTGAACTCTATTGAAAAAAATGATTTTTTTTTTAAACTTATCCATGCATGTCTGTTTATGCACATCTGCATTGCTTGTCCAATTTGGCAACTGTACATGCCACACCTATGCCCTGGCCCACTGCCACATTTTGCATTCTGTACATGTACCTACTTACCTAGCATTTGTTATTACATCCTTTTTGTCAGAGGTTACGGTAAATAATTGGAGTTGAGAAGATTGTCAAAAGTTAATAATAGAGTGGTACAAAATGCTAAAAGGAAAAGTGGTAGTGGATGGGGTAAAAGAAACAACTCATGGATAACAATGTGGGAGCCAATAGCATCTGCAGAAAGTTATGGGTGTGAACTATTATGCTTCGAACGTATCAAGAAGGATTAATATATTCTTCAATGGGACTTTTTTCCTCTGACTTTGGGCATAACGATCTATACCATAATTTACTGGGTGAAAATAAAAGTAAAAGCCTATTAATGGGGAGGAAGTTGAGGGCTTTATGGAAAACATTTCAAATCACTTGTCTCGCTCACAACAGGATGATGTTACCTCTGACAGTGACACCATCAGTTTGAGTCAGTATTTTGTACAGAACGTTCTGCATGATTGCATGTTACTGAAGGATAATTTTCAGACTATCTTTTAATAAAAAAAAAGAAAGGGAAAGTTTGTCTGTTCTCTGTGTTACTGAATACCCTGTTGGTGACTACCAGTTACCATCAATTTCTTTGGCATTACTAAGGCTGTGTTTGCATTAAAGAGTTGAAAAAAATTCAATATGAGACCTCAGGGTGTTACACATGTCTATTCAGGGCAGCTGGAGGCTTTGCAGTATTGTGATGCTTAGCAAATTGATTTGCTGCAAATCAAATAAAAAAAAAATACTCAAACCTGATGAATTCTAATTTTAATAGATCTATTAATCATCTCTTGTACTCAGTTAAAAAGTTTTGATCAGAAAACATATAAGCCAGTGACATAATACTAATGTAGCTCTGGAGTTATAATACTGACTGTAACTCAGAAACAGTGCAGGATCAGTAATGTAATGTATGTACACAGTGACTGCATCAGCAGAATAGTGAGTGCAGCTCTGGAGTATAATACAGGATGTAACTCAGGATCAGTAATGTAATGTATGTACACAGTGACTGCACCAGCAGAATAGTGAGTGCTAGAGTTGAGCGACTTTCATTTTTTTAAGATCGAGTCGGGTTTTGTGAAACCCGATTTTGTCCAGAGTCGAGTCGAGTGCAGTCGGCCAATTATCGCTAAAAGTCGGGGATCGACCGAAACACGAAACCCAATGCAAGTCAATGGGGAAGCATAGTCGGCAGTGAGTGGAGGCCAGGAAAACACCTACAGTGCCCATTTTAATGCCAAAAACATCCATTCTTGTTTCTGAAGCTTGTCAATCTTAATTAACTTTATAATAATAGTTGGGCATAGGGAATTGGGGGTCATTTGGCAAAAGTTGTGGGGGGAGTAGGGCTGGCTCAAGTTTTTCGTGGGCCCAGGAAATGCGGACTACGTCACGGCGGTGTTGCAGGGAAAGGTAAGTATTTCAACGTTGCAAGTGCTGTGATCCTGAGCAAGCAGGGGGGGCCCACTCGTTCGCATTGGCACTGGCACAGGGCCCCTCAAAGTACAGCGGTGTGTTTGCATGGCGGGGGCGCCTCCCACCAGCAGCGACACTTTTGCGTACTCTGAGGGGCCCTGTGCCAGTGACGTCGCCAACGAGTATGCCCCCCCCACCTGATGAAGGAACCTGCACTTTCATCTGCACCTTCCTCTCTGTCCCTGTGTAAGGTGGTATAACATGCGGGAAGGGGAACCTTACTTTCAGCAGGGTCAGATTCTGGCTGTGTAGAGTATAAGGGGAATGTAGTGGTCTAGGTCAATGTACCAGCAGACTCATCTAGCAGTGGCTGGGCAATGGGCAGGATGAGGAGGAAACAGATATAGGGCCAAAGAATAAAGTAGGCTAAATGCAGTTCAAAATTGGTAACAGGACTAAACAGGCGGCATTGCTTTGTTCAGTGGAGTAGCAAACCCAAGAGCAGCAGACACTGTTTCAAGGGCCTAACCACACTAGTAGGCCAAATGCAGTTTAATATCTGATAGTATAGGGCGAAAGCCAGAATGTGGAAGCTCAGCTTTGTTCAGTTGAGGACAACACCAGGCAGGGGCAGACAGACACCTTTAGTAGGCCGGAACAGCCAATTTTTTTAAAAAAACAGCAGTTAGTAAGAGGCAGAAGGTAGAAGCTCAGCTTTATTCAGTTGAGGACAACACCAGGCAGGGGCAGACCCCTTTAGTAGGCCGGAACAGCCAATTGCATTTTTAAAAATGGTAATTTGGAACTGAAGGTTGAAGCTCAGCTTTATTCAGTTGAGGACAACACCAGGCAGGGGCAGACAGACACCTTTAGTAGGCCGGAACAGCCAATTGCATTTTTAAAAATGGTAATTTGGAACTGAAGGTTGAAGCTCAGCTTTATTCAGTTGAGGACAACACCAGGCAGGGGCAGACAGACCCCTTTAGTAGGCCGGAACAGCCAATTGCATTTTTAAAAATGGTAATTTGGAACTGAAGGTTGAAGCTCAGCTTTATTCAGTTGAGGACAACACCAGGCAGGGGCAGACAGACACCTTTAGTAGGCCGGAACAGCCAATTGCATTTTTAAAAATGGTAATTTGGAACTGAAGGTTGAAGCTCAGCTTTATTCAGTTGAGGACAACACCAGGCAGGGGCAGACAGACACCTTTAGTAGGCCGGAACAGCCAATTGCATTTTTAAAAATGGTAATTTGGAACTGAAGGTTGAAGCTCAGCTTTATTCAGTTGAGGACAACACCAGGCAGGGGCAGACAGACACCTTTAGTAGGCCGGAACAGCCAATTGCATTTTTAAAAATGGTAATTTGGAACTGAAGGTTGAAGCTCAGCTTTATTCAGTTGAGGACAACACCAGGCAGGGGCAGACAGACACCTTTAGTAGGCCGGAACAGCCAATTGCATTTTTAAAAATGGTAATTCGGAACTGAAGGTTGAAGCTCAGCTTTATTCAATTGAGGACAACACCAGGCAGGGGCAGACAGACACCTTTAGTAGGCCGGAACAGCCAATGGCATTTTTAAAAATGGTAATTTGGAACAGAAGGTTGAAGCACAGCTTTGTTCAGTTGAGGACAACACCAGGCAGGGGCAGACAGACACCTTTAGTAGGCCGGAACAGCCAATTTTTTTTAAAAAACAGCAGTTAGTAAGAGGCAGAAGGTAGAAGCTCAGCTTTATTCAGTTGAGGACAACACCAGGCAGGGGCAGACCCCTTTAGTAGGCCGGAACAGCCAATTGCATTTTTAAAAATGGTAATTTGGAACTGAAGGTTGAAGCTCAGCTTTATTCAGTTGAGGACAACACCAGGCAGGGGCAGACAGACACCTTTAGTAGGCCGGAACAGCCAATGGCATTTTTAAAAATGGTAATTTGGAACAGAAGGTAGAAGCTCAGCTTTATTCAGTTGAGGACAACACCAGGCAGGGGCAGACATTCACCTTTAGTAGGCCGGAACAGCCAATTGCATTTTTAAAAATGGTAATTTGGAACTGAAGGTTGAAGCTCAGCTTTATTCAGTTGAGGACAACACCAGGCAGGGGCAGACAGACACCTTTAGTAGGCCGGAACAGCCAATTGCATTTTTAAAAATGGTAATTTGGAACTGAAGGTTGAAGCTCAGCTTTATTCAGTTGCAGCTTCTTGGCAATAATATAAAGAAGACGAGACAGGACAACACTCGTTGGATGCCATATCTGTGTTTTCACTGGAAAAAAACCTGTCATTTAACTACTTGTAGGAGAAAGTTTTTGTAGCTGGAGGCCACTTTTTGTATTGTACCAGTTTTTGGTTGTATGTTTGGAACTGAAGGTTGAAGCTCAGCTTTATTCAGTTGAGGACAACACCAGGCAGGGGCAGACAGACACCTTTAGTAGGCCGGAACAGCCAATGGCATTTTTAAAAATGGTAATTTGGAACTGAAGGTTGAAGCTCAGCTTTATTCAGTTGAGGACAACACCAGGCAGGGGCAGACAGACACCTTTAGTAGGCCGGAACAGCCAATTGCATTTTTAAAAATGGTAATTTGGAACTGAAGGTTGAAGCACAGCTTTATTCAGTTGCAGCTTCTTGGCAATAATATAAAGAAGACGAGACAGGACAACACTCGTTGGATGCCATATCTGTGTTTTCACTGGAAAAAAACCTGTCATTTAACTACTTGTAGGAGAAAGTTTTTGTAGCTGGAGGCCACTTTTTGTATTGTACCAGTTTTTGGTTGTATGTTTGGAACTGAAGGTTGAAGCTCAGCTTTATTCAGTTGAGGACAACACCAGGCAGGGGCAGACACCTTTAAAAGGACGGAAAAGCCAATTTTTTTAAAAACAGCAGTTAATCTGAGCCAGAAGGTAGAAGCTCAGCTTTATTCAGTTGAGGCCAACTTGAATTAGGGACTGCAGACAGACTTTGCAGGCTGTCCCCTGTGTGGACCATGCATCCAATACATTAACCCATTGAGCCACAAAGGACATGTAACCTTCCGTGGCCAGGCCTACAGGTCCATGTGTCTGTTGTCAGGTATACCTTTGGACTGACAAATTGACAGAATGCAAGGACAATGCGGTCTTTAACATGCAGGTGGAGGGGTGGGCTTTTCTCGCAAAAGAATTGTCAACTGGGTAGCTCATAGCGTGGTATATCGTAGTTCATCCTGGCTTTATTAATATTAAATTAAATTAAAAAATAGGCTCTATGCACTTTATAATTGGTTCCAGGGGTACACGGGCAGCAGTGGTCTGGTCAGTGGAGGCCTAGTGGAAGGAGGGACCGCAGACAGGCTTCGAAGGCCTAACATAATTAAATTGGGCTGGCTGTAGGCACTTTATTATTAGTTACAGGGGTACACGGGCAGCAGTGGTCTGGTCAGTGGAGGCCTAGTGGAAGGAGGGACCGCAGACAGGCTTCGAAGGCCTAACATAATTAAATTGGGCTGGCTGTAGGCACTTTATTATTAGTTACAGGGGTACACGGGCAGCAGTGGTCTGGTCAGTGGAGGCCTAGTGGAAGGAGGGACCGCAGACAGGCTTCGAAGGCCTAACATAATTAAATTGGGCTGGCTGTAGGCACTTTATTATTAGTTACAGGGGTACACGGGCAGCAGTGGTCTGGTCAGTGGAGGCCTAGTGGAAGGAGGGACCGCAGACAGGCTTCGAAGGCCTAACATAATTAAATTCGGCTGGCTGTAGGCACTTTATTATTAGTTACAGGGGTACACTGGCAGCAGTGGTCTGGTCAGTGGAGGCCTAGTGGAAGGAGGGACCGCAGACAGGCTTCGAAGGCCTAACATAATTAAATTGGGCTGGCTGTAGGCACTTTATAATTGGTTCCAGGGGTACACGGGCAGCAGTGGTCTGGTCAGTGGAGGCCTAGTGGAAGGAGGGACCGCAGACAGGCTTCGAAGGCCTAACATAATTAAATTGGGCTGGCTGTAGGCACTTTATTATTAGTTACAGGGGTACACGGGCAGCAGTGGTCTGGTCAGTGGAGGCCTAGTGGAAGGAGGGACCGCAGACAGGCTTCGAAGGCCTAACATAATTAAATTGGGCTGGCTGTAGGCACTTTATAATTGGTTCCAGGGGTACACGGGCAGCAGTGGTCTGGTCAGTGGAGGCCTAGTGGAAGGAGGGACCGCAGACAGGCTTCGAAGGCCTAACATAATTAAATTGGGCTGGCTGTAGGCACTTTATTATTAGTTACAGGGGTACACGGGCAGCAGTGGTCTGGTCAGTGGAGGCCTAGTGGAAGGAGGGACCGCAGACAGGCTTCGAAGGCCTAACATAATTAAATTGGGCTGGCTGTAGGCACTTTATTATTAGTTACAGGGGTACACGGGCAGCAGTGGTCTGGTCAGTGGAGGCCTAGTGGAAGGAGGGACCGCAGACAGGCTTCGAAGGCCTAACATAATTAAATTGGGCTGGCTGTAGGCACTTTATAATTGGTTCCAGGGGTACACGGGCAGCAGTGGTCTGGTCAGTGGAGGCCTAGTGGAAGGAGGGACCGCAGACAGGCTTCGAAGGCCTAACATAATTAAATTGGGCTGGCTGTAGGCACTTTATTATTAGTTACAGGGGTACACGGGCAGCAGTGGTCTGGTCAGTGGAGGCCTAGTGGAAGGAGGGACCGCAGACAGGCTTCGAAGGCCTAACATAATTAAATTGGGCTGGCTGTAGGCACTTTATAATTGGTTCCAGGGGTACACGGGCAGCAGTGGTCTGGTCAGTGGAGGCCTAGTGGAAGGAGGGACTGCAGACAGGCTTCGAAGGCCTAACATAATTAAATTGGGCTGGCTGTAGGCACTTTATTATTAGTTACAGGGGTACACGGGCAGCAGTGGTCTGGTCAGTGGAGGCCTAGTGGAAGGAGGGACCGCAGACAGGCTTCGAAGGCCTAACATAATTAAATTCGGCTGGCTGTAGGCACTTTATTATTAGTTACAGGGGTACACTGGCAGCAGTGGTCTGGTCAGTGGAGGCCTAGTGGAAGGAGGGACCGCAGACAGGCTTCGAAGGCCTAACATAATTAAATTGGGCTGGCTGTAGGCACTTTATAATTGGTTCCAGGGGTACACGGGCAGCAGTGGTCTGGTCAGTGGAGGCCTAGTGGAAGGAGGGACCGCAGACAGGCTTCGAAGGCCTAACATAATTAAATTGGGCTGGCTGTAGGCACTTTATTATTAGTTACAGGGGTACACGGGCAGCAGTGGTCTGGTCAGTGGAGGCCTAGTGGAAGGAGGGACCGCAGACAGGCTTCGAAGGCCTAACATAATTAAATTGGGCTGGCTGTAGGCACTTTATAATTGGTTCCAGGGGTACACGGGCAGCAGTGGTCTGGTCAGTGGAGGCCTAGTGGAAGGAGGGACCGCAGACAGGCTTCGAAGGCCTAACATAATTAAATTGGGCTGGCTGTAGGCACTTTATTATTAGTTACAGGGGTACACGGGCAGCAGTGGTCTGGTCAGTGGAGGCCTAGTGGAAGGAGGGACCGCAGACAGGCTTCGAAGGCCTAACATAATTAAATTGGGCTGGCTGTAGGCACTTTATAATTGGTTCCAGGGGTACACGGGCAGCAGTGGTCTGGTCAGTGGAGGCCTAGTGGAAGGAGGGACCGCAGACAGGCTTCGAAGGCCTAACATAATTAAATTGGGCTGGCTGTAGGCACTTTATAATTGGTTCCAGGGGTACACGGGCAGCAGTGGTCTGGTCAGTGGAGGCCTAGTGGAAGGAGGGACCACAGACAGGCTTCGAAGGCCTAACATAATTAAATTGGGCTGGCTGTAGGCACTTTATTATTAGTTACAGGGGTACACGGGCAGCAGTGGTCTGGTCAGTGGAGGCCTAGTGGAAGGAGGGACCGCAGACAGGCTTCGAAGGCCTAACATAATTAAATTGGGCTGGCTGTAGGCACTTTATAATTGGTTCCAGGGGTACACGGGCAGCAGTGGTCTGGTCAGTGGAGGCCTAGTGGAAGGAGGGACCGCAGACAGGCTTCGAAGGCCTAACATAATTAAATTGGGCTGGCTGTAGGCACTTTATTATTAGTTACAGGGGTACACGGGCAGCAGTGGTCTGGTCAGTGGAGGCCTAGTGGAAGGAGGGACCGCAGACAGGCTTCGAAGGCCTAACATAATTAAATTGGGCTGGCTGTAGGCACTTTATAATTGGTTCCAGGGGTACACGGGCAGCAGTGGTCTGGTCAGTGGAGGCCTAGTGGAAGGAGGGACCGCAGACAGGCTTCGAAGGCCTAACATAATTAAATTGGGCTGGCTGTAGGCACTTTATTATTAGTTACAGGGGTACACGGGCAGCAGTGGTCTGGTCAGTGGAGGCCTAGTGGAAGGAGGGACCGCAGACAGGCTTCGAAGGCCTAACATAATTAAATTGGGCTGGCTGTAGGCACTTTATTATTAGTTACAGGGGTACACGGGCAGCAGTGGTCTGGTCAGTGGAGGCCTAGTGGAAGGAGGGACCGCAGACAGGCTTCGAAGGCCTAACATAATTAAATTGGGCTGGCTGTAGGCACTTTATTATTAGTTACAGGGGTACACGGGCAGCAGTGGTCTGGTCAACGGAGGCCGATTGTAATGAGTGTCTGCCAGTTAGTAGTCCAAAACAACAACTAAATGTGAATGTCTCGCATTAAAACAAAACAAAAACACTAAAGGGTGCAATCATTAGGTTCAGGGGTGGGATCCTCTGCGTTGTTTCAGACCTACTAATTTTGCGCAAAGTATTTACTGTGGTAAATAGAGGACACTGCCCCTGACTATGTTAAGTACCATCATACATGTCAACACAATGGTATTGTCAGTGGCAGGTATGGAAGGATGTCAGCGCATAGACTTAACATTGGTGGAAGTGTGAGAGATAACTGTGGAAGTGGTAGAGCAATGTTTGACCTGGGGGTGGGTGAACTCTCTTGTGGCCGGCGTTACAGGCCCAAGGCCCCTCATGTTACAACAGTGTGTCTGACGTTGGGTGCGCACCACCACCGCCAGAGACACTTTATTGTACTATGAGGAACCCAGTAGCAATGCCGTCGACCAAAAGCGAGTACACCCACCTCTTCAGACAAACAGCAGTCTCACGGGTGCTTGCGCCAAGTCGCGATACCACGGCCCCGTGTGGGGAGTTTGGCCATTTAGGGAGGTGTAAACATGTCGTATGCTGGACAATCAGCTGCAGAAAATTAGACATTAGAAAAGTAATTCACAGTAGTCCACAGGCAAGAGCTTTTCATAGGAAAGCTAGGTGTCGGCCGGGCAAGGTGTGGCAAAAGATTTCGAAATTCAGTTGTGGTTCACTTTAATGAATGTTAGATCGTCAACATTTTGGGTAGCCAGACGAGTCCTTTTTTCGGTTAATATTGAACCTGCAGCACTGAATACTCTTTCTGATAGGACACTTGCTGCCGGGCAAGCAAGCTCCTGCAATGCATATTCTGCCAATTCTGGCCAGGTGTCTAATTTTGATGCCCAGTAATCAAATGGGAATGACGGTTGAGGGAGAACATCGATAAGGGATGAAAAATAGTTAGTAACCATACTGGACAAATGTTGTCTCCTGTCACTTTCAATTGATGCAGCAGTACCTGTCCTGTCTGCGGTCATAGCAAAATCACTCCACAACCTGGTCAGAAAACCCCTCTGTCCAACGCCACTTCTGATGTGTGCGCCCCTAACACTCCTAGTCTGCTGCCCCCTGGAGCTCGTGTGAGAACGATCACGTGCGCTGTGTGCTGGGAATGCCTGAAGCAAACGGTCAACAAGAGTTGATTGTTTGGTTGCTAATATTAGTTCCAAGTTCTCATGTGGCATAATATTTTGCAATTTGCCTTTATAGCGTGGATCAAGGAGGCAGGCCAACCAGTAATCGTCATCGTTCATCATTTTCGTTATGCGTGTGTCCCTTTTTAGGATACGTAAGGCATAATCCGCCATGTGGGCCAAAGTTCCAGTTGTCAAATCTCCGGTTGTGATTGGGTGAGGGGCAGTTGCAGGCAAATCTACGTCACTTGTGTCCCTCAAAAAACCAGAACCCGGCCTTGACACGCAACCAATTTCCAGTGCCCCCGGGAAAGGTTCCGCATTAAAAATATACTCATCCCCATCATCCTCCTCGTCCTCCACCTCCTCTTCGCCCGCTACCTCGTCCTGTACACTGCCCTGACCAGACAATGGCTGACTGTCATCAAGGCTTTCCTCTTCCTCTGGTGCAGACGCCTGCTCCTTTATGTGCGTCAAACTTTGCATCAGCAGACGCATTAGGGGGATGCTCATGCTTATTACGGCGTTGTCTGCACTAACCAGCCGTGTGCATTCCTCAAAACACTGAAGGACTTGACACATGTCTTGTATCTTCGACCACTGCACACCTGACAACTCCATGTCTGCCATCCTACTGCCTGCCCGTGTATGTGTATCCTCCCACAAAAACATAACAGCCCGCCTCTGTTGGCACAGTCTCTGAAGCATGTGCAGTGTTGAGTTCCACCTTGTTGCAACGTCTATGATTAGGCGATGCTGGGGAAGGTTCAAAGACCGCTGATAGGTCTGCATACGGCTGGCGTGTACAGGCGAACGTCGGATATGTGAGCAAAGTCCACGCACTTTGAGGAGCAGGTCGTAGAACCCAGGATAAGTTTTCAATAAGCACTGCACCACCAGGTTTAAGGTGTGAGCCAGGCAAGGAATGTGTTTCAGTTGGGAAAGGGAGATGGCAGCCATGAAATTCCTTCCGTTATCACTAACTACCTTGCCTGCCTCAAGATCTACTGTGCCCAGCCACGACTGCGTTTCTTGTTGCAAGAACTCGGACAGAACTTCCGCGGTGTGTCTGTTGTCGCCCAAACACTTCATAGCCAATACAGCCTGCTGACGCTTGCCAGTAGCTGGCCCATAATGGGACAACTGGTGTGCAACAGTGTCATCTGCCGATGGAGTGGTTGGCCGACTGCGGTCTGTGGAAGAGCTGTAGCTTCTGCAGGAGGACGAGGAGGAGGAGGAGGAGGGGGTGCGAACGCCTACAGCCAACTGTTTCCTAGACCGTGGGCTAGGCACAACTGTCCCGAAATTGATGTCCCCTGTGGACCCTGCATCCACCACATTCACCCAGTGTGCCGTGATGGACACATAACATCCCTGGCCATGCCTACTGGTCCATGCATCTGTAGTCAGGTGCACCTTTGTACTCACAGATTGCCTGAGTGCATGGACGATGCGCTGTTTAACATGCTGGTGCAGGGCTGGGATGGCTTTTCTGGAAAAAAAGTGTCGACTGGGTAGCTCGTATCGTGGTTCAGCGTACTCCATCAGGGCTTTGAAAGCTTCGCTTTCAACTAACCGGTAGGGCATCATCTCTAACGAGATTAGTCTAGCTATGTGGGCGTTAAAACCCTGTGTACGCGGATGCGAGGATAAGTACTTCCTTTTTCTAACCAGAGTCTCATGTAGTGTGAGCTGAACTGGAGAGATGGAGATCGTGGAACTTGCGGGTGTGCCGGTGGACATGGCAGACTGAGAGACGGTTGGAGACGGTATTGTTTCCACCGGTGCCCTAGATGCAATATTTCCGCCTACAAAACTGGTGATTCCCTGACCCTGACTGCTTTTGGCTGGCAAAGAAACCTGCACAGATACTGCCGGTGGTGCGGAAAATGGTGGCCTTACAGTGACGGAAGGGATGTTGCGTTGATGACTAGCTTCATTGGCCGAGGGTGCTACAACCTTAAGGGACGTTTGGTAGTTAGTCCAGGCTTGAAAATGCATGGTGGTTAAGTGTCTATGCATGCAACTAGTATTGAGACTTTTCAGATTCTGACCTCTGCTTAAGCTAGTAGAACATTTTTGACAGATGACTTTGCGCTGATCAATTGGATGTTGTTTAAAAAAATGCCAGACTGCACTCTTCCTAGCATCGGATCCCTTTTCAGGGATTGCAGACTGAGCTTTAACCGGATGGCAACGCTGTGCTCCAACAGGTTTTGGTTTTGACACGCGTTTTGGGCCAGATAGGGGCCCGGCAGATGGAACCTGTTGCGATGTTGATGCCTGCTGCGGCCCCTCCTCCACCTCCGCTTCTGAACTACTGCTGCCTGCACCCTGTTCCCCCAATGGCTGCCAATCGGGGTCAACAACCGGGTCATCTATTACCTCCTCTTCGAGCTCGTGTGCAACTTCGTCTGTGTCACTGTGTCGGTCTGTGGTATAGCGTTCGTGGCGGGGCAACATAGTCTCATCAGGGTCTGATTGTGGATCTGTACCCTGAGAGGGCAATGTGGTGGTCTGAGTCAAAGGAGCAGCATAGTACTCTGGCTGTGGCTGTGCATCAGTGCACTCCATGTCAGAATCTACTTGTAATGGGCATGGCCTGTTAAGTGTTTCACTTTCTAAGCCAGGGACGGTATGTGTAAAGAGCTCCATGGAGTTACCCGTTGTGTCGCCTGCTGCATCCTTCTCTCTTGTTGTAGTTTTTGCTGAGGAGGACAAGGAAGCGACTTGTCCCTGACCGTGAACATCCACAAGCGACGCGCTGCTTTTACATTTACCAGTTTCAGAAGAGGAGGCAAAAGAGCTAGAGGCTGAGTCTGCAATGTAAGCCAAAACTTGCTGTTGCTGCTCCGGCTTTAAAAGCGTTTTTCCTACTCCCAGAAAAGAGAGCGTTCGAGGCCTTGTGTAGCCTGACGACGAAACTGGCTCCACAGCTCCAGACTTAGGTGGAATATTTTTATCCCCACGACCACCTGATGCTCCACTACCACTACCATCATTACCAGCTGACAATGAACGCCCACGGCCACGACCTCTTGCACCAGACTTCCTCATTGTTTTAAAAAATTAACCAAAGTAACTTTATTTGTTGCTGTCAAACAACTTACACGGTGAGCTATAACTTCAGTATGATTTCTATATCCCTTAACAGGTTGGTGAGACCACAAGGAAAATCAGGCACAATGTTACACACTCTGTTTTCTGTGGCACAAAATCACAGAGATGACACACACGCAGGACTGTCACTCAAACACTAATGTCAATATTATTCTCCCACCTAATTTTTTTTTTTTTTTTCTCAGGGAGACTTTAGAAACCAAATAAGATAAAATGTTTTTTTCAGGGACAATTTAGAAACCAAATACTAATAAAAAAAATACATAAATAAAATAGCCTTTCTATGGTCCACAATTAGAGAGAGAGAGGTGGCACACCCAGGAGTCAAGACTGGCACACAAGCTGAAAGGGCAATATCCCTCTCCCACTGTTTTTTTATGTATTTTTTTTTTTCAGGGAGACTTTAGAAACCAAATAATATTAAACAAAGCAAAAAAATAAATAGGCTTTCTATGGCCCACAATTAGAGAGAGAGAGGTGGCACACCCAGGAGTCAAGACTGGCACACAAGCTGAAAGGGCAATATTACTCTCCCACTGTTTTTTTATGTATTTTTTTTTTTCAGGGAGACTTTAGAAACCAAATAATATTAAACAAAGCAAAAAAATAAATAGGCTTTCTATGGCCCACAATTAGAGAGAGAGAGGTGGCACACCCAGGAGTCAAGACTGGCACACAAGCTGAAAGGGCAATATTACTCTCCCACTGTTTTTTTATGTATTTTTTTTTTTTCAGGGAGACTTTAGAAACCAAATAATATTAAAAAAAGCAAAAAAATAAATAGGCTTTCTATGGCCCACAATTAGAGAGAGAGAGGTGGCACACCCAGGAGTCAAGACTGGCACACAAGCTGAAAGGGCAATATTACTCTCCCACTGTTTTTTTATGTATTTTTTTTTTTTTCAGGGAGACTTTAGAAACCAAATAATATTAAACAAAGCAAAAAAATAAATAGGCTTTCTATGGCCCACAATTAGAGAGAGAGAGGTGGCACACCCAGGAGTCAAGACTGGCACACAAGCTGAAAGGGCAATATTACTCTCCCACTGTTTTTTTATGTACTTTTTTTTTTTTCAGGGAGACTTTAGAAACCAAATAATATTAAAAAAAGCAAAAAAATAAATAGGCTTTCTATGGCCCACAATTAGAGAGAGAGAGGTGGCACACCCAGGAGTCAAGACTGGCACACAAGCTGAAAGGGCAATATTACTCTCCCACTGTTTTTTTATGTTTTTTTTTTTTTTTCAGGGAGACTTTAGAAACCAAATAATATTAAAAAAAGCAAAAAAATAAATAGGCTTTCTATGGCCCACAATTAGAGAGAGAGAGGTGGCACACCCAGGAGTCAAGACTGGCACACAAGCTGAAAGGGCAATATTACTCTCCCACTGTTTTTTTATGTATTTTTTTTTTTCAGGGAGACTTTAGAAACCAAATAATATTAAAAAAAGCAAAAAAAATAAATAGGCTTTCTATGGCCCACAATTAGAGAGAGAGAGGTGGCACACCCAGGAGTCAAGACTGGCACACAAGCTGAAAGGGCAATATTACTCTCCCACTGTTTTTTTATGTATTTTTTTTTTTCAGGGAGACTTTAGAAACCAAATAATATTAAAAAAAGCAAAAAAATAAATAGGCTTTCTATGGCCCACAATTAGAGAGAGAGAGGTGGCACACCCAGGAGTCAAGACTGGCACACAAGCTGAAAGGGCAATATTACTCTCCCACTGTTTTTTTTATGTATTTTTTTTTTTTTCAGGGAGACTTTAGAAACCAAATAATATTAAACAAAGCAAAAAAATAAATAGGCTTTCTATGGCCCACAATTAGAGAGAGAGAGGTGGCACACCCAGGAGTCAAGACTGGCACACAAGCTGAAAGGGCAATATTACTCTCCCACTGTTTTTTTATGTATTTTTTTTTTTTCAGGGAGACTTTAGAAACCAAACAATATTAAAAAAAGCATAAAAAATTAATAGGCTTTCTATGGCCCACAATTAGAGAGAGAGAGGTGGCACACCCAGGAGTCAAGACTGGCACACAAGCTGAAAGGGCAATATTACTCTCCCACTGTTTTTTTATGTATTTTTTTTTTTTCAGGGAGACTTTAGAAACCAAATAATATTAAAAAAAGCAAAAAAATAAATAGGCTTTGTATGGCCCACTGAATGAGAGATGGCACACACAGGAGTGGCACACAAGCCCTGACTGAGGCCAATATTTTTCTCCCACTGATTGATGTAGTGTTTTTGTGTTGAGGTAGAATTTAGAACACAAATCAAGGAAAAAAATAAATAGGCTTTCTATGGCCCACTCAGTGAGAGATGGCACACACAGGGATGGCACTGTAGCAGAAATGCCAATCTTAATCTTCCACAAAAAAAAAAAAAAAACAGCAGGGACTGTCCTACAATTACTATCTCCCTGCAGTAATGTAAGCCAGGTATGGCAGGCAGCAATAGGAGTGGACTGATGCACAAATTAAATAAAAAGTGTGGACAAACAAAAAAGATAGCTGTGCAGAAAGGAAGGAACAAGAGGATATGTGCTTTGAAAAAAGCAGTTGGTTTGCACAGTGGCGTACACACAGCAATACAGCTATCACGGAGCCTTCTAGGGCAGCCCAATGAGCTACAGCGCTGAGGGGAAAAAAAAAAATGTAGCTTCCAGTGTCCCTGCACACCGAAGGTGGTGTTGGACAGTGGAAATCGCTACAGCACAAGCGGTTTGGTGGTTAGTGGACCCTGCCTAACGCTCTCCCTGCTTCTGACGAAGCGGCAGCAACCTCTCCCTAAGCTCAGATCAGCAGCAGTAAGATGGCGGTCGGCGGGAACGCCCCTTTATAGCCCCTGTGACGCCGCAGACAGCAAGCCAATCACTGCAATGCCCTTCTCTAAGATGGTGGGGACCAGGACCTATGTCATCACGCTGCCCACACTCTGCGTTCACTTTCATTGGCTGAGAAATGGCGCTTTTCGCGTCATTGAAACGCGACTTTGGCGCGAAAGTCGCGTACCGCATGGCCGACAAGCACAGGGGTCGGATCGGGTTTCATGAGACGCCGACTTAGCCAAAAGTCGGCGACTTTTGAAAATGAACGACCCGTTTCGCTCAACCCTAGTGAGTGCAGCTCTGGAGTATAATACAGGATGTAACTCAGGATCAGTAATGTAATGTATGTACACAGTGACTGCACCAGCAGAATAGTGAGTGCAGCTCTGGAGTATAATACAGGAGGTAACTCAGGATCAGTAATGTAATGTATGTACACAGTGACTGCACCAGCAGAATAGTGAGTGCAGCTCTGGGGTATAATACAGGATGTAACCGAGGATCAGCAATGTAATGTATGTACACAGTGACTGCATCAGCAGAATAGTGAGTGCAGCTCTGGAGTATAATACAGAATGTAACTCAGGATCAGTAATGTAATGTATGTACACAGTGACTGCAGCAGCAGAATAATGAGTGCAGCTCTGGAGTATAATACAGGATGTAACTCAGGATCAGTAATGTAATGTATGTACACAGTGACTGCACCAGCAGAATAGTGAGTGCAGCTCTGGGGTATAATACAGGATGTAACTCAGGATCAGTAATGTAATGTATGTACACAGTGACTGCAGCAGCAAAATAGTGAGTGCAGCTCTGGAGTATAATACAGGATGTAACTCAGGATCAGTAATGTAATGTATGTACACAGTGACTGCACCAGCAGAATAGTGAGTGCAGCTCTGGAGTATAATACAGGATGTATCTCAGGATCAGTAATGTAATGTATGTACACAGTGACTGCAGCAGCAAAATAGTGAGTGCAGCTCTGGAGTATAATACAGGATGTAACTGAGGATCAGTAATGTAATGTATGTACACAGTGACTGCACCAGCAGAATAGTGAGTGCAGCTCTTGGGTATAATACAGGATGTAACTCAGGATCAGTAATGTAATGTATGTACACAGTGACTGCACCAGCAGAATAGTGAGTGCAGCTCTGGGGTATAATACAGGATGTAACCGAGGATCAGTAATGTAATGTATGTACACAGTGACTGCAGCAGCAAAATAGTGAGTGCAGCTCTGGAGTATAATACAGGATGTAACTGAGGATCAGTAATGTAATGTATGTACACAGTGACTGCACCAGCAGAATAGTGAGTGCAGCTCTTGGGTATAATACAGGATGTAACTCAGGATCAGTAATGTAATGTATGTACACAGTGACTGCTCCAGCAGAATAGTGAGTGCAGCTCTGGTGTATAATACAGGATGTAACCGAGGATCAGTAATGTAATGTATGTACACAGTGACTGCATCAGCAGAATAGTGAGTGCAGCTCTGGAGTATAATACAGAATGTAACTCAGGATCAGTAATGTAATGTATGTACACAGTGACTGCAGCAGCAGAATAATGAGTGCAGCTCTGGAGTATAATACAGGATGTAACTCAGGATCAGTAATGTAATGTATGTACACAGTGACTGCAGCAGCAAAATAGTGAGTGCAGCTCTGGAGTATAATACAGGATGTAACTGAGGATCAGTAATGTAATGTATGTACACAGTGACTGCACCAGCAGAATAGTGAGTGCAGCTCTTGGGTATAATACAGGATGTAACTCAGGATCAGTAATGTAATGTATGTACACAGTGACTGCACCAGCAGAATAGTGAGTGCAGCTCTGGAGTATAATACAGGAGGTAACTCAGGATCAGTAATGTAATGTATGTACACAGTGACTGCACCAGCAGAATAGTGAGTGCAGCTCTGGGGTATAATACAGGATGTAACCGAGGATCAGCAATGTAATGTATGTACACAGTGACTGCATCAGCAGAATAGTGAGTGCAGCTCTGGAGTATAATACAGAATGTAACTCAGGATCAGTAATGTAATGTATGTACACAGTGACTGCAGCAGCAGAATAATGAGTGCAGCTCTGGAGTATAATACAGGATGTAACTCAGGATCAGTAATGTAATGTATGTACACAGTGACTGCACCAGCAGAATAGTGAGTGCAGCTCTGGGGTATAATACAGGATGTAACTCAGGATCAGTAATGTAATGTATGTACACAGTGACTGCACCAGCAGAATAGTGAGTGCAGCTCTGGAGTATAATACAGGATGTAACTCAGGATCAGTAATGTAATGTATGTACACAGTGACTGCAGCAGCAAAATAGTGAGTGCAGCTCTGGAGTATAATACAGGATGTAACTGAGGATCAGTAATGTAATGTATGTACACAGTGACTGCACCAGCAGAATAGTGAGTGCAGCTCTTGGGTATAATACAGGATGTAACTCAGGATCAGTAATGTAATGTATGTACACAGTGACTGCACCAGCAGAATAGTGAGTGCAGCTCTGGGGTATAATACAGGATGTAACCGAGGATCAGTAATGTAATGTATGTACACAGTGATTGCAGCAGCAAAATAGTGAGTGCAGCTCTGGAGTATAATACAGGATGTAACTGAGGATCAGTAATGTAATGTATGTACACAGTGACTGCACCAGCAGAATAGTGAGTGCAGCTCTTGGGTATAATACAGGATGTAACTCAGGATCAGTAATGTAATGTATGTACACAGTGACTGCTCCAGCAGAATAGTGAGTGCAGCTCTGGTGTATAATACAGGATGTAACCGAGGATCAGTAATGTAATGTATGTACACAGTGACTGCATCAGCAGAATAGTGAGTGCAGCTCTGGAGTATAATACAGAATGTAACTCAGGATCAGTAATGTAATGTATGTACACAGTGACTGCACCAGCAGAATAGTGAGTGCAGCTCTAGGGCATAATACAGGATGTAACTCAGGATCAGTAATGTAATGTATGTACACAGTGACTGCACCAGCAGAATAGTGAGTGCAGCTCTGGAGTATAATACAGGATGTAACTCAGGATCAGTAATGTAAAGTATGTACACAGTTACTGCACCAGCAGAATAGTGAGTGCAGCTCTGGGGTATAATACAGGATATAACCGAGGATCAGTAATGTAATGTATGTACACAGTGACTGCAGCAGCAGAATAGTGAGTGCAGCTCTGGAGTATAATACAAGATGTAACTGAGGATCAGTAATGTAATGTATGTACACAGTGACTGCACCAGCAGAATAGTGAGTGCAGCTCTTGGGTATAATACAGGATGTAACTCAGGATCAGTAATGTAATGTACACAGTGACTGCACCAGCAGAATAGTGAGTGCAGCTCTGGAGTATAATACAGGATGTAACTCAGGATCAGTAATGTAATGTATGTACACAGTGACTGCACCAGCAGAATAGTGAGTGCAGCTCTGGGGTATAATACAGGATGTAACCGAGGATCAGTAATGTATGTACACAGTGACTGCATCAGCAGAATAGTGAGTGCAGCTCTGGAGTATAATACAGAATGTAACTCAGGATCAGTAATGTAATGTATGTACACAGTGACTGCAGCAGCAGAATAATGAGTGCAGCTCTGGAGTATAATACAGGATGTAACTCAGGATCAGTAATGTAATGTATGTACACAGTGACTGCACCAGCAGAATAGTGAGTGCAGCTCTGGGGTATAATACAGGATGTAACTCAGGATCAGTAATGTAATGTATGTACACAGTGACTGCACCAGCAGAATAGTGAGTGCAGCTCTAGGGCATAATACAGGATGTAACTCAGGATCAGTAATGTAATGTATGTACACAGTGACTGCACCAGCAGAATAGTGAGTGCAGCTCTGGAGTATAATACAGGATGTAACTCAGGATCAGTAATGTATTGTATGTACACAGTTACTGCACCAGCAGAATAGTGAGTGCAGCTCTGGAGTATGATACAGGATGTAACTCAGGATCAGTAATGTAATGTATGTACACAGTGACTGCACCAGCAGAATAGTGAGTGCAGCTCTGGAGTATGATACAGGATGTAACTCAGGATCAGTAATGTAATGTATGTACACAGTGACTGCACCAGCAGAATAGTGAGTGCAGCTCTGGAGTATAATACAGGATGTAACTCAGGATCAGTAATGTAATGTATGTACACAGTGACTGCACCAGCAGAATAGTGAGTGCAGCTCTGTAGTATAATACAGGATGTAACTCAGGATCAGTAATGTAATGTATGTACACAGTGACTGCACCAGCAGAATAATGAGTGCAGCTCTGGAGTATAATACAGGATGTAACTCAGGATCAGTAATGTAATGTATGTACACAGTGACTGCACCAGCAGAATAGTGAGTGCAGCTCTGGAGTATAATACAGAATGTAACTCAGGATCAGTAATGTAATGTATGTACACAGTGACTGCACCAGCAGAATAGTGAGTGCAGCTCTAGGGCATAATACAGGATGTAACTCAGGATCAGTAATGTAATGTATGTACACAGTGACTGCACCAGCAGAATAGTGAGTACAGCTCTGGAGTATAATACAGGATGTAACTCAGAATCAGTAATGTATTGTATGTACACAGTGACTGCACCAGCAGAATAGTGAGTGCAGCTCTGGGGTATAATACAGGATGTAACTCAGGATCAGTAATGTAATGTATGTACACAGTGACTGCACCAGCAGAATAGTGAGTGCAGCTCTGGGGTATAATGCAGGATGTAACTCAGGATCATTAATGTAATGTATGTACACAGTGACTGCACCAGCAGAATAGTGAGTGCAGCTCTGGGGTATAATACAGGATGTAGCTCAGGATAGAAGTGGTGCTGTTTTGGACATACGCAGCCCCTTTATGCCCTCCGCTCATCATGTGTCCAGTGCACTGGTAATCTGCAGTGTGCGGATGGAACAGCTGCTTGTTCCGCCTGCAGCCCCAGGTAGGGAGAATATTACCATTGGAGGTAGATTAGACTTACGTGTGTCTGCTGGAATTAGACCTGGGAGTCCCTGTGAGGATACGGCTCTATTAAGACCACATGACGGCCGAGCTGGGTTACAAATGTTTTCATTGTGTTCTATGAGGGCCGCCATGCCTGAGTGCATAACATACTGATGTAAGGCAGACTGTGCGCATTCTGCATCAGAAGCTTCTTAGCGGGGATCTTCTAAAACACGTCTTAACTTACAACTCAATTGGCTTCGACAACGTCTGCAGAATGAAATAAATGCTGAACAAGGAAAAGATACATTTACATACAGATGCTCCATAGAGGCGAATGAAGGCTACCCTACAGCACAGGTATTAGCTGAGGACAAGGCTCAGATAAAGTGTGCGAGTGTGAAATATTGGATAGGCTCCATAGCAAATTGGGATCCCCCTGTTATAGCACCTCACATACTGCACTGGACCTTAACGGTGTAACTGAAGGGACCCCCTTACATAGTCACAGCTACTGCTGCCTGCGAGCCTATTAGCAGTGTAGTTGGTAGGAGTGCAACTACTCAAACATCCAGAAACTCTGACAGGTAGACCAATAAAGGTCGCTGATCCGGCTCAGTTACTCCACGTAGGAGATGTAGGAGCTATGGAAACTAGGGACCTCTAGTGTTCTCGAGCTATGGAAACTAGGGACCTCTAGTGTTCTCGAGCTATGGAAACTAGGGACCTCTAGTATTCTCGAGCTATGGAAACTAGGGACCTCTAGTATTCTCGAGCTATGGAAACTAGGGACCTCTAGTGTTCTTGAGCTATGGAAACTAGGGACCTCTAGTGCTCTCGAGCTATGGAAACTAGGGACCTTTAGTGTTCTCGAGCTATGAAAACTAGGGACCTCTAGTGCTCTCGAGCTATGAAAACTAGGGACCTCTAGTGATCTCGAGCTATGGAAACTAGGGACCTCTAGTGTTCTCGGGCTATGGAAACTAGGAACCTCTAGTGTTCTCGAGCTATGGAAACTAGGGACCTCTAGTGTTCTCGAGCTATGGAAACTAGGGACCTCTAGTGTTCTCGAGCTATGGAAACTAGGAACCTCTAGTGTTCTCGAGCTATGGAAACTAGGGACCTCTAGTGTTCTCGAGCTATGGAAACTAGGAACCTCTAGTGTTCTCAAGCTATGAAACTAGGGACCTCTACTGTTCTCGAGCTATGGAAACTGGGGACCTCTAGTGTTCTCGATCTACAGCACGTGGCTCCCAGGACTCTCCAATTAACACAAGATAAAAGCGAAAAATGGTCGATGGCTGCAAAAATTCTATAAGTAAGCACTTTTGCAAAATGTTTTTAGAATTTCTTCTACAGAGAACCAACGGATCAGACCTAAATGTCTAAACATCCCCTAACAAATCACCTCATCTTGGCCAGGGGTTCATAGTTTTATGCACTTAATTCCCTTATTTTTGTGTTTTATACCCCCTTGCCTCTTCTACTCTTTTAACCCCTTCACCCCAAAGCCTGTTTTCACCTAAGTGACACGGCCAATTTTTACAATTCTGACCACTGTCACTTTATGAGGTCATAACTCTGAAACGCTTCAACGGATCCTGGTGATTCTGAGATTGTTTTCTCGTGACATATTGTACTTTATGATAGTGGTAAAACTTCTTCGATATGACTTGCATTTATTTGTGAAAAAAACAGAAATTTGTCGAAAATTATGAAAATTTAGCAATTTTCAAATTTTTCGTTTTTATGCCCTTAAATTAGAGAGTTATATCACATAATATAGTTAATAAACAACATTTCCCACATGTCTGCTTTACATCAGCACAATTTTGGAAACATAATTTTTTTTTGTTAGGGAGTTATAAGGGTTAAAAGTTGACCAGCGATTTCTCATTTTTGCAACAAAATTTGCAAAACCATTTTTTTTACGGACCACCTCACACTTGAAGTGACTTTGAGGGGTCTATATGACAGAAAATGTCCAAAAGTGACACCATTCTAAAAACTGCACCCCTCAAGGTACTCTAAACCACATTCAAAAAGTTTATTAACCCTTCAGGTGCTTCACAGGAATTTTTGGAATGTTTAAAAAAAATTGAACATTTAACTTTTTTTTCACAAAATTTTTACTTCACATCCAATTTGTTTTATTTTACCAAGGGTAACAGGAGAAATTGGACCAAAAAAGTTGTTGTACAATTTGTCCTGAGTACGCCGATACCCCACATGTTGGGGTAAACCATTGATTGGGCACATGGCAGAGCTCGGAAGGGAAGGAGCGCCATTTGACTTTTCAATGCAAAATTGGCTGGAATTGAGATCGGAACCCATGTCGTGTTTGGAGAGCCCCTGACGTGCCTAAACAGTGGAAACCCCCACAAGTGACACCATTTTGGAAAGAAGACCACCTAAGGAACTTATCTAGATGTGTGGTGAGCACTTTGAACCTCCAAGTGCTTCACAGAAGTTTATAATGTAGAGCCGTAAAAAAAAAATAATATTAATTTTCACAAAAAATGATCTTTTTGCCCCAAATTTTTTATTTTCCCAAGGATAGCAGGATAAATTGGACCCCAAAAGGTTTTGTGCAATTTGTCCTGAGTACGCTGATACTTCATATATGGGGATAAACCACTGTTTGGGCGCATGGCAGAGCTCGGAAGGGAAGGAGCGCCATTTGACTTTTCAATGCAAAATTGGCTGGAATTGAGATCGGAACCCATGTCGTGTTTGGAGAGCCCCTGACGTGCCTAAACAGTGGAAACCCCCAGAAGTGACACCATTTTGGAAAGTAGACCCTCTAAGGAACTAATCTAGATGTGTGGTGAGCACTTTGAACCTCCAAGTGCTTCACAGAAGTTTATAATGTGGAGCCGTAAAAAAAATTAATATTAATTTTCACAAAAAATGATCTTTTTGCCCCAAATTTTTTATTTTCCCAAGGGTAGCAGGATAAATTGGACCCCAAAAGTTGTTGTGCAATTTGTCCTGAGTACGCTGATACTTCATATATGGGGATAAACCACTGTTTGGGCGCATGGCAGAGCTCGGAAGGGAAGGAGCGCCATTTGACTTTTCAATGCAAAATTGGCTGGAATTGAGATCGGAACCCATGTCGTGTTTGGAGAGCCCCTGACGTGCCTAAACAGTGGAAACCCCCACAAGTGACACCATTTTGGAAAGTAGACCCTCTAAGGAACTAATCTAGATGTGTGGTGAGCACTTTGAACCTCCAAGTGCTTCACAGAAGTTTATAATGTGGAGCCGTAAAAAAAATTTATATTAATTTTCACAAAAAATGATATTTTTGCCCCAAATTTTTTATTTTCCCAAGGGTAGCAGGATAAATTGGACCCCAAAAGTTGTTGTGCAATTTGTCCTGAGTACGCTGATACTTCATATATGGGGATAAACCACTGTTTGGGCGCATGGCAGAGCTCGGAAGGGAAGGAGCGCCATTTGACTTTTCAATGCAAAATTGGCTGGAATTGAGATCGGAACCCATGTCGTGTTTGGAGAGCCCCTGACGTGCCTAAACAGTGGAAACCCCCACAAGTGACACCATTTTGGAAAGAAGACCCCCTAAGGAACTTATTTAGATGTGTGGTGAGCACTTTTAACCCCCAGTTGTTTCACTAAAGTTTAGAATGTAGCGCTGTGAAAATCAAAAAATCATTTTTTCTTTCCACAAAATGATGTTTTAGCCCGCAATTTTTTTCCCCCAAGGGTAACAGGAGAAATTGGACCACAAAAGTTATTGTCCAATTTGTCCTGAGTACGCTGATACCCCATACATTGGGGGGAACCACTGTTTGGGCGCACGGCAGAGCTCGGAAAGGAAGGAGCACCGTTTGAAATGCAGACTTAGATGGATTGGTCTGCAGGTGTCATGTTGCATTTGCAGAGCCCCTGATGTACCTAAACAGTAGAAACCCCCCACAAGTGACCCCATATTGGAAACTAGACCCCCCACGGAACTTATCTAGATGTGTTGTGAGAACTTTGAACCAACAAGTGTTTCACTACAGTTTATCACGCAGAGCCATGAAAATAAAAAATATTTTTTTTTCCACGAAAATTATATTTTAGCCCCCACATTTTTATTTTCCCAAGGGTAACAGGAGAAATTGGACAACAAAAGTTGTTGTCCAATTTGTCCTGAGTACGCTGATACTTCATATATGGGGATAAACCACTGTTTGGGCGCACGGCAGAGCTCGGAAGGGAAGGAGCGCCGTTTGAAATGCAGACTTAGATGGATTGGTCTGCAGGTGTCATGTTGCATTTGCAGAGCCCCTGATGTACCTAAACAGTAGAAACCCCCCACAAGTGACCCCATATTGGAAACTAGACCCCCCACGGAACTTATCTAGATGTGTTGTGAGAACTTTGAACCCCCAAGTGCTTCACTACAGTTTATAACGCAGAGCCGCGAAAATAAAAAATATATTTTTTTCCACGAAAATTATATTTTAGCCCCCATGTTTTTATTTTCCCAAGGGTAAGGCTGGTTTCACACTTGCGTTTTTTTTTAAAACGCATGTGTGAAAAAACGCATGTAATCGCGGTAAAACGCATGTGTTTTTTTAGACGCATGCGTTTTTATAGAAAAACACAAGAAAACAAGAAAAAACCAAAAAACCCTAACCCTACCCCTAACCCTACCCCTACCCCTAACCTGAAATACGTGGCACTGAAATACGTGGCACTGAAATACGTTTATATACGTATATACGTATATAAGTGCCACGATATTTCAGTGGCCACGTATATAAGTGCCACGTATATAAGTGCCACGTATATAAGTGCCACGTATATAAGTGCCACGTATATAAATGCCACGTATATAAGTGCCACATATTTCACGTACATGCCACGATATTTAAGTGCCACGTATATAAGTGCCACGTATTTCAGTGCAACGTATTTAAGTGCCACGTATTTAAGTGCCACGTATTTAAGTGCCACGTATTTAAGTGCCACGTATTTAAGTGCCACGTATTTCACGTAAATGCCACGATATTTCAGTGCCACGTATTTCACTGAAATACCGTGGCACTTAAATACGTGGCACTGAAATATCGTGGCACTGAAATATCGTGGCACTGAAATACGTGGCACTGAAATACGTGGCACTGAAATACGTGGCACTGAAATACGTGGCACTGAAATACGTGGCACTATGACTGTCAGAAAATGTTCATTAAACGGTTAGGGATGAGTTTAGGGGTAGGGTTAGGGTTAGGGTTTGGATCCCTTTATCACCTTGATGGTGGTGGGTGACTTTTCAGTGTGTGTTCTGTTTTTTTTCTATAAAAACGCATGCGTTTTTAACGCAAACAAACGCGTTGAGATCGGACGCCATGTCGCGTTTGGAGAGCCCCTGATGTGCCTAAACAGTGAAAACTCCCCAATTCTAACTGAAACCCTAACCCCAACCCTAACCCTAGTCCTAACCCTAGCGCTACTTTCACACTAGCGTTTTTTTGCATACGTCGCAATGCGTCGTTTTGGCGAAAAAACGCATCCTGCAAAGTCATCTGCAGGATGCGTTTTTTCCCCATAGACTAACATTAGCGACGTATTGACACACGTCGCAAGCGTCGTGCGACGGTTGCGTCGTGTTGTGGCGGACCGCCAGCAGCAAAAAACGTTACATGTAACTTTTTTTGTGCTGACGGTCCACCATTTCCGACCGCGCATGCGCGGCTGGAACTCCACCCCCACCTCCCCGCACCTCACAATGGGGCAGCGGATGCGTGGAAAAACAGCATCCGCTGCCCCCGTTGTGCGGCGCTTGCACAGTATGCGTCGGTATGTCGGGCCGACGCAGCGCGACGGCCCCGTACCGACGCTAGTGTGAAAGTAGCCTAACGGGAAAATGGAAATAAATATATTTTTTAAAATTTCATTATTTTTCCTAACTAAGGGGGTGATGAAGGGGGATTTGATTTACTTTTATAGCGTTTTTTGGGCGGATTTTTATGGTTGGCAGCCATCACACACTAAAAGACGCTTTTTATTGCAAAAAATAGTTTTTGCATCACCACATTTTGAGAGCTATAATTTTTCCATATTTTGGTCCACAGAGTTATGTGAGATCTTGTTTTTTGCGGGACGAGTTGAAGTTTTTATTGGTACCATTTTTGGGTACATGACATTTTTTGATCGCTTTTTATTCCAATTTTTGGGAGGCGGAATGAACAAAAACCAGCAATTCCTGAAATTCTTTTAGGGGGTGCGTTTATACCGTTCCGCATTTGGTAAAAAGGATAAAGCAGTTTTATTCTTCGGGTCAGTACGATTACAGCGATAACTCATTTATATAATTTTTTTATGTTTTGGCGCTTTTACACAATAAAAACTATTTTATATAAAAAATAATTGTTTTTGCATCGCTTTATTCTGAGAGCTATAACTTTTTTATTTTTCTGCTGATGATGCTGTATGGCGGCTTTTTTTTTGCGGGACAAGATGATGTTTTCAGCAGTACCATGGTTATTTATATCCGTCTTTTTGATCGCGTGTTATTCCACTTTTTGTTTGGCGGTATGAGAATAAAGCGTTGTTTTTTGCCTCGTTTTTTTTTTTTTCTTTTTACGGTGTTCACTGAAGGGGTTAACTAGTGATATAGTTTTATAGGTGGGGTTGTTACGGACGCGGCGATACTAAATATGTGTACTTTTATTGTGTGGTGTTTTTTTTATTTAGATAAAGAAATGTATTTATGGGAATATATTTATTTTTTTTTTCTTTATTTAGGAATTTTTTTTTTTTTTTTTGCACATGTGGAAAAATTTTTTTTTTACTTTTTTACTTTGTCCCAGGAGGGGACATCACAGATCGGTGATCAGACCGTGTGCATTGCACTCGGTCTGATCACCGATGTGACAGGCACTTCCACAGGCTTGCCGGCGCCTGCTATGAGGATTCTCAGCAGACGCCGGCAAGCAGGGTCAACTTATGACCCGGAAGGAGTCCCGCGGCCATCTTGGATCCGAGGACTCCTTCCAGGTCACTGGAGCAGCGCGATCTCATCGCGCTGCTCCGGTGGGAGAGCGCAGGGAGCCCCCGTCCCTGCGCGATCCCCCTCTAGGCCGCTGTCACTATTGACAGCGGCATCAGAGGGGTTAAATGCCCGCGATCGGCGACAGCGCCGATCGTGGGCATTGCTGCGGGGTGTCAGCTGTCATATATAGCTGACACCCGCACCCGATCACCGCGGCGCTCAGCGTGAGACCGCGGTGATCGGGGCGCCGTACTAGTACTGCGGCTGTCAGTAATGCAGTGCCGGCAGCGCAGTACTAGTACGGCGCATGTCGGGAAGGGGTTAATGTTAGTTTATGTAGGGAGCTTTGAATTGACAATTTCTTCTAAACTAAAGCTTTAATCTTATTGCCTCCAAATTTACGGTAACTTTGCCAATATCTCTATCTATCCAAAACTGAACCTTAAAGCGGTAGTCCCATAAACAGCATTTATGACTTATCCACGGTATACGGTCATGGCCGAAAGTGTTGGAACCATTGAAATTGTTCCAGAGAATGAAGTATTTTTCCCAGAAAATTACTGCAATTACACCTGTGTTGTTATACACATGTTTATTTCCTTTGTGTGTATTGGAACAACCCAAAATAACATATACAAAAAAAGGCAAATTGGACATTTCACACAAAACCCCCAAAAATGGTCCAGACAAAATTGTTGGCATCTTTCCAAAATTGTGGGTAAACAACTTTGTTTCAGGCATGTGATGCTCGTTAAAACTCACCTGTGACAAGTAACAGGTGTGGACAATATGAAAATCACACCTGAAACCAGACTCAATCTTTGCATTGTTTGTTTGTGTGTGCCACATTAAGCATGGAGAACCAAAAGAGGATGTCATGCTCGCGCCCAGACTGGTTGGCGCGGGCGTGCGGGGGAGTGGCCCCACTGGACCACAGACCAAACCTCCCTGGAAGGGGCGTAACTAAGTAGCTTCCTAGGTGTTCGCTGGAGCCTCTGATGGTGAGGTCAGACTTGTGCAATAGGAAGCTACCAGGTACCACTCCAGGGTGGAGTCTGGTTGTGGCTGCTGATCCCACCAGGGAACGGAACATAGACAAGCAAGCGGGCACGGCTGGCACATAGGCAGGCAGACGGGTACAACAGGAACACTGTCAGGCAGGCGGGCACGGCTGGCTCTCTGGTAGGCAGGCGGGCACGGCTGGCTCTCTGGCAGGACTGGTGGACAAGACTGGTACACTGGAAGAACCGGTAGGGACCGGTCTGCAGGCAGGTATGTAGAACGGGTAAGAACCTGTTCAGACACGAGGACCTAGGAATAAGTAGATAAAGACCGCAAGAGCGGATGCAGAGCGAAAGCACAGGAGCTAGAGCCAAGAACAGAAATGCAGGAGGCGGAGCCAAGAGCAGGAGGCGGAGCCAAGTGCAAAACCGCAGGAGGTGGAGCCAAGAGCTGGAGGCGGAGCCAAGTGCAAAATCACAGGAGGCGGAACCAAGAGCTGGAGGCGGAGCCAAGTGCAGACAGGCAGGAGGCGGAGCCAAGAGCTGGCGGCGGAGCCAAGTGCAGGAGAAGTAGAACTGCAAAGAGCGGAGCCAGGTAGAATCGCAAAGAGCGGAGCCAGGTAGAACCGCAAAGAGCGGAGCCAGGTAGAACCTGCAAAGAGCGGAGCCAGGTAGAACCGCAAAGAGCGGAGCCAGGTAGAACCGCAAAGAGCGGAGCCAGGTAGAACCGCAAGGAGCGGAGCCAGGTAGAACCGCAAGGAGCGGAGCCAGGTAGAACCGCAAGGAGCGGAGCCAGGTAGAACCGCAAGGAGCGGAGCCAGGTAGAACCGCAAGGAGCGGAGCCAGGTAGAACCGCAAGGAGCGGAGCCAGGTAGAACCGCAAGGAGCGGAGCCAGGTAGAACCGCAAGGAGCGGAGCCAGGTAGAACCGCAAGGAGCGGAGCCAGGTAGAACCGCAAGGAGCGGAGCCAGGTAGAACCGCAAGGAGCGGAGCCAGGTAGAACCGCAAGGAGCGGAGAGGTGCTGCGGGAGGGGTCTCTGCAGCAAAGCTGAGCAGAGCCACAAAGAATGTGGAGAGAAGCTGCAGCAAGGGATAACTGCAACAGCAGAAGATAAGCTGAGTAGAAAGGAGCAGAAACGCAGAAGTGAGGAGCAGAGGTAAAGTCACAAAGGTTCAGAGCAGGCAGAGCTGCAAGAGTGCGGAGTGAAAGCAGACTGAGAATACAAGGAAAGGCAACAGGGAAGGAAGCCAAAGACTAGGAGACAGAGGTAAGACTAAGTGCAGACAAGGCAATGGAACAAGACACAAGGACAAAGACACTGGGACCAGGATATTCTGCCTCCTGGTGGGCGGACAACAAGACCAAGGAAATAACACAGAGAATCCTCCGGAGAGGGAGTAACTCAGAGAAAGGCCAGGCAAACTCAGAAGCAAGACACTAACTGAGCTAACACATTGCACAGGCCCAGACCACTGGGTGGAGCTGAACTAAATACTGGAGGTCTCCTGGCAATTGGTCAGGAACAGATTGGACAGATGCACCTGATTCCTATAAGAACCAGAGAGTTCAGGCGCCGCCCCTCTATACACAGAACCATGAAGCATGCAGAGAGCAGAGACACAGAACATGGAGCTGGCAAAAAACAGAAACCACATCATGGCCTGGAGCAGTGGGTAAGATAGTGTGAGAAATGAGAGGCCATGCCGTGATGCCAGCAGAGTTGTTACAGAGGAGAACAGAACTGTGTGAGGTCTTGAGAAACAAAATTGTTGAAAAATAATCAACAATCCATGATGCGCAACATAATCAAGAAGTTTACAACCCATGGCACTGTATCTAATCTCCCTGGACGTGGACGGCAGAGAATAATTGATGAAAGGTTGCAACGCAGGCTAGTCCAGATGTTGTATAAGCAGCCCCAATCAAGTTCTAAAGAAATTCCAGCTGTTCTGCAGGCTCAGGGTGCATCAGTGTCAGCGTGAACTATCCATCGACATTTGAATGAAATGAAACGCTATGGTAGGAGACCCAGGAGGACCCCGCTGCTGAAACAGAGACATAAATAAGCTAAACTGCAGTTTGCCAAAATGTACGTGAGTAAGCCAAAATCCTTCTGGGAAAGCGTCTTGTGCACAGATGAGACCAAGATAGAGCTTTTTGGTAAAGCACATCATTCTACTGTTTACCAAAAATGGAATGAGGCCTACAAAGAAAAGAACACAGTATCTACAGTCAAAGATGAAAAACTTTGTAGAAAAAATCCAGCTCACTGTAGTAGAATAACCCGAACCATATTCCCCTTGATATCCTCTAGTATTTCTGTGTAATTTTTAGGGGTCTATCTGTTTCTTTTGTTTTCTACTTTATGAAGCCCCATTTACCTATCTATGAATTGGTGTTTACAGTTATTTATTCCAAAAGAGTGTGTAACCAAATATTAAACTGAGGGTACCAACATTTTTTTTCAACCTATTTTTGGAGTTGTGTGTGACATTATATCCAATTTGCCTTTTTTTCTGTTATTTTTTTTTTTGTGTCTGTTGTTCCAACACACACAAAACATGTGTATAACGAAACATGTATAATTGCAATAATTTTCTGGGAAAAATGCTTCATTTTCTGAGAGAATGTTAAGGGTTCCAATACTTTCGGCCATGACTGTAGATGATAAATGTATGAATCCTGGGAGTCTGAATGCTAAGAATCGTCACTCGTTCTAAGAACTGGGGTACCAAAGTCCATTGTGTGAATAGAGCAGTAGTGAGCATGTGCAGCCAACAATCGCATAGACCGTTAATGAAGCAGAGGTCGCACATGCTCAGTAACATTTCATGCAGGGAACTTTGAGACAGCTGTTTTCTGGATTACTGGGAATCTCAGTGGTAACACCCCTAAGGATCATACATGTATCTTCCATATGATATATATTGTTTATAGGACAACCCTTTCAAGCCGTTTCCTTTTTGTTTTGCAGTCCTCGGTAATGTCAGTCTGCTTTGCTCGCTTTCATCCAAATCTGGTGATTGGTGGGACATACTCTGGACAGATAGTACTATGGGATAACCGCAGCCACAGGAGGACTCCAGTTCAGAGGACGCCACTTTCTGCTGCAGCGCACACGGTGAGCTCCTTATATTGGCCAAACACTCCATTTTGATATTTATGATATGCATATAACACCATCATTGCATTATACATCACCCTGCTATATAAATTATCACTTATCCAATGGATAACTTTCATGTATGCTCAGCAATCACAGCACTTAGTGCCATTGACATTGAATGCAGGGCACATGCACGATCTACCCTTTATCCAACCCCTCCTGGTTGCAGTTTTGAAACTTTTGTCCCACACTCCTGGCACTAGTAGATAGGCGATAATGTGTGTAGACCAGAATGCCCCTTTAAACATATATTTGGGAATATGTTTTTCTTATTCCTAATTTTAGTAGTCTGGTATATTGGATATTTTATTACCTTGCTGGTCTCAATGATACAATAGATAATAATGTAAAAGGCTCACTATATGAGGTGGATCCTCAAAGCCCAAGGTCCGGGTGGGCACACGGGAGCAGCAGGCAATTGAGGCATGTGGGAAACGCAGATAGGTAGCAGAGGTACTGGAAGCTGCAGGCAGACAGGAGACTTCCGGGAGACCACAGACAGGTAACAGAGGTCAGGCAGACAAGATACGTCCTGGAAACTGCAGGTGGATATGCAGCAATGGTTCTGTAAAACTGGGAACAAGTACCAGAGGTACTTGAATCTGCAGGCAGACCAGAGACTTCTGGGAGATCACAGACAGGTAACAGATGTCCTGAAAGCCACAGGTGGACACGTAGCAGAGGAACTGGAAGCTGCAGGCAGACTGGAGATGTTTGGGAGCCGAGAGACAGCAGAGGTTCTGGAAGCCAGAGGTCCTGAAGACAGCAGGTGGACAGATATCAGAAGCTCTGAAAGACCGAGAACAAGTAGCAGAGGTACTGGAAGCTGCAGGCAGACCAGAGACATCCGGCAAATCATAGACAGGTGGCAGAGATCCTGGAAGCCTCAGGCGGACAGGAGACTTCCTGGACACTGCAGGCAAACACATAGCAGAGGTACTCGAAGCTGCAGACTGGAGACTTTTGGGAGACAGCAGACAGCTAGCAGAGGTCATGGAAGCCGCATATGGACAGGAGACGTCCTGGAAATAGCATCTGAACACGTTGCAGAGGCCCTGGAAAACAAGTATCAGAGATACTGGAAGCCACAGGCAGACAGGAGATGTCCTGGAGACTGCAGACACATAACTGAGGTACTGGAAGACACAGATGGGCTGGAGACCGCAAACAGGTAACTCTAAAGGTACCTTCACACTAAACGATTTTGCAACGATATCGCTAGCGATCTGTGACGTTGCAGCGTCCTGGATAGCGATATCGTTGTGTTTGACAGGCAGCAGCGATCAGAATCCTGCTGTGCCATCGCTGGTCGTTGCTGAAAGTCCAGAACTTTATTTCGTCGCTGGATCTCCCGTAGACATCGCTGGATCGGTGTGTGTGACACCGATCCAGCGATGTCTTCACTGGTAACCAGGGTAAACATCGGGTTACTAAGCGCAGGGCCGCGCTTAGTAACCCAATGTTTACCCTGGTTACCAGCGTAAACGTAAAAAAAACCAAACAGTACATACTCACATTCCGGTGTCCGTCAGGTCCCTTGCCGTCTGCTTCCCGCACAGACTGTGAATGCCGGCCGTAAAGTGAAAGCAGAGCACAGCGGTGACGTCACCGCTGTGCTGTGCCTTACGGCTGGCACTGACACAGTCAGTGCGGGAAGCGGACGCCGGGGGACCTGACGGACACCGGAATGTGAGTATGTACTGTTTGCTTTTTTTTACGTTTACGCTGGTAACCAGGGTAAACATCGGGTTACTAAGCGCGGCCCTGCGCTTAGTAACCCGATGTTTACCCTGGTTACCAGGGGACTTCGGCATCGTTGGTCGCTGGAGAGCTGTCTGTGTGACAGCTCTCCAGCGACCACACAGCAACGAAACAGCGACGCTGCAGCGATCGGCATCGTTGTCTGTATCGCTGCAGCGTCGCTTAGTGTGAAGGTACCTAAAGGGTCTGGAAGCCACAGGCAGCTAGGAGACATACTGGAGACCGCAGACAGGGAGCTGTGCACAGACAATCTAAAAATCTTAATACCAAGACACAGACTTGTGTCTTGGTAGGCCTTACATAGGCCTAGGAAGCTCAACACATGGGAGCATGCTGAGCTACTTGCCAAGCCGAACGTGGAGTTAGTTTAGCGGACTGGGGTGTAGGAAGCAGAGCTAACATGCTAATCACTGGGGGTGCCCCCATCTGTGACCCTCCATCAATTCCAAGAATGGGGCTCTAAAGTTCTCCATTTCAACAGAGCAATGGCCACGCATGCACACCATCTCCATGTATAATAAATGAAGATACTTCAGAGCTTCATTCCTTGGATCTGTGGTGGTCCCAATGGTGCAGCTTTTGTCATGATTTTTAGACAGTTCTTATCTGTCTGTATACATCTGTATACACCAGTAACTCCTTGTATTTACCAAATATCCGTATATACCATCATAAGCCAATGATTCCAATATCAAGATAAAGCTATCATAAAAAAACCTCATTAAAGACAGATAAAAAGTTAAACCTTTATTAATGATTCAAAGAAATGCTTGCAGCATCCATCCATCTAACCTCCTGAAGAGCCATGTGGCGAAACGCGTAGAGGTGACATGACATCTGAATGATAAACACTCCCCTCTGACTATTTCATTGCCATCATGCTTTATTATATGTCCTACTGGAGAATCTAGCTTTGGTGCAGACGTGTGGACACTTTTTTGTTATTATCTAATATCCTATCGGAGGATTTATCTATGTGGATAATCTAGTGTTGGTGCATATTTATGGACACGCTTTTGTCATTATCTAATATCCTATTAGAGGATTCAGCCTTGGGTTATATCTATGGACATTTGGTCAGTATGATTTAGCTGATATTTTACTGATGGGTGGAGTTTGTATACTCCTATATGAAGGTTATAGCCATCGTATCAGCACCTATAAATACTCTGTTTCCACACATTATCTTTTGCTAAACCCCTGGATTTGGAGACTATTAGGGCTTCCCAGGGACAGCCGATGTGGAGCGGGGGCACCATATCCACTGACCAGTGGGTGCCAACCTCCGCTGTTCATGCAGGGCACAGCGCAGGGGTCATGCAATCTATATTCGACCATTTATATCCTCTTTACCATTGTGCATGACGGGTTACTTTGATCTTATAGCCACCTACTTGCCTCTTTTTTCTACTGTCCTTTCAGCATTTACTGAGTGTGGGTCCCCTTAGGACACGAGAGTTGTGCATTGGTCACTTATGGCGAGGGCCACACAGGACAATAGGGTCAGTCATTGTTGAGCAGGGGCACCATTTTCGGAATTATCTTTGTAGGGTGCCAACCTCCGCAGGTAGGCCAGGGACCATTTATAGGGTGGACGTAGTATGCACCTTTCTGTATGGTGTGTCTCACTGTATGTTGTTTGTCCCCTTTCTTTGAATCATTAATAAAGGTTTAACTTTTTATCTGTCTTTAATGAGGTTTTTTTTTATGATAGCTTTTTCAAATATAACCTCGTGTAAATTAGGATTTTTGCAATATCAAGATAAATACAATTTCCATAGAACTTTCAACAGCTATTTCTATGCAGTGCAACATGTCGTCCTTCATTCACTTACTGTTCGGACCCCTGTGAACGATAATGGCTATCATAGGGTTGTGTCTGTCTTTTCCAGCATCCTATCTACTGTGTGAATGTGGTGGGGACGCAGAACGCGCATAACCTTATTACTGTTTCCACTGACGGTAAATTGTGCTCCTGGAGTTTGGATATGCTCTCAGCTCCACAGGTGGGTGTTTATTTAGCTCCATGAGAACCACTCTGCCTAATGCATTAATGGACACGGACTGAGAGTGCCTGAAACAAATGGATATAAGTAGAAAAGTTAAACTTTCTTCTAACAGGAAAAACTTATGTTTGCAAATGCCGCAACAAAACAGTATTTACAGAAGCAAAAAAAGTCTGAAAAGTCAATAATTTCATAAATCAGGACCTCTAGGATCATCTCAAGTAGTGGTGGTTATACAGTTGAGAAAGTGTCACAAATCCTTCTTACTTGACTACTAATTACTTTCTGAAGACTTTTCCAGCTTTTCAAGAGTTACTTTACTTTTTTGATACTTTCTGAAAACTTTGAAAACTTCTTCAGTTCTTTCAGAGTTACTTTATATTTTTGATACTTTCTTGAAATTGAAGATTTCTGCAGCTCTTCAGGTGTTACTTTATCTTATTGATACATCCTAGAAACTTGAATACTTCTTGCGTTCTTTCAGTTTTTTTTTTCTTATCTTATTAATATTTTCTTTATACTTTGCAGAAATGATGAAGGCTTCTCCAACTTCTCAAGAATTTCATACTTTTTTGATACTTCCTGGAAATGTTAAAGACTTTTCTAGCTCTTCAAAAGTTATTTCCTATAGTTTCATTTTTATTGATACTTCCTAGTTATTTTGAAGACTTATTCAGTTCTAGATCATGTAATTTAGTGTGTGACTGGAATGTTGAGAATTCTTCTGTTGTGTCACACTTTACTTTCTAGAAATTCTGAACACTTCCAGCTCTAGAAAAGTTACTTTATTTTCTTTATACTAACTAGGAATCTTAAATATTTATCCAGCTTCTCGTCAAGAGTTACTTTTAATACTTACTTTGTAGAAATTTGGAAGTATTTTCCAGTTCTTCAAAAGTCACTTTATTTTCTTGATACTCTGTAGAAATTCTGAAGACTTTTCTAACTTTCAAATAGTTTATTTTTTATGATACTGTCTACAAATCCTCCATCTCTTCAAGAGTTTTTTTTTTACCTTATTTGATACTTTCTTCACACTTTGTAGAAATTCTGAAGATTTATCCAACCCCTCAAGAGATGGTTCATCTTTTCTCATACTTTCTTGCCACTTTATAGAAAGTCTGAAACCATTTCCAGCTTTTCAATTTTTTTTTTTCATTCCTTCTCGATGCTTAATAGAACTTTTGAAGACTTTCTTCAGTTCTTCAAGTGTTATTTTTCTTCCTTGATTCATTCTAAAAACCATAAAGACTTTTCCAGCTCTTCTTTGTCTGGAAGCTTTTCAAAAATTCTGAGAACTTGTCCTGTCTCATCAAGAGTTATTTTATCTTTTATATACTTTTTAGAAACCCTGAAGACTTTTTCAGTCCTTCGAGAGTTAGTATTTCTCCTCGGTAGTTTGTAGAAGGCTTCTTCTGCTCTTTAGAATTATCATCTTGATACTTTCTAGAAATCCCATTAACAGCTCAAGTTCTAAATGAGGACTTTTTCTAGTTTTCATGATACCTTATAGACATTCTGAAGACTTATCCTGTTCCTTAAAAGTTTCTTTTTATTCTCCTTTATACTTTGTAGACATGCTGAAGACGACTCCAGTTCTACAAGAGTTGTTTTAATCTCCTTCATACTTTCTAGAAATTCTGAAGACTGATCTTGCTCTTCTAGAGTTGCTTTCTATTCTTGATAACTCTTATTAGTGATACTTGCCCAACTTTTAATTTGAGTTGATTACTTTTAGCATATACAAGATTTTCGGTACATCCTAAATATTGGAAGAAATTTTACTTGTGGGATTTCAGAAATTATTTAAGCAAACCAAAAAATGTCTACACAGTTGCGCACGTTGAGTCCGGGCCGCATCTGCTTCTACATACCCTGTATGAAAAGTTCCCAAGCTTTGGCTCCCCAAGTGTCACAGAACTACATATCCCAGCAAGCAACAGTCAGAGCATGTAAGAGTTGTAGGTTTGCCGTGAAAGTGTACGATTTATGGAAGAAGTAGGGAAATGGCACCCCTGGGCCATTTATGCCCTTCATAGGAGCTTCCTACAGATCTTAATGGTGGTCCTCTATCTTTTACGGCTAGCCTTGTTATTATCAGTGTGGCTTACTGAATATCTGGACACTTTTCTGATTTTGGTTCAGCTATTATAAATAGTTGTTTTTTTATTTTTAGAATTGAAAATCTGTTTTCTAATTTAGTTGATTTTGTTTCAGGAAAGTATGGAACTGGTCTACAACAAGTCCAAGTCAGTAGCAGTTACCGGGATGGCGTTCCCTACAGGAGACGTTAACAATTTTGTGGTGGGGAGCGAAGAAGGGACAGTTTACGCTGCATGCCGTCACGGAAGGTAGAGTCACGCGTTGCCTTTTCTTATCAGTGCATTATATATACTTACACTAAATCAAACCTGTGTCGCCTGATGAATAAATATATCATATGCTTTAACAGAGATACAGGTCTACACCCCACAGACAAGGATGTGTCAGGAAAGCTGTATACAGACCCTTTTCTGCGTGTAAAGCATATTGTTACTGATCTGCCTTATACAACTATTAATGTCTTGCCCGAATTCTCATAATAATGAGATGACTCTGCTAACTCTGTCTGATTCTATACAGCAAAGCTAAAAATTGAACTAAAGAACTTGGGAAGTGTCTGTGTATTGTGGTTGTTCCAGTGGAGCAGCTGAGAACCAAAATATTTTTGGCCTAATATATATTTTTATTAATTAAAATATAAAAAAATGATAAAAAATAAATGTTATGCAGCACAACAGCATTATGAGCAGATGAAGTCAATAGGCAAATATGAAACACACTACAGCGTGGGCCATTTATATGGATACACCTAAATAAAATGGGATTGGTTGGTGATATCAACTTCCTGTTTGTGGCACATTAGTATATGAGAAGGGGAAAACTTTTTAAGATGGGTGGTGACCATGGCGGCCATTTTGAAGTTGTCCATTTTGGATACAACTTTATTTTTCTCAAAGGGAAGAGGGTCATGTGACACATCAAACTTATTGAGAATTTCACAAGAAAAACAAAGGTGTGCTTGGTTTTAACGTAACTTTATTCTTTCATGAGTTATTTACAAGTTTATAACCACTTATAAAATGTGTTCAAAGTGCTGCCCATTGTGTTGGATTGTCAATGCAACCCTCTACTCCCACTCTTGACACACTGATAGCAACACCGCAGAAGAAATGCTAGCACAGGCTTCCAGTATCCGTTGTTTCAGATGCTGCACATCTCGCATCTTCACAGCATAGACAGTTGTCTTCAGATGACCCCAAAGATAAAAGTCTGAGGGGGTCAGATCGGGAGACCTTGGTGGCCATTCAACTGGCCCACGATGACCAATCCAGATTCCAGGAAACTGTTCATGTAGGAATGCTCGGATCTGACATCCAAGATGGTGCACCACATGACCCTCTTCCCATTTGAAAAAATAAAGTTGGATCCAAAATTGCCAACTTCAAAATGTCCACCATGGTCACCACTCATCTTGAAAAGTTTTCCCTCTCCCATATACCAATGTGCCACAAACAGGAAGTTGATATCACCAATCATTCCCATTTTATTTAGGTGTATCCATATAAATGGCCCACCCTGTACAACAGTACATTTATGTGGGCTTTTTATGTCCCTTAAGTGCATTTTTATCTGCTCTTTGCTTCACTGCTCTTATAGTAGAGAACCTTCCTCTATACTTTACTGATTATACCGTAGAGAACCCTTCTCCATGCTGCACTGTTCTTACAGTAGAGAACCCACCTGTATATTTCACTTCTCTTACAGTAGAGAACCTTCTCTATGCTGCACTGTTCTTACAGTAGAGAACCCACCTGTATATTTCACTTCTCTTACAGTAGAGAACCCTTCTCCATGCTGCACTGTTCTTACAGTAGAGAACCCTCCTGTATATTTCACTTCTCTTACAGTAGAGAACCTTCTCTATGCTGCACTGTTCTTACAGTAGAGAACCCTCCTGTATATTTCACTTCTCTTACAGTAGAGAACCTTCTCTATGCTGCACTGTTCTTACAGTAGAGAACCCACCTGTATATTTCACTTCTCTTACAGTAGAGAACCCTTCTCCATGCTGCACTGTTCTTACAGTAGAGAACCCTCCTGTATATTTCACTTCTCTTACAGTAGAGAACCTTCTCTATGCTGCACTGTTCTTACAGTAGAGAACCCACCTGTATATTTCACCTGTCTTACAGTAGAGAACCCTCCTCTATGCTTTAAAGATATTACAGTAAAGAACTCTCATTTAAGCTTTACCGCTCTTACAGTAGAGAACTCCCCTTTATATTTATCTGCTCTTACAGTAGAGAACCCTCCTCTATGCTTTCTACTTTCCGCTATGCTCTGGGGGAAAAATATGCAAATTAGCTCCAAATTCAGAATAAAAGAAAGCTGTGTCTCGAGTGCCACTTATTGTAGTTAACTTTTTTTTTTTAACAATATTCCTGTGGTTTAAATCCTTAGTTGTGTTGCAAAACTCTTGTGGCACTTGAGAGACAATTTACTTCCTTTAGGAAACTTAATTTTAATATGCATGGTTACAAGCCAAAATAAAAACAGCGAACGAAGCAGGAACTGCGACACTTCATATGCTATCTAGTTGCTGTTCCTGGTTACTGCAGCTCAGCTTCTATTGAAGTGAATGTTATCTGAGGCTGCAGTACCAGTAATGACCACTACGCAGTGTATGGTGCTTCTTCCAAAATTGGATTGATGATGGGCGCCAGGTGGCATAGCCCCACTGATCTGATATTTGATGATGTCCTGATAGGTCATCATTTTCTCAAGCCTGGAAAATCCCTTTAAGACCGTATTTCCCATTCTACAAGAATCCTTTGAAATGATTCTACTATTTTTTTTGCATCCACTTAATAGATGGCAGATGTTGAGCAGTTAGTAATTGAACTTTGCAATGTGTGTGCAGCAAAGCCGGCATCAGCGAAGTGTTTGAAGGCCACCAGGGCCCAATCACAGGACTCAACTGCCACAGCGCCGTGGGAGCCATCGACTTCTCCCATCTGTTCCTGACATCATCCTTCGACTGGACGGTCAAGCTGTGGACCACTAAGGTGAGCGCTGCCACTAGACTTTTCCTACTTTTTCCTTCTTAAAAAAAAAAATTATTTCTAATTTATTTATTTTTTGTGACACCCAAGTTCTCGATCTCCGTGCTGGACTCCAGCCAAAATATGTGTGAAAATAATAAAATTTGATTTGTATCTTTTTTTTTTTTTTTTTTTTTTATTATTAAAGGTTCCTTTTCTTTTTTTTAAACTGGTCCCCATTAATATGGACCATGTGTCAGAGCTATGAAAGTACAGGAGAGGTAATGAGAATATTGTACGGCCGCGGATCACATTTCGTACATATGGCAATGTGATACCGTTGACGGTAGCGTTACATGAAGATGACATCTAGTGATCTGAGAACTAATTTCTTCAGAATTCGTCAATTTTTTAAAATATGGAAACCTTAAACTCGTATAAAAGGTTACGTCCCTCTGTCCGCGCAAGTGGCTTCCATTAAGTCTCCTAGGTATTTTTCCATTACCGTTTGGTACCTGCGAACTTCAGCTTGGAAGAAATGGGAATTCTTGGCCTCCTGCGGAGGAATAGAGTTTAGTTTTGATGGAATGGAGACATGAGATCGTATCGTCTTCTACTTAGAAATCGTTGGGGCCCAGGTACGGAACGTGCCGGTGGTAGATGTGTCATATTATTAGGAGGTGTTGAAGTATGTTGCATCTTGTTTTTGCATGTCCGAAAATTTACGCTACTTTTTGGCAGAAATTTTGGACATTTCTTTGGCTGTAGAAGCCCCGGCCCTTCAGCTAAGCCTCACCTGCTTTTTAGGAAAATATCAAGAGCATTGAAAAGTTACAAAAAGTTGAAAATTCTTACCAAAATGTGCAATTTTTTCCTATTTGAAAACGAGCACAAATTTCCACCGGTGGCTCCGTAAAGAATATGCACCCCCCCTACTTTTATCACAGTAGTGCTGCTAAAAGTAGCAATCGACCTTTATACCCCCAAAAAGTGCCAATTCCTTCATCTGAATAGTTCTTGCACGAACTTTGCTACGACTTACGGCGATGGCAGATATTCTCTTGGGCTCAATAGGAGAAGGTTCTCTTGGAAGTGTCCAACGGGCAGAAATTCGTGCAAGTTTTCGAACGGCAAAAAAAATTGGCAAATTTTGGCAAGAATTTCTAACTTTTTGCAACTTTTCACTGCTCTCAACATTTTCCTAAAAACTATGTAGGGCCTAGCTAAAAGGCCTGGACCCTTAAAGCCAGAGAAATATCCAAAACTTTATGCTAAAAAAGGGGCAGAAATCATAGCTCAAAAATGTATCCCCAGTGGCCGGCAAAGATTTCACTTTCTGGGGCACAGACAGGCAAAAAAGAGTTAGATAAACGCCTTCTGATAATCTGACTCATCTTCCACCAGCTCATTCTGCACGTAGATCAGTGTACGAAAGGACAATCTTGGTAAATTTACTCAATTGTCTAGGGTTTAGGGCAACTGCCTCAGGCTCAGGAGCAAAGTGAAAAAACCCGGTAATATTCAGCAGCACGTGGTGGTGACTTTTAGGAATTGTGCTGTAATATGTGGGAACTATATGACACTATTTTGTGTGTTCTTAAAGGACATGTTATTTGGATACTGCATATTATGTGGACACTGTATGGCGGTATATATTTTTGAGAAAAATTTGAAACGTCCCCCAGCATCAAGCCCAGTAATTATTCTGATAATTTCAGACTAGTAATACTGCCATATTGCCCCATCATTCTCTGCGATGAATCCCACGTCATTGTTGGGTCCCTTCTGTGATGGACCCCTGGTTCATGCTGATCTAGCACCATTAACCGTGAACTTCTTCCTCGACTGCAGGTACATGCTTAAAATCCAATTTTCAGACCTCTCCAATGATCTGGTCCTACGTTTAGGTGATTAATATCATAGTCCCAGCTTATTCCTCTAACCATTAGAAAATTTGTGTGAAATCCCACAGCTTCACTGCTGTTACAGTAGAGAATCCTGATTTATGCCGACGGTAAAACTTTTTTTGCTCACGATGTAGTGAATACTCTTAACCAAAAACCAAGTATAGAATTTTATGATGCAGATCCATAATACAATGCCCATATAGTCTTTGGACACATAGCTTTACTGCTCTTACAGTAGATAACCACCTTCTATGCTTTAGTGCTCCTACAGGAGAGAACCCTCCTCTCTGTGTGACAGCTCTTACAGTAGAGAACCCTCCTCTCTGTGTGATAGCTCTTACAGTAGAGAACCCTCTACTATGCCCATATAGTCTTTGGACACATAGCTTTACTGCTCTTACAGTAGATAACCCTCCTCTATGCTTTTCTGCTCTTTGAGAACTCTCCTCTCTGTGTGACAGCTCTTACAGTAGAGAACCCTCCTCTATGCTTTTCTGCTCTTTGAGAACCCTCCTCTCTGTGTGACTGCTCTTACAGTAGAGAACCCTCCTCTATGCTTTTCTGCTCTTTGAGAACCCTCCTCTCTGTGTGACTGCTCTTACAGTAGAGAAGCCTCTTCAATGCTTTTCTGCTCTTACAGTAAAGAACCCTACTCTATGCTTCACTGCTTTTTCAGTAAAAAATCCTCCATTATCCTTTGTCGCTCTTACAATAGAGAAACCTCACCTATACTTTATTGCTTTTACCATAGAAAATCCTCCTCTATGCTTTACTGCTTTTACAATAGAAAACCCTTCTCTATGCAGCGCCCCAGAGTCCTGGTCGTTGCAGTACTGACGCTCTGCCACTAAGGGGAGTGATGGTACGTCTGATTGCACTAAAGGAGTTCACCTGACCAGGTAACACACACCCACAATACACTTCACACTCCGGCCACCAGGGGGAGTGGTTCTATCTAGTAGGCCACTCCTCACACTTGGGTAAAACTGGGGGTTGGACAGGAAGTCAGGAAGAAAGGAGCTGGGAAGAGCTCAAGAGAGGACCTGTCAGAGGTGGGATCCTGGCAGCCCTAGTGAACAAGAAAGAACGATACGGAGCCGTGCCTGTGCTTACAGCGGCAGTCTCCTAAGAAAGGACAAGAAGCGAGGGGTATTGTGAAGGAGTGAGAAACAGGAATACAGCGCAGAGGTGATAGGACCAGAAGGAGTTGTGCTGTAAGACCGAGGCAACATCCTTCTGGGGCGCAAACAGTCGGTGGCCGGAACGCTGAGAAAGTAAGAGACTTTAAGCATTACTTCAAACCACGGCAGGACAGTCAATCATAGGTTGGCTGTCTCACTAAAACACCTAAGCAGACAACGGAGGCAGCTGTGGGAGAGGGGCGACTCTAGGGTCCCGGAAGAACTCCAGGCCTACCCCGTCATACGGGTGCGTCCCACCATATCACCTGGGGGACGGAGAGAACGAACATCAGAGGCAGACTGTCATGGTTCCCAATGGCAGGGGAACATCAGGAGCATAGAAAAACGGACAAGCTCTCGGGTGATGGAAACTAGAGCTGACCACGATGCTAAACCTATCACACAACTAATAGTAGCCAGGGAACGTATCTGCGTTTTTGCTAGACGTCTCGCACCAGCCGGAGAACTAACTACCCCTGGTAGATGAAATATAGTCCTGGCTTGCCTCCAGAGAAAATCCCCACAGGAGATAGTAGCCCCCCACATATAATAACGGTGAGTTCAGATGAAAAGACACACGTAGTATGAAAGCAGATTTAGCACAGCGAGGCCCACTAACTAGATAGCAGAAGGATACAATAGTGGACTTCGCGGTCAGCTACAAAACCCTATCAAATACCATCCTGAAGTTACCTTAAACTCATGTGCCAACTCATGACACCGGAGTGGTAACTTCAGCCCACAAGAGCTTCCAGCTGCAGAGAATCACATAACTGCAAACTGGACAAAACATACAAAAATAGACTAAGGACAAAAGTGTCCAACTTAGCTGGTCAGCAGACTGGGAGCAGGTACATGCAACAGAATGACTCTGGTTACATTGATGGCCGGCACTGGAAAGACTGAGGAGCAAGGCTAAATAGGAAACTCCCATATCCTGATAGAAACAGGTGGAAAGCACACAAGACACCAGTACCACCAGTGACCACTGGGGGAGCCAAATAACCGAATCACAACAGCAGACACAACAGTTGTGAGGACTATCCCGGGGTGCTCAGCAGGGAAGGACTAAAACACACAAGCGCTAGTAGGTAGGCACTGATTTCCACCTGCAAAGGGAACTCTGGAGGTGCCATCGGACCGGCCGGTCTCAGACAGCCCTGTTAACCGTACTCTGGATTGTGGATCCTGAAGCCTTCAGTAAAAAGGTAAAGAGACTGCAACCCTGTGTCCTCGTTACTCATCGCACCCTGCACCGCACATCATCACTCTCAACTTCTACTGGACGCCCCTTAGCAGGATCACGGACCGGGTCTAGTCACCGTGACAACCCCAGAACCGAGACAGAGAGGCCCGGTACCGGGTACCCCTCGGCCCTGCGACAGTGGGGGCGCTCCATCTATATTTTACTACTTTTACAATAGAAAACGCTCCTCTATGTTTTGCTGCTATTACAGTGGAGGAGCCTCTTCTATGCTTTACAGCTTTCATAGTAGAGAACCCCCTTCTATGCTTCACTGCTCGAACAGCAGAGAGCTCTTCAATGTGCTTTATTGCTTTTACAATAGAAAACCGTCCTCTACGCTTCATTACTGTTACAGTAGATGAGCCTCTTCTATGCTTTACTGCTTTTACAGTAAAGAATCCCTTTCTATTCTTAACTTCTCTTACAGCAGATAACCCATCTCTTTGCTTTACCGCCTTTACAATAAACAACCTTCCTCTATGCTTCACTGCCCTTACAGTAGAGAACCCTCCTCTATGCTTTTATGATTTTAGAGCGGAGAACCCTCCATAATGCGTCACTGTTCCTACGGTTGAGAATCCACCTCAATGCTCACTGTAAAAACCTTGTTTTCTCAAGAAGTAGTGGACGCCACTTCATTAACCCTCATGTTCAAACCCAAGTACAGATTTTTGAGATGCGGATCTGTAATACAACAGCACATCTTTGTACATAAAGACGTTGATTTTTTTTTAAGGATTCCTTGAAAACATAAAACAAAATGCCATTGCTTCGAAGAGAGAATATAGAGCTTTACATAGACACAATATGGCGGTATTCATAACGTGGACCTGTAGGGACTCTGCCACCATCCAGGGTCTGTTCTGGAGCCCTTAGAATAACCCATCATCAGACAGATCACTGATACTTTTATACAAAGTCACCACTTGCCCTACATAATTCCTTTGCTTTTGCAGCAGCTACCTGACTCTGATGGCTCATATTCCCAAAATCCCATTCAGTGTCAGTTTAACCCTTTACTGCCATCATGGGAGGTATAACCGGGAATTGCTACTAGAGCAACTTCCTAATATTTAATGCCGAGCGCAGCTCCAAGCTGGAGCCGCTGGAGCGCGTCTTTCATGAAACCAATCACTTTCCTCATCCCATTAATCCTATTAATCTGTCTCACATTCATCGCGTTCCTAAGCTGCAGGTACACAATACTCATTGTACTCGCTAGACACATGTTCTGAGCCGCTGAAAGAATTTAATAGCAGTTTCAGCTTCTCGCCGGCTGTTTCCGAGGAAATATATAAATTTACTGTTCAATATTTATCCAGAAAAGGTAATTACAGTACGGCGTAACAGCCCGACTTGATTTGTATGGAAACACAAAGCAAAAAAAAAAAAACGGAAGCCTATAAATTCATCAGCAAAATCTAAAATAGTCAGAGAATGTATTTGTTTCTGTGTTTTTAGTTTGTTTCTACATTTTTTTTTTATTTTCTGCCTTTTTTCTTTGTTTAAACAATAATTGCTACACCCCCCCGTGTCTGCACTTCATAATGGTACAGCCTAAAAATGTGTCTTAATCTGCACTATCCTAATTTGACTGTTGTCTTGTCACATGACCTTTCTGTGTGATGACTCCGCCCACTAGTGTTATCTGACCTTTCTCATTGGACGTGGTGCTGCATAGCGGGGCAGAACTTCAGAGCAGACCATGTTAATGAAATGAGCTATACCATTATGCAATAAACACAGGGGGAACTGCCCATTTAAAAGCAAGTTTGAGAGGATATATGTGTATATATATATATATATATATATATATATATATATATATATATATATATATACACACAGACAACAAAAGGGGTTGTCTTATAGGGGTGTCCATAGAAGAAAAAGAGCTGCTTCTATGGCAGTGGAGGGCTGCTGCATGCATGCTCCTCCCACTATTTAGAGCACTTTCTTTACATTCGATCTTGGTCTATAATGTGCTATTTGTGCCTTTTTGGACAACTTTACCAGATTTCCAAGCACACTTGGGCAATAAGGTGGTGTTTATGTAAATGCGGTCCAAAAGTAGGTGTTCCTGGAGTGCACTTAAGGTTTTTCCAGAAAAAGGTGGGTGTGATTAGGGGTGGAGCTTAACCAGACCCAGAAATATTGACCATTATGCTTGCATGTATGTTTTGTAATGTTATTATTATTATAGTGACATTTACTCTATGGCACTTTATATATGAAAAGGGGTATACATAATAAAAAAACAAGTACAATAATATTGAAAAAACGAGTCACCGACTGGTAAACGAAGAGAGAGGACTCTATATATATATATAGGGCCTTGCGAAAGTATTCGGCTCCCTGGAACTTCTCAACCTTTTCCCACATATCATTCTTCAAACCTAAAGATGCCAAACGTAAATTTTTGGTGAAGAATCAACAACAAGTGGAACACAATTGTGAAGTTGAACGAAATTTATTGGTTATTTTAAATTTTTGTGGAAATTCATAAACTGAAAAGTGGGGCGTGCAATATTATTCGGCCCCTGTAACTTAATACTTTGTTGCCCCTCCTTTTGCTGCGATTACAAGTCGCTTGGGGTTTGTCTCTATCAGTTTTGTCCATCGAAAAACTGAAATTCTTGCCCATTCTTCCTTGGCAAACCGCTCGAGCTCAGTGAGGTTTGATGGAGATCGTTTGTGGACAGCAGTTTTCAGCTCTTTCCACAGATTCTCGATTGGATTGAGGTCTGGACTCTGACTTGGCCATTCTAACACCTGGATATGTTTATTTGTGAACCATTCCATTGTAGATTTTGCTTTATGTTTGGGATCATTGTCTTGTTGGAAGACAAATCTCCGTCCCAGTCTCAGGTCTTTTGCAGAGTCCAACAGGTTTCCTTCAAGAATGGTCCTGTATTTGGCTCCATACATCTTCCCATCAATTTTAACCACCTTCCCTGTCCCTGCTGAAGAAAAGCAGGCCCAAATCATGATGCTGCCACCACCATGTTTGACAGTGGGGATGGTGTGTTCAGGGTGATGAGCTGTGTTGCCTTTACGCCAAACATATCGTTTGGCATTGTTGCCAAAAAGTTCAATTTTGGTTTCATCTGACCAGAGCACCTTCTTCCACATGTTTCGTGTGTCTCCCAGGTGGCTTGTTGCAAACTTTAAACGACACTTTTTATGGATATCTTTGAGAAATGGCTTTCTTCTTGCCGCTCTTCCATAAAGGCCAGATTTGTGCAGTGTACGACTGATTGTTGTCCTATGGACAGACTGTCCCACCTCAGCTGTAGATCTCTGCAGTTCATCCAGAGTGATCATGGGCCTCTTGGCTGCATCTCTGAACAGTCTTCTCCTTGTTTGAGATGAAAGTTTAGAGGGACGGCCGGGTCTTGGTAGATTTGCAGTGGTATGACACGCCTTCCATTTCAATATGATCGCTTGCACAGTGCTCCTTGGGATGTGTAAAGTTTTGGAAATCATTTTGTATCCAAATCCGGTTTTAAACTTCTCCACAACAGTATCACGGACCTGCCTGTTGTGTTCCTTGGTCTTCATGATGTTCTCTGTGCTTCACACAGAACCCTGAGACTATCACAGAGCAGGTGCATTTATACGGAGACTTGATTACACACAGGTGGATTATAGTTATCATCATTAGGCATTTAGGACAACATTGGATCATTCAGAGATCCACAATGAACTTCTGCACTGAAAGTAAAGGGGCCGAATAATATTGCACGCCCCACTTTTCAGTTTTTGAATTTCCACAAAAATTTAAAATAACCAATAAATTTCATTCAACTTCACAATTGTGTTCCACTTGTTGTTGATTCTTCATCCAAAATTTATATTTGGTATCTTTATGTTTGAAGCATGATATGTGGGAAAAGGTTGAAAAGTTCCAGGGGGCCGAATACTTTAGTAAGGCACAGTATACTTATTATATATATGTGTGTGTGTGTGTGTGTGTATATGAGTCAGCATCAGACACTGTGAGCCTCTCTCCTCCATGCTCTACACTGCAGCTTTTCTTGCTCAGATTAGGTTATGTGTATGAAATCTGCACAATCTCAGTTATTTGCGAGCTGATTTTTTTAATAGGTTCCTTTGGCAAACATAGCGCTTGTCCCCTTCCTCCCGCAGTACCCATTAGTCTGACCTTTATCAGACTCTGCAGGGTATCAGACATTATAGGCCAGACTAGAAATTAAACAAAACAAAAAAAATAGATACTTTACTGAAATCAACAGCACAAGATACTGTTCTGCGTCTTCCACCATGCTTTACACTGCAGCTCTGCTTGCTTAGATTGGCTATTGTTTATGAACTCTGCAGAAAGTCAGTCAATGAAAAGCTGATACGATATGTGCTCCCACCAAACGGTAGAGTTTTCCATCATGGACACCAATTCCCCCTTTCTTACCCACTGTCGAATCATATTCATGTATTCCTATCTGTAGCACCAGAGAATAATCCGATCCTCAGCTATTACGAGACACGTGGAGATCACTCATACCTCACGTCTCATCACGCCTCATTACAGCCCAGACATTACCAAGGTAATACATCACGGGACCTCATGCTGAACATCACTTCCTAAAACATTCCTTCATTGCTCTCCTGTGTGAGCTGTGTACACTGGAGGATTATACTGGTGTGTAATAGTAATGCACCTATTATAGTGGACGAATGAGGAGGACTGAGATATCACATGACAAAGGGACACAACTGTAAAGCAATCATCAATCAACAAAAATATTATTTATTACTTATCAATCCATAGGGGCAGTATTATCGTAGTTATATTCTTGTACATAGGAGCAGTATTATAGTAGTTATATTCTTGTACATAGGAGCAGTATTATAGTAGTTATATTCAGGTACATAGGGGCAGCATTATAGTAGTTATATTCTTGTACATAGGGGCAGTATTATAGTAGTTATATTCTTGTACATAGGAGAAGTATTATAGTAGTTATATTCAGGTACATAGGGGCAGTATTATAGTAGTTATATTCTTGTACATAGGAGCAGTATTATAGTAGTTATATTCTTGTACATAGGAGCAGTATTATAGTAGTTATATTCTTGTACATAGGAGCAGTATTATAGTAGTTATATTCTTGTATATAGGGGCAGTATTATAGTAGTTATATTCTTGTACAGAGGAGCAGTATTATAGTAGTTATATTCAGGTACATAGGAGCAGTATTATAGTACTTATATTCTTGTATATAGGGGCAGTATTATAGTAGTTATATTCTTGTACATAGGAGCAGTATTATAGTAGTTATATTCTTGTACATAGGAGCAGTATTATAGTAGTTATATTCTTGTACATAGGAGCAGTATTATAGTAGTTATATTCTTGTATATAGGGGCAGTATTATAGTAGTTATATTCTTGTACAGAGGAGCAGTATTATAGTAGTTATATTCTTGTACATAGGAGCAGTATTATAGTAGTTATATTCTTGTACATAGGGGCAGTATTATAGTAGTTATATTCTTGTACATAGGAGCAGTATTATAGTAGTTATATTCTTGTACATAGGGACAGTATTATAGTAGTTATATTCTTGTATATAGGGGCAGTATTATAGTAGTTATATTCTTGTACATAGGAGCAGTATTATAGTAGTTATATTCTTGTACATAGGGGCAGTATTATAGTAGTTATATTCTTGTACATAGGAGCAGTATTATAGTAGTTATATTCTTGTACAGAGGAGCAGTATTATAGTAGTTATATTCTTGTACATAGGAGCAGTATTATAGTAGTTATATTCTTGTACATAGGAGCAGTATTATAGTAGTTATATTGTTGTACATAGGAGCAGTATTATAGTAGTTATATTCTTGTACATAGGAGCAGTATTATAGTAGTTATATTCTTGTACATAGGAGCAGTATTATAGTAGTTATATTCCTGTACATAGGGGGCAGTATTATAGTAGTTATATTCTTGTACATAGGAGCAGTATTATAGTAGTTATATTCTTGTATATAGAACCAGTATTATAGTAGTTATATTCTTGTACATAGGAGCAGTATTATAGTAGTTATATTCTTGTATATAGGGGCAGTATTATAGTAGTTATATTCTTGTATATAGGTGCAGTATTATAGTAGTTATATTCTTGTACATAGGAGCAGTATTATAGTAGTTATATTCTTGTATATAGAAGCAGTATTATAGTAGTTATATTCTTGTACATAGGAGCAGTATTATAGTAGTTATATTCAGGTACATAGGAGCAGTATTATAGTAGTTATATTCTTGTACATAGGGGCAGTATTATAGTAGTTATATTCTTGTACATAGGAGCAGTATTATAGTAGTTATATTCTTGTATATAGGAGCAGTATTATAGTAGTTATATTCTTGTACATAGGAGCAGTATTATAGTAGTTATATTCTTGTATATAGAAGCAGTATTATAGTAGTTATATTCTTGTACATAGGAGCAGTATTATAGTAGTTATATTCAGGTACATAGGAGCAGTATTATAGTAGTTATATTCTTGTATATAGGGGCAGTATTATAGTAGTTATATTCTTGTATATAGGAGCAGTATTATAGTAGTTATATTCTTGTACATAGGAGCAGTATTATAGTAGTTATATTCTTGTACATAGGAGCAGTATTATAGTAGTTATATTCTTGTATATAGGGGCAGTATTATAGTAGTTATATTCTTGTACATAGGGGCAGTATTATAGTAGTTATATTCTTGTACATAGGAGCAGTATTATAGTAGTTATATTCTTGTAAATAGGGGCAGTATTATAGTAGTTATATTCTTGTACATAGGAGCAGTATTATAGTAGTTATATTCTTGTACGTAGGGGCAGTAATATAGTAGGTGTATTCTTGTACATGGGGCAGTAGAATAGTAGTTATATTCTTGTACATAGAGGCAGTATTATAGTAGTTATATTCTTGTACATAGAGGGCAGTATTATAGTAGTTATATTCTTGTACATGGGGCAGTAGTATAGTAGTTATATTCTTGCACATAGGAGGCAGTATTATAGTAGTTATATTCTTGTACATAGGAGCAGTATTATAGTAGTTATATTCTTGTACATAGGGGGCAGTATTATAGTAGTTATAGTCTTGTACATAGGAGCAGTATTATAGTAGTTATATTCTTGTACAGAGGAGCAGTATTATAGTAGTTATATTCTTGTACATAGGAGCAGTATTATAGTAGTTATATTCTTGTACATAGGAGCAGTATTATAGTAGTTATATTCTTGTACATAGGAGCAGTATTATAGTAGTTATATTCTTGTACATAGGAGCAGTATTATAGTAGTTATATTCTTGTATATAGAAGCAGTATTATAGTAGTTATATTCTTGTACATAGGAGCAGTATTATAGTAGTTATATTCTTGTATATAGGGGCAGTATTATAGTAGTTATATTCTTGTACATAGGTGCAGTATTATAGTAGTTATATTCTTGTACATAGGAGCAGTATTATAGTAGTTATATTCTTGTATATAGAAGCAGTATTATAGTAGTTATATTCTTGTACATAGGAGCAGTATTATAGTAGTTATATTCAGGTACATAGGAGCAGTATTATAGTAGTTATATTCTTGTACATAGGGGCAGTATTATAGTAGTTATATTCTTGTACATAGGAGCAGTATTATAGTAGTTATATTCTTGTATATAGGAGCAGTATTATAGTAGTTATATTCTTGTACATAGGAGCAGTATTATAGTAGTTATATTCTTGTATATAGAAGCAGTATTATAGTAGTTATATTCTTGTACATAGGAGCAGTATTATAGTAGTTATATTCAGGTACATAGGAGCAGTATTATAGTAGTTATATTCTTGTATATAGGGGCAGTATTATAGTAGTTATATTCTTGTACATAGGAGCTGTATTATAGTAGTTATATTCTTGTACATAGGAGCAGTATTATAGTAGTTATATTCTTGTACATAGGGGCAGTATTATAGTAGTTATATTCTTGTACATAGGAGCAGTATTATAGTAGTTATATTCTTTTACATAGGGGCAGTATTATAGTAGTTATATTCTTGTACATAGGAGCAGTATTATAGTAGTTATATTCTTGTACATAGGAGCAGTATTATAGTAGTTATATTCTTGTACGTAGGGGCAGTAATATAGTAGGTGTATTCTTGTACATGGGGTAGTAGTATAGTAGTTATATTCTTGTACATAGGGGCAGTATTATAGTAGTTATATTCTTGTACATAGGAGCAGTATTATAGTAGTTATATTCTTGTATGTATAGGGCAGTATTATAGTAGTTATATTCTTGTACATAGGAGCAGTATTATAGTAGTTATATTCTTGTACATAGAGGGCAGTATTATAGTAGTTATATTCTTGTACATGGGGCAGTAGTATAGTAGTTATATTCTTGCACATAGGAGGCAGTATTATAGTAGTTATATTCTTGTACATAGGAGCAGTATTATAGTAGTTATATTCTTGTACATAGGGGGCAGTATTATAGTAGTTATAGTCTTGTACATAGGGGCAGTATTATTGTAGTTATATTCTTGTACATAGGGGGCAGTATTATAGTAGATATATTCTTGTACATAGGAGCAGTATTATAGTAGTTACATACATGTACATAGGGGCAGTATTATAGTAGTTATATTCTTGTACATAGGAGCAGTATTATAGTAGTTATGTTCTTGTATATAGGAGCAGTATTATAGTAGTTATATTGTTGTCCATAGGGGCAGTATTATAGTAGTTATATTCTTGTACATAGGGGCAGTATTATAGTAGTTATATTCTTGTACATAGGAGCAGTATTATAGTAGTTATATTCTTGTACATAGGAGCAGTATTATAGTAGTTATATTCTTGCACATAGAAGCAGTATTATAGTAGTTATATTGTTGTCCATAGGGGCAGTATTATAGTAGTTATATTCTTGTACATAGGGGCAGTATTATAGTAGTTATATTCTTGTACATAGGAGCAGTATTATAGTAGTTATATTCTTGTACATAGGGGCAGTATTATGGCAGTTATATTCTTGTACATAGGAGCAGTATTATAGTAGCTATATTCTTGTACATAGGGGGCAGTATTATAGTAGTTATATTCTTGTACATAGGGGCAGTATTATAGTAGTTATAGTCTTGTACATCATGGCAGTATTCTAGTAGTTTTATTATTGTTCAACCCCAATTTTTTTTTTTTTTAAAGTTGGGATGCAATGATTTGGAACTCTCTTATAACCATATTTTATTCACAGAACAGAGCATAGGTCACAGATGAGAACTTGAACGTTGGATATTTTTACATTTAATTTGAAAAAATTAATTGATTTAAAAATTGATGGCAGTAGCGCATCTCAAAAAAGTTGTGATATAGTTAGCAAACAGTTGGAAGAGCGATTGGTACTAATGAAATACAGCTAGAGGATAAATTCTCAAGTCATATGACTGTGTATTAAAAGTGCATGGTCTCTCAGAAACAAAGATGGTCAGACGTCACCAATCTGTGAACAACTATGTCTACAATTTGGGAACAATTTGAGAAAAATGTTCCTCAACATGAAACTGCAAAGAGAAGAAGAGGTGAAGAAGAAGATGCGACACAATGGTGGACACGGACCAGGCGCAACTTTTTTGTGTTGTGTGAGAAAATAGAAAAATATCCAACGTTCGCGTTCTGATCTGTTCTGATCTATGTTCCATGGGAATAAAATATGGTGATAAGAGGTTTCCAGTTCATTACATTGTTGTTTTCTTTACATTTTACCCAAAGTCCTGTCTTTGTTGTAATAGGGGATGTACATATTCAGGGGCGTAATTTACTTCCTATAACCTTGTGGTTCGGAATTTTGGATCATAGCGATAACAGAATGAATAAATTGCACTGTACACATCATATTTCTTTTTAGGAGATTTTTAAGGTCCTTTCTGCTCTCCAAATTGCATTGGAATATATTATTATTGCATTTTTGGTCCCTAATTATGCCTTAACAATGAGAAACCTGTGCACCTCATAAAGAAAAGGTCCTGAGCTTACAGCCTGCACAATTCTGTGATTTTTTTTTATTTTTTTTTTTACAATCTGCGCATATTTTTCGCTTTTCCCCTTTTGGAATTCTCAGCCTGGCCTAATCCTTTGCTGCATATTACTGTAGCCCGGATCAGATGTTTTCAATTTATTTTAGAGAAAAACCATTTCATATAGTAGAAAAATTACAGACATATGGTTTACTCTATGGAAATCAGTAAGATTTCATCACTCAGCAGCGGGACTTGTAATTTATGTTGATAACTTTTGTTGAACTTATTTGGAGAGGGGTTGGCTGCACACCCTTAGTAAGTACAGTGTATATTATTAGAGCCCTGGCCTATTATAGGATAGCGTTCACCTTCGTTATGGGTGTACTCATTAATACAAGGCTTCTTAAATCACCACCAACTGACCCAGTCTTGTGATCGCCTGGTCCAACGTTGGCCGCAGCATTGCTGTGTAAACTGGGAAAGAGAAGACAGCAGCGGTTATAAGCTGCTCTTGTCTTCTCCTTATGGTCCCAACTGTCTTTCTAGGATTCAGACGTTGATTTTTCTACATTTCGTACTATACAGGGGTTGTCTTGGGCTACAAGTCTGCAGTTACTGTATGTGACTGCAGACTCGTGAACCCTTACAACTCGCAGTACGCACGCCGTGAGGATTCTCCGGTGCCGGCGCTGGGAACGGGCGGTCTTGTGACCACAAGTTCACGATTTTTATACTTCCAGCCACATTCCGACTAGACGTGCAGGCCTTGCTCAATTCACTTGCTTTGAGCAAAGCCACACAAGTCTAGTCGGCACATGACTGCATGTATGCAATGATGTAAAATGGCCACATAGGGTTCATGTTATATGTCCAATACCTTGGCACCAACACCTAAAGCTAAGTTTGGATCATTTGATCCACGGGGGGTCCTTTTGTTCCGGTCATAATGTATAAGAGTTGCACAATAACAGGTGCAATGAGCCCATCTGTAGAACTAATGTAAAACATGGAGCATCGAAGATTTTGGATGCAATTGTTGCTACTAATGGTGGAGCACGCCAGATCTCCTTTAGAAACATTGAGAATTTCCATCACTTACTTTAATGGGGGATATTTTGCCCCTGTGTCCATCAGAATCAATTGTTTTTGCTTGTTTTTTTTAGCTTTATTATGTTGTATTTTTGTTGAATTTTTAAAACTTTTTTAAACTATTTTTATAAAGTTTTTTTTATCTTGTATTTTACACAATTTTTTTTTTCAATTTCTAAGAGAAACAAGTTTGTGGTTATTTTTCAATATACAGTTTTATTTTTTTGTGTGTTTTTGTTGTATTTTAGAATATTTTTTGAATGATTTTGTATTTCCAAGCAGCAGCAAGTTTGTCATTTTCTTTTCTTTACACTTGACACAAGTCACTTGATTTTTTCCTTTAATATATTGTATTTTATAAAGATTTTATTTTCCATTTCCTTAAGGTGCAGGTTTGTGATTGTTTTCTTTACACATGTCACAAGTCAGCTTGTGTTTTGTTTTCTTTGACTTTATTACCTTGTATTTTTGCTGTAGTTTTGACAGATTTTTTTTTTCATTTTGTTGTGTTTCATCTTCAATGGTAGTTTTGTGATTTTTTTCTCTACAATTGATACAAGGCGCTGTAATTTTTTAGTCCTTAATTTGTTATACCTTTTGTTTTATTTGATATAGATTTTTTTTCCACTTTCATCAATTCCAGTTTTTTTGACACACGTCAGTAAATTTTTTGCTTTTTTGGCTTTACCATATTACATTTTTGTTGTACTTATATATATTTTTTTATTCCATTTCCATTTGTAGTAGTTTTTTTTTTAGGCTAGGTGCACACGTTGCGGAAAGTCTTGCAGATGTTTCCGGACTAATTTTAGTAAATCCGCAGGTAAGCCGCACTGCGATTTCTTTGCGGATTTTGTGCGGATTCCACCTGCGGTTTTACACCTGCGGATTCCTATTAATGAGCAGGTGTAAACCGCCGCGCAATCCGCACAAAGAATTGACATGCTGCGGAATAAACAACGCTACGTTTCTGCGTGTTTTTTTCCGCAGCATGTGCACTGCGGATTTTGTTTTCCATAGGTTTACATTGTACTGTAAATGCATGGAAAGCTGCTACGAATCCAGCAAAAATCAGCAGCATGTGCACATAGCCTTACACTTCGCACAAGCCAGTTTTTTTTATTTTTTTGTATTTTCTGTATTTGTATTTTTGTTGTATTTTATACAGATTTTTTTTGCTATATCTATTAATAGCAGGTTTGTGATTTTTATTGTTATAAGTCAGTTTATTTGATCATTATTTTGCCTTTGTTTATTAGCTGGGGGGACGGATTTTGCATTTATATATTATTTTTTGTATTTTGCACATTTTTTTTTTGCATTGATTTTTGTTGTTTTTTTTATACAGCTTTTTTTTGCACATTTTTTTCCATTTGTGATTTTAATTTTTCTTTACACTTGACACATTTTTTTTTAGGTGGGGATAACAAAAAGTGATAAATAACCACCGGGTTCCCATGTAAATGTTCTGCTTGTCTTGCGGGGATCCTGAACTCGCTCCAAAATTGCGGCTGTGAATGAATCCACTTCAGAACAAGGTTTGGGATGGAGGCCAAGCTGACATGAGGGAGGAGGGTGGGGCGGCCTGTTCAGACAGGATTCCAAGTTCCTCCACTTTACCTCTGGAGCCAGAGGTCTGGCCGCGGCCCAGCCACACGAAGGGAAGATTAAGGCATTTTCTGTGTGAGAAGTTAAAGATGTAAACTCAGAGTCAGGTGTTTATTTTCTCCTCCCCGGTAGACGACGTTAAGTTTGTGCCTCGGTCTTGAAGTTTTCTCGAACTCCCTGTATAAGAATAGTCACCAAATAGCCGAAAAATAATTCTATATGTCCATTTTTACCATGTAGTGATATAATGTGACGCGTGGCCAAGCTCGTTATATTACAAGTCCACGACTAAGTAGAAACTTTTCTCTATGGCTTATACAGGGGTCCTCGGTGTGGAGCCCCCCGTTACCGGATTATTATAGAACAATGTTAAGTAAACAGACAGGTATACAGCGAGGTCTCGGGGGCACGGCTCTTGTGTCTGATGACCTGTGAGGCGACAGCTACTTTTCTTACAATTAAAATCTAGACAGATAGATACAAGGCCGTTATTATCGCGGTCACAGGGGGTGGTTTTTTTATTTTTTTTAACGTGTAAAATTGCGGCGGAATGGACATTGTAAAAGGAAGGGGCCCAGGATGGAGGGCATAACACAAGGATGCAGGTCATTATACCATACTGGGGGTGGAGGATGCGGAACAGAATGCCAGGAAGTAGGACAATGTTATAGGATGGGGGACATTATTACAGTAAGGGGCCCAGGACAGGGAACATAATGCCAGGAAGGAACCTAAGATGGGGGTCATTATACCAGGATGGACGACAGTATACCAGGATGGGGGACATTGTTATAGGATGGGGAACATTATTACGTTAAGGGGCCCAGGACAGGGGACATTATACCAGGAAGGAACCCAGGATGGGGGTCATTATACCAGAATGGAGGACAGTATACCAGGATGGGGGACATTGCTATAGGATGGGGACATTATTACTGTAAGGGGCCCGGGACAGGGGACATTACAACAGGATGGGTCCCAGAATAGGGGTCATTATACCAGGATGGACGACAGTATACCAGGATGGGGGACATTGTTATAGGATGGGGAACATTATTACGGTAAGGGGCCCAAGACAGGGGACATTATACCAGGAAGGAACCCAGGATAGGTGGCATTATACCAGGATGGGGGACAGTATACCAGGATGGGAGACATTGCTATAGGATGGGGGACACTATTGCTGTAAGGGGCCCAGGACAGGGGACATTATACCAGGATGGGTCCCAGGATGGAGGTCATTATACCAGGATGGATGACAGTATACCAGGATGTGAGACATTGTTATAGGATGGGGAACATTATTATGGTAAGGGGCCCAAGACAGGGGACATTATACCAGGAAGATACCCAGGATGGGAGACATTATACCAGGATGGGGAGACATCAGTATACCAGGATGGGGGGGCTTTCTTTATAGGATGGGGAACTTTTTTATAGGATGGGGGCATTATACCAGGAAGGGGCTCAGGGTGGGGGACATTATTACTGGAAGGGGCTCAGGGTTGGGACATAATATCAAGAAAGGTCCCATGTTGGGGGACATTATACCAGGACATGAGATATTTTAAGAGGAAGCAGTCAGGATGGAGGACAATTATTACCTTATGGGGTGGAGGGGTGAATATGCATGTCTTTATAAGATCTAGAATGGTACAAGGGCCCATACATCTGACCAACATGTAGGTGGGGGCCCAGGTCCAGATGTTTCATCAGGGTCTATGGGACTCTGGTTACTCCACAAGACAGACAGACAGATGACACAGTGGCTGCTGCTCTCTTTGGTTTGTTCCCTAGCAGTCTGCACCTGTTCACATTGGCTTTGTTCTGTTCAGAGGTGCTGATGAGTTTTTGTTTTTTGTAGCATACATTTGGAGGTGGTGGCTGCCTCCATAATTGGCTGATGACAAAAAGACTGACTGCCACTTCCAAGCTAATGTGAACAGGTGCCAACTAGGAGCAGCTACCTCCATATACGATGCTCGTGTACTAATCATGCTACATTGGCTCCTCACCTAATCACTTCATCATTTGCAGTCCCCTTCCCTCACCTCATCATTTGCAGTCCTCCCACCCACTTTATCATTTGCAGTCCTCCTCCCCTCCACTTCACCATTTGCAGTCCTCCTCCCCCACTTCATCATTTGCAGTCCTCCTCCCCCACTTCATAATTTGCATTCCCCTTCTACACTTCATTATTTGCACTCCCCTTCCCCCCACTTCATCATTTGCAGTCCCCTTCCCTCACCTCATCATTTGCAGTCCTCCCACCCACTTCACCATTTGCCGTCCTCCTCCCCCACTTCATCATTTGCATTCCCCTTCTACACTTCATTATTTGCACTCCCCTTCCCCCCACTTCATCATTTGCAGTCCTCCTCCCCCACTTCATCATTGCAGTCCTCCTCCTCCCACTTCATTATTTGCAGTCCTCCTCCCCCCACTTCATCATCTGCAGTCTCCTTCCCTTCACCTCATCATTTGCAATGCCCCACCCCCACTTCATCATTTGCAGTCCTCCTCCCCCACTTCATCATTTGCAGTCCTCCTCCCCCCACTTCATCATTTGCAGTCCTCCTCCCCCCACTTCATCATTTGCAGTCCTCCTCCCCCCACTTCATCATTTGCAGTCCTCCTCCCCCACTTCATCATTTGCAGTCCTCCTCCCCCCACTTCATCATTTGCAGTCCTCCTCCCCCACTTCATCATTTACAGTCATCCTCCCCCACTTCATCATTCGCACTCATCATTTGCAGTCCTCCTCCCCCACTTCATCATTTGCACTCCCCTTCCCCCCACTTCATTATTTGCAGTCCTCCTCCCCCCACTTCATCATTTGCATTCCCCTTCCCCCACTTCATTATTTGCACTCCCCTTCCCGCCACTTCATTTGCAGCCCTCCTCCCCCACTTCATCATTGCAGTCCCCTTCCCTTCACCTCATCATTTGCAATGCCCCACCCCCACTTCATCATTTGCAGTCCTCCTCCCCCACTTCATCATTTGCAGTCCTCCTCCCCCACTTCATCATTTGCAGTCCCCTCCTTCACTTTATCATTTGCAGTCCCCTCCTTCACTTCATCATTTGCAGTCCCCTCCTTCACTTCATCATTTGCAGTCCTCCTCCTCCCATTTCATAATTTGCTGTCCTCCTCCCCCACTTCATCATTTGCTGTCCTCCTCCCCCACTTCATCATTTGCAGTCCTGCTCCCCCACTTCATCATTTGCAGTCCTCCTCCCCGCACTTCATTATTTGCAGTCCTCCTCCCCCCACTTCATCATTTGCACTCCCCTTCCCCCCACTTCATTATTTGCCGTCCTCCTCCCCCACTTCATAATTTGCATTCCCCTTCCCCCACTTCATTATTTGCACTACCCTTCCCGCAACTTCATCATTTGCAGTCCTCCTCCCCCACTTCAGCATTGCAGTCCCCTTCCCTTCACCTCATCATTTGCAATGCCCCACCCCCACTTCATCATTTGCAGTCCTCCTCCCCCACTTCATCATTTGCAGTCCTCCTCCCCCACTTCATCATTTGCAGTCCCCTCCTTCACTTCATAATTTGCTGTCCTTCCCCCACGTCATCATTTACAGTCCCCCACCACTCAGGCTAGGTGAGCAGAGATTCAACTGAGAGGCTGCCGTCACACTATCAGTAGTTGGTCAGTATTTTCCATCAGTATCTATAAGCCAGAACCAGGAGTGGGTAATAAATGCAGAAGTGGTGCATATGTTTCTGTTATACTTCTCCTCTATTTGTTCCACTCCTGGTTTTGGCTTACAAATACTGATGTAAAATACTGACCAAATCCTGATAGTGTGACGTCAGCCAAAGGGGGAACAATTAGGAGCTGTCACACAGGCTAGTTTGGTGGAGACTGTGTTAAACTTTCATAAAGGATTATACAGCCATTCTGTTATGAATTTTCATAGTAAGTACACCAATGCTATCAGGTCTAAGAGCCCTATTTAACATTGTGTGCAGTTTGTTTTGTGAAATTTGGTAACATATGTTTTAAGTGGAATTGCAATGTATCCATCTTTGGACACAACATACATGGGTGATAAGTTGGGGTCCTAACCTGTTTAAAGTCTTATGTGCCATCAATATGTGAGAGGAGGATCACTTTAAGGCATTCATATCCCTTTGCAATCCATATTAGCACATGTGAGGCTATATGAGTTGATTCCTGTATTTCATCTTCAGATGGTTGCAGTTTGCTTCCTAGCCACTGGGTGGTGCCGTTGCTGCATGTCTGTATGTTGCTCGTCGCTCCTTATTGTGGTCTTCTGCGGAATTACTATTTCTTTATTTACTGTGATAATGATGATTCCTTAACACCACTCTGACATTAGTTTCTATCTTGCATTCATAGATAATTTTTTTTTGTTCATAACGTGGGAACAAAGTAGTCAGATAATAGCCTCTACCTGATAGATTTTGTAAAATCCAACAATGTCTGCATCAGTTTACAGACTGCTAGAAATATAATATCAGGGCAAGTCTGACAACCCTGTGCATGCCGGATAATGCCAGACTGATATAGAGGACCCTAGATGAATACAGCTCTATCTATGTATTTATTATTTATCTATTATCCATCTATTATCTATGTATTTACTATTTATCGATTATCTATTTATTATCTAGTAACATAGTAACCTAGTTAGCAAGGCTAAAACAAAGCCATTTGTCCATCTAGTTCAGCCTATATTCCGTCAGAATAAATCCCCAGATCTACGTCCTTCTAAAGAACCTAAACAACTGTAAGATACAATATTGTTGTGCTCCAGGAAGACATCCAGGCCTCTCTTGAACCCCTCGACTGAGTTCGCCATCACCACCTCCTCAGGCAAGGAATTCCAGATTCTCATTGCCCTAACAGTAAAGAATCCTCTTCTATGTTGGTGGAAAAACCTTCTCTCCTCCAGACGCAGAGAATGACCCCTTGTGCCCGTCACCTTCCTTGGTATAAACAGATCCTCGGAGAGATATTTGTATTGTCCCCTTATATACTTATACATGGTTATTAGATCGCCCCCAGTCTTTTTTCTAGACTAAATAATCCTAATTTTGCTAATCTATCTGGGTATTGTAGTTCTCCCATCCCCTTTATTAATTTTGTTGCCCTCCTTTGTACTCTCTCTAGTTCCATTATATCCTTCCTGAGCACCGGTGCCCAAAACTGGACACAGTACTCCATGTGCGGTCTAACCAGGGGTTTGTACAGAGGCAGTATAATGCTCTCATCATGTGTATCCAGACCTCTTTTAATGCACCCCATGATCCTGTTTGCCTTGGCAGCTGCTGCCTGGCACTGGCGGCTCCAGGTAAGTTTATCATTAACTACTATCCCCAAGTCCTTCTCCCTGTCAGATTTACCCAGTGGTTTCCCGTTCAGTGTGTAATGGTGATATTGATTCCTTCTTCACATGTGTATAACCTTACATTTATCATTGTTAAACCGCATCTGCCACCTCTCAGCCCAAGTTTCCAACTTATCCAGATCCATCTGTAGCAGAATACTATCTTCTCTTGTATTAACTGCGTAACATAGTTTTGTATCATCTGCAAATATCGATATTTTACTGTGTAAACCTTCTACCAGATCGAAGAGAAGAGGTCCCAACACCGACCCCTGCGGTCCCCCACTGGTCACAGCGACCCAGGTAGAGAATATATCATTTATAACCACCCTCTGCTTTCTATCACTAAGCCAGTTACTTACCCATTTACACACATTTTCCCCCAGACTCGGCATTCTCATTTTGTGAACCAACCTCTTGTGTGGCACGGTATCAAATGCATTGGAAAAATGAAGATATACCATGTCCAATGACTCACATTGGTCCAGTCTATAGCTTACCTCTTCATAAAAACTCATTAGATTGGATGTCCAACACCACCTTTTCTTTGCAGGGACAGTGGAGGATACATATCTGTGCATCAGCTCTGTAGCTTATAAGGCTCCCTGATAGCTGCATTGCTGTTTGTACACCGCTGTGCAAACCAACTGCTTTTTTAAAAGCAAAAATCCTGTTGTTCCTTTCTGCACAGTTATCTTGTTTATTTGTCCACACTTTTGTGTGCAGCAGTCATTTTTATTGCTGCCATACTTGTCCTGAGATCATTGTAGGGAGATTGAAATTGTACTACAGTCCTTGTATTTTTTCATATATCTTCCAGCCACTTTCTGCCATTTACATTGTGTTGTTTTATACACTGGGCCTGAGTTTTGGTTCTGTCTCCCAAAAAAAAGTGAGATTTAAATTCTCAACAAGTTTATATACACCTTCTACCTTGTTTTACAGTACCATATAACGGTTGTTATTTTGGTTAGATTTTCCAAAAAATGTCTTGCTTTTGGCCTCCTCTTACTGTCTTCTCCAATTCCTCCATTTGCAGCTGCTGAATGTCCACCATAGGCCATTTTTATACCTCCCTAAATGGGCTGACTCCCCCCACAGGGCCGTGGTCACCACCTGGCGCAAGCACCCGTGCGAGTGCCGTTTGCCTGGACAGGTGGGTGTGCCCACTCTTGGGTGACGGCACTCTCACAGGGTCCCTCATAGTACAATGAAGTGTCTCTGGCGGTGGTGGTGCACACCCCACTTCAGACACACCGTCGTAATATGAGGGGCCCTGTGCCAGTACCACCGCCCACGAGAGAGTGTCCCCCCCAACTCAAACGGTGCTCTACCACTTGCATTACTTACCTCTCCCTGCTCCACCACTGTGTAGTCCGTGCTATTAAATCCTTCAATGGCACTGCCAATACAAATTTGTTGAAATGATAGATGATAGTTACAATATACAGGGGCCCTGGCCTCCATTTAGACCAGTTAATACTTTGCGCCAACTACCACTGTCTGCTACTCAGTAGAGGAGCCAACCCCTGTACCTAGCTATGGCACCTGTTTATTTATGAACAATTTTTTGGCAGACATTTTGCCCACTTTCTTTTTTGGGCCTACTCACTGTGTCAGCCACTCCTTACAATTGTCCTCCGCAGAACAAAGCAATGCCGCCTGTTTAGTCCTGTCCTGTTACCACATTTGAACTGCATTTAGCCCACTTTATTATTTGGGCCTATATCTGTGTTTCCTCCTCATCCTGCCCATTGCCCAGCCACTGCTAGATGAGTCTGCTGGTACATTGACCCAGACCACTACATTCCCCTTGCACTCTACACAGCCAGAATCTGACCCTGCTGAAAGTAAGGTTCCCCTTCCCGCATGTTATACCACCTTACACAGGGACAAAGAGGAAGGTGCAGATGAAAGTGCAGGTTCCTTCATCAGGTGGGGGGGCATACTCGTTGGCGATGTCACTGGCACAGGGCCCCTCAGAGTACGCAAAAGTGTCTCTGCCGGTGGGAGGCGCCCCCGCTGTCAAACACAACACCGTACTATGAGGGGCCCTGTGCCAGTGCCAATGCCAAGGAGTGGGCCCCCCCTGCTTGCTCAGGATCACAGCACTTGCAAAGTTGAAATACTTACCTCTCCCTGCTCCACCGCCGTGACGTATTCCGCGTTTCCTGGGCCCACGAAAATCTTGAGCCAGCCCCCCCCCCCACAACTTTAGCCAAATGACCCCCAATTTTCAATGCCCAACTATTATTATAAAGTAAATTAAGATTGAAAAGCTTAAGTAACAATAATTGATGTTTTTGGCATTAAAATGGGCACTGTAGGTGTTTTCCTGTCCTCCACTCACTGCCGACTTTGATTCCCCATTGACTTGCATTGGGTTTCGTGTTTCAGTCGGATCCCCGACTTTTCGCAATAATCGGCCGATTTCACCCGACCCGACTTTTCACAAAGTCGGGTTTCGCGAAACCCGACTCGATCCCAAAAAAGTAAAAGTCGCTCAACTCTAGCCAGAACAAATAATATATAGTTTGGCATCCAGATGATTTTCTAAGAAACCGCTATTGTTTTTTTGGAATGAATACTTACTTGATATACAGTAAATGGTGATAATATAATATTTTGTTATTGGGGCATACCCATCTAAACATAAAAACACCATAATGAAATATAGATACACACACTCGTCAACACTCAAACTGCAACACGAAGGAAACATTGTCGAATTCTGGAAATCCCAGGATAGAGACGTTACTGGTCTACAAATGATGGAAAGATGGATGCAACATTTAACCTCTTAATTTCTTCAGCCTAGAGTCTGAGTCATGTGCAGAAATTCCTGTGTGTAGACTTGGCTGCTATCAGTGAGTTAATTAATGGTCGTGTATCGAAGGTTCTGCCGCTGAATGCTCTTTGATAAATCATCAAGATCCGCTGTTGGCAGCTCCTGCGTAATCACCGACCAATCGATGGGAGACAAGTCTGGAGAGGTTGCAGTCATGGGAGCAGGTTTAGGCCACACAGTCTGCTCACAGTAACATGAACAACGTGTGGCCTGGGGTTGTTCTGTTGAAAAACGGCTTCTGTGACACTTTGGAAAAATGGTTGCACCACTGGTTCCACCACCAAGTCTATGTAACACTGAGCTGTTAGTGCACCTGGAATGAAGACTACAGGGATCCTGCTATGGGACATTATTTCATACCACATCATCATCCCAGGAGCAGGATTAGTGTAACGTTCTCTCATGAAGGCATCTATCACGACTCTGTTGTCGGGTGTCCATGGGACCATGGGCTCCTTCCCTGTCCCTAACAGTAGTGGCACCCTAGCTCGCCCTGTTCCCCGAATTACTTCTAATGGTGAAGATGCCGGGGCCATGTACCTTGCCTTAGCTCCTGAATCCACCCTCATTCTGTACCTTTCCCCCACTCAGGGAAGAGGGAAGTAGTATTGTACTGTAATACACCAACCAGACTAACAAGGTAATACGGACCGGTAATAAAGGAAAGTTCCAATCGTACAAATATACTAACACAAACAACAGAGGTAAAAATTGGAGAGTGGAGGATGGGTTAAAATCAAACTAGAAAAAGGAGGGGAATTAGCACACACCCAAAACCATGAACAGTCACAGATAAATCCACCAATTACCTTCTCAAACAACAACCACAAACCACCATCTCCTAACCATACAGAATAAGCTTGCTCTGACAATGAGTGCTAGCCAGGGTTCAGATTATATAGGAGATGGAACTAGTGAACAGCTGAGAACCTTAATGCAGGAAAGCTTCCAGGAGCGCTCAACTAAGCAGTTTAACCCATGCACTGCTAAAAGAAACCTGCATCGTTTAATATGAAGAAGAAGTGATCTAAACAGTGCATGAGTAGGAAAAATCAGACGATGCGGCTCCTCTCTGCCATGGTATACCCATGACAGCCTCTTTGTGGCTCTCCCATAGTCTTGTCAAATTCAAAGAATGGTGTGTAGTGATACATTCTGCAATGCAAGTGAAATTTCATGTCACATGCGAAGTCTAAGGAGTCAGTGTCTACACAAACCATCCGAGAGTGTCTGGAAGACTATGAGGTGCAAGCCACATGTCCAGCTACAGATGTCCATTGGCCTCATACCACCACTCTCAAAGGCTATCACGATGCAGAGCAAGACTGTAATGGAGCCTGAAATAGAGCAATGGAGGCTGGAATGGAGCAATGGAGGTCTATCCTCTCCAGTGATGAGGCTTGAATGCAATGATAGCTAGAGAATAGTCTGTAGATCACATGGGCAACACCATGAAGAGGCTATCACGAGGGAGCATGAAAGTGTCCCAAGGGTTGTTTTTCAGGTCGCATGTTGCTGGAGCTTGCGTGAGCATCCTGTGTGGCCAAAATGTGATCCCATGGCTGCAGCGTCTCTGTACTTGTCTCAAATTGAGCACATCAGGGACGTCATTGGTCGGTTATTACACAGGAGCTGCCAGCAGTGGATCTTGATTTGCCCCAGTGCATTCAATGGCAGAACCTTTCCCATTAATAACCTCAGTGGTAGCAGCCAAGGCTGGAAATACCGGGATTTCTGTACGTTGCGCTCATATTCAATACTAAATACATTGAGAAGTTTGGAAAATGTTGTTTCCATTTTTCCATGATTTGCAGATCATTGACATGATCTATCCATCTGTTCTTACTAACTGTAGCTATTAATTTTCACTTTCATATCCATGGTAAAATTATGGCTTCCTGCCTCCACCACTAGGGGGAGCTCTCTGTCTACAGCTTTAAAAAGCTATGCTTGAACTCAATATAAAATTTGTTATCCTAAACTCCCCTAATACTAATACTAAATCTTCACATGTCAGATTACGATTGCCCCACTGGACAATCTTTTGCACCAGTGAGCCCTAAACACAAAAATTAAATTGCACTCGGAGTAGAAGAACATGAGCCGAGCATGGGACACCTTCCATGTTGCCTCTCTGACATCAGCCTGACTTTTTCTCGATTTTTTCATCATTTTTTCTTCTTTTTTTTTGTATTTATTTTTGAAGTTCAGCCGTGAAGAATGTTTTGCCTTTGAAAGAAACCACAAGAATGTAATCAACGTATAATCTCCGGACTCAGTCTACTTGTAGATTTGTACAAACACCTACAACAGTTCCCGCATGTTTACACCAAAAGTTATGCAGACTGTATCTTTAAAATGTTACATTTTTTTGTGTAGTGAAGTATAAAAGGGTCCCTGACACTCGGTACAAGATACAAATCTGTCCTTTTTAAAGGGCTGATTCAGTGTTATGTAAAATAAAGCTTAAAGGGAGTGTCATCAGAACAAAAAAATTCTCTTATTCATTAAGTTTTTAAATAAACGTATTTTTATTTTAAATATTGCAAAAACATTCCCCAAATTTTAACATCATCTATGTTAATTAGAAACCTGCAGATTCTTGTCTTGTAGATCACATCTCTGCAGTCACTTCCTGTTCTGTAGTAATCACTTCTCTGCAGTCACTTCCTGTTCTGTGGTGATCACATCTCTGCAGTCACTTCCTGTTCTGTATTGATCACATCTCTTCCGTCGGTTCCTTTTCTGTAGTAATTACTTCTCCACAGCCACTTCCTGTTCTGTAGTGATCACATCTCTGCAGTCACTTCCTGTTCCATAGTGATTACTTCTCCGCAGTCACTCCCTGTTCTGCAGTGATCACTTCAGCCACTTCCTGTTCTGTAGTGATCCCTTCTCTGCAGTCACTTCCTGTTCCGTAGTGATTACTTCTTCGCAGTCACTCTCTGTCCTGTTGTGATCACTTCTCTTCACTTACTTCCTGTTCTAAATTGATCATTTCTCTGCAGTCACTTCCTGTCCTGTAGTGATCACTTCTCTGCAGTCACTTCCTGTCCTGTAATGATCCCTTCTTCACAGTCACTTCCTGCTCTGTAGTGATCCCTTATCTGCAGTCACTTCCTGTTCTGTAGTGATCCCTTCTCTGCAGTCACTTCCTGTTCTGTAGTAATCACTTCTCTACAGTCACTTCCTGTCCTGTAGTGATCCCTTCTCCACAGTCACTTCCTGTTCTGTAGTGATCCCTTCTCCGCAGTCACTTCCTGTTCTGTAGTGATCCCTTCTCCGCAGTCACTTCCTGTTCTGTTCTGTAGTGATCCCTTCTCTGCAGTCACTTCCTGTTCTGTAGTAATCACTTCTCTACAGTCACTTCCTGTCCTGTAGTGATCCCTTCTCCACAGTCACTTCCTGTCTTGTAGTGATCACTTCTCCACAGTCACTTCGTGTTTTGTAGTGATCTCTTATCTGCAGTCACTTCCTGTTCTGTAGTAATCACTTCTCTGCAGTCACTTCCTGTTCTGTAGTGATCCCTTCTTCGCAGTCACTTCCTGTCCTGTAGTGATCCCTTCTCCACAGTCACTTCACTGTTCTGTAGTGATCCCTTATCTGCAGTCACTTTCTGTTGTGTAGTGATCCCTTATCTGCAGTCACTTCCTGTCCTGTTGTGATCACTTCTCCATGGACACTTCCTGTTCTGTCGTGATCACCTCTCCGCAGTCACTTCCTCTTCTGTAGTGATCATTTCTCTGCAGTCACTTCCTGTTCTGTAGTGATCTCTTCTCCGCAGTCACTTCCTGTTCTGTAGTAATCACTTCTCTACAGTCACTTCCTGTTCTGTAGTGATCCCTTATCTGCAGTCACTTCCTGTCCTGTTGTGATCACTTCTCCATGGACACTTCCTGTTCTGTCGTGATTACCTCTCCGCAGTCACTTCCTCTTCTGTAGTGATCATTTCTCTGCAGTCACTTCCTGTTCTGTAGTGATCGCTTCTCCGCAGTCACTTCCTGTTCTGTAGTGATCCCTTCTCCGCAGTCACTTCCTGTCCTGTAGTGATCACTTCTCCACAGTCACTTCCTGTTCTGTAGTGATCCCTTCTCCGCAGTCACTTCCTGTTCTGTAGTGATCATTTTGCCGCAGTCACTTCTTGTCCTGTAGTGATCCCTTCTCCGCAGTCACTTCCTGTTCTGTAGTGATCCCTTCTCTGCAGTCACTTCCTGTCCTGTAGTGATCACTTCTCCACAGTCACTTCCTGTTCTGTAGTGATCCCTTCTCCGCAGTCACTTCCTGTTCTGTAGTGATCCCTTCTCTGCAGTCACTTCCTGTTCTGTAGTGATCCCTTCTCCGCAGTCACTTCCTTTTCTGTAGTAATCATTTCTCCACAGTCACTTCTTGTCCTGTAGTAATCACTTCTCTGCAGTCACTTCCTGTTCTGTAGTGATCCCTTCTCCACAGTCACTTCCTGTCCTGTAGTGATCACTTCTCCACAGTCACTTCCTGTTCTGTAGTGATCCCTTCTCCTCAGTCACTTCCTGTTCTATAGTGATCATTTCTCCGCAGTCACTTCCTGTTCTGTATTGATCCCTTCACCGCAGTCACTTCCTGTCCTGTAGTGATCCCTTCTCCGCAGTCACTTTCTGTTCTGTAGTAATCATTTCTCCGCAGTCACTTCCTGTTCTGTAGTGATCCCTTCTCTGCAGTCACTTCCTGTTCTGTAGTGATCCCTTCTCTGCAGTCACTTCCTGTCCTGTAGTGATCACTTCTCCACAGTCACTTCCTGTTCTGTAGTGATCCCTTCTCTGCAGTCACTTCCTGTTCTGTAGTGATCCCTTCTCTGCAGTCACTTCCTGTTCTGTAGTGATCCCTTCTCCGCAGTCACTTCCTGTTCTGTAGTGATCCCTTCTCTGCAGTCACTTCCTGTTCTGTAGTGATCCCTTCTCCGCAGTCACTTTCTGTTCTGTAGTAATCATTTCTCCGCAGTCACTTCCTGTTCTGTAGTGATCCCTTCTCTGCAGTCACTTCCTGTTCTGTAGTGATCCCTTCTCCGCAGTCACTTCCTGTTCTGTAGTGATCCCTTCTCCGCAGTCACTTCCTGTTCTGTAGTGATCATTTCTCCGCAGTCACTTCCTGTCCTGTAGTGATCCCTTCTCCGCAGTCACTTCCTGTCCTGTAGTGATCACTTCTCCACAGTCACTTCCTGTTCTGTAGTGATCCCTTCTCCGCAGTCACTTCCTGTTCTGTAGTGATCATTTCGCCGCAGTCACTTCTTGTCCTGTAGTGATCCCTTCTCCGCAGTCACTTCCTGTTCTGTAGTGATCCCTTCTCTGCAGTCACTTCCTGTCCTGTAGTGATCACTTCTCCACAGTCACTTCCTGTTCTGTAGTGATCCCTTCTCTGCAGTCACTTCCTGTTCTGTAGTGATCCCTTCTCCGCAGTCACTTCCTTTTCTGTAGTAATCATTTCTCCACAGTCACTTCTTGTCCTGTAGTAATCACTTCTCTGCAGTCACTTCCTGTTCTGTAGTGATCCCTTCTCCACAGTCACTTCCTGTCCTGTAGTGATCACTTCTCCACAGTCACTTCCTGTTCTGTAGTGATCCCTTCTCCTCAGTCACTTCCTGTTCTATAGTGATCATTTCTCCGCAGTCACTTCCTGTTCTGTATTGATCCCTTCACCGCAGTCACTTCCTGTCCTGTAGTGATCCCTTCTCCGCAGTCACTTTCTGTTCTGTAATAATTTCTCCGCAGTCACTTCCTGTTCTGTAGTGATCCCTTCTCTGCAGTCACTTCCTGTACTGTAGTGATCCCTTCTCTGCAGTCACTTCCTGTCCTGTAGTGATCACTTCTCCACAGTCACTTCCTGTTCTGTAGTGATCCCTTCTCCACAGTCACTTCCTGTTCTGTAGTGATCCCTTCTCTGCAGTCACTTCCTGTTCTGTAGTGATCCCTTCTCCGCAGTCACTTCCTGTTCTGTAGTGATCCCTTCTCTGCAGTCACTTCCTGTTCTGTAGTGATCCCTTCTCCGCAGTCACTTTCTGTTCTGTAGTAATCATTTCTCCGCAGTCACTTCCTGTTCTGTAGTGATCCCTTCTCTGCAGTCACTTCCTGTTCTGTAGTGATCCCTTCTCCGCAGTCACTTCCTGTTCTGTAGTGATCATTTCTCCGCAGTCACTTCCTGTCCTGTAGTGATCCCTTCTCCGCAGTCACTTCCTGTTCTGTAGTGATCCCTTCTCTGCAGTCACTTTCTGTTCTGTAGTGATCATTTCTCCGCAGTCACTTCCTGTTCTGTAGTGATCCCTTCTCTGCAGTCACTTCCTGTTCTGTAGTGATCCCTTCTCCACAGTCACTTCCTGTTCTGTAGTGATCATTTCTCCGCAGTCACTTCCTGTCCTGTAGTGATCCCTTCTCCGCAGTCACTTCCTGTTCTGTAGTGATCCCTTCTCCGCAGTCACTTCCTGTCCTGTAGTGATCATTTCTCCGCAGTCACTTCCTGTTCTGTAGTGATCCCTTCTCCGCAGTCACTTCCTGTTCTGTAGTGACCATTTCTCCGCAGTCACTTCCTGTCCTGTAGTGATCCCTTCTCTGCAGTCACTTCCTGTTCTGTAGTGATCATTTCTCCGCAGTCACTTCCTGTCCTGTAGTGATCCCTTCTCTGCAGTCACTTCCTGTTCTGTAGTGATCCCTTCTCCGCAGTCACTTTCTGTTCTGTAGTAATCATTTCTCCGCAGTCACTTCCTGTTCTGTAGTGATCTCTTCTCTGCAGTCACTTCCTGTTCTGTAGTGATCCCTTCTCCGCAGTCACTTCCTGTTCTGTAGTGATCATTTCTCCGCAGTCACTTCCTGTCCTGTAGTGATCCCTTCTCCGCAGTCACTTCCTGTTCTGTAGTGATCCCTTCTCTGCAGTCACTTTCTGTTCTGTAGTGATCATTTCTCCGCAGTCACTTCCTGTTCTGTAGTGATCCCTTCTCTGCAGTCACTTCCTGTTCTGTAGTGATCCCTTCTCCACAGTCACTTCCTGTTCTGTAGTGATCATTTCTCCGCAGTCACTTCCTGTCCTGTAGTGATCCCTTCTCCGCAGTCACTTCCTGTTCTGTAGTGATCCCTTCTCCGCAGTCACTTCCTGTCCTGTAGTGATCATTTCTCCGCAGTCACTTCCTGTTCTGTAGTGATCCCTTCTCCGCAGTCACTTCCTGTTCTGTAGTGACCATTTCTCCGCAGTCACTTCCTGTCCTGTAGTGATCCCTTCTCTGCAGTCACTTCCTGTTCTGTAGTGATCATTTCTCCGCAGTCACTTCCTGTCCTGTAGTGATCCCTTCTCCACAGTTACTTCCTGTTCTGTAGTGATCCCTTATCTGCAGTCACTTCCTGTTCTGTAACGATCACTACTTCTTTTACTATTTTAGGAATAACCTTTTAATGAGATTAATAGATCAGATTAATAGAATTAATCTGCCAAGTGGGCGGAGTTGGGAGATTATATGCAAATAAAATAGAAAGAAGGATCTAAAGGATCCCCAGTTCATTGGCAGCCGTTCTATACACCGAACTAGAGTAATAGATCCATGAACATCAGCTTGTTGATGGTTTCCTTATCATTATTTTATCAGTTCCTACTTATGCTCCATTGTTAACGTGTATACGTCAGATTTTAAAGGTGATTTTCTAGAATACCCTTAGAATAAATGTTCATTCCAACTCCTGGAACCCTGACAATCGGCAGAACAAAGCGGCACTCACTGTATAACGGCGTAATAATGATGGGCCAGCTATATTACAGTCTCAGAAAACTCCTTAATGCTACATTGTGTTTGTGAAGAAGTATAAGTACATGCTGAGACTTGTAGTCTATCATAAAGTAGCTGATACAGTAAATGAGTGAGAAATTTCTTATTCTAGTAACTTATTATGATATATTCGGAATAAAGTTCTTTTTTTCTATATGTTGCAGTGCTGTGTTTGTCACAGAGTTCGCACTTTGCAGTTTTTTGATACGACTGGAACTTTATCTCAGTGACTTATCGGAATGCGGAAAAGAAACAGTTAAATGACATGCTTGGCTCTGCTACATCTTTATGGAAGAGTGGGTGTACTCGAGACGGGACTCCCACAGCGCAGGCTGCCTTTACGGTTCCTGCTCAGTACCAGAGGGTAATGTGGTGCCAGGGAGCGAGTGTACAATGCAACTGCCCACGTCGGTGTACGTGGGAGGAGGCCACAATGGGCTGATGTTTGGCTGTTGGTGTGGTTAATGGATTGTGTGGGTGGAAAGAAGGAAAGAAAACAAAACAGGAGCATGATGGGTGGATGCCGTCAGCTGGCGCTGAGCACGTCACTGTGCACACATTTAGCTCCTGGACACCGTGTATCTAATATTCCATTATATGTGACTCCTGTGAGAACATTGTCTCTGCCATTATGTCGCTTGGCCATCCATAGATGGAGGGATGAATGGAGGTAGAACTTCTTGGTAGGGATCAATTTTCCTTTGTCCTTCTCTTTTTTTTCAGACTGAGACTACACAGGATCAAAATCACATGTAATTGCCGCATGACGTCTTCTATCGGTAGGCGTTTGCCATCAGCTGACGCCACTTTTCTTGCTGAAAATTGAAGAGCAGACAGGTTAAAGGGTTTTCCACTTTCAAATGCCTAAAATAACAAAAAGAGCGAGATCTCATCCTCCCCCGGTCCATTGCAGGCTGCAGCGGTGGCATCATGCCGATAGCGCACATCAACACTGTAGTGAATCACTGAGCGCAGCGGCATGTGCTGTCTATCGGCACAGCTGGTGAGATCAGTTATTGGATATGGCGGGGAGTGGTGCTGGACCAGGGATGGTGGGTGCCCGCTCCTTGGTTAATTATTTTAGATATTTTACAGTGTTTGGAGTCCATTTTAATGAAAGTAGAAAACCCCTTTAAATTTCAACTTTTCCAGTCCAACAGTCCAACTTTCTCCATAGACAAGAGGTTGCAAGTTTATGTGCAAATATACTAATACTCATGTTAGGTGATGCCCCTTCTTAGTGCACAGACCTACAGTTCAAAACTTATCACACCTTATTGTGCACAGACCTACAGATCAAAAATTATCACACCTTATTGTGCACAGACCTACAGTTCAAAAATTATCACACCTTATTGTGCACAGACCTACAGATCAAAAATTATCACACCTTATTGTGCACAGACCTACAGATCAAAAGTTCACACCTTATTGTGCACAGACCTACAGATCAAAAATTATCACACCTCATTGTGCACAGACCTACAGATCAAAAGTTCACACCTTATTGTGCACAGACCTACAGATCAAAAATTATCACACCTCATTGTGCACAAACCTACAGTTCAAAAATTATCACACCTTATTGTGCACAGACCTACAGATCAAAAGTTCACACCTTATTGTGCACAGACCTACAGATCAAAAATTATCACACCTCATTGTGCACAAACCTACAGTTCAAAAATTATCACACCTTATTGTGCACAGACCTACAGTTGAAAAATTATCACACCTTATTGAGTCATAAGTTGCCAAAGTATCACATAAAATTGCCAAAATGACCATGGGATAAAAGCTACTGCTATACACTGCAAGTGCTGTGCCATAAAATTCCTAAGTTAATTCCTAAATTAATACCGCCATATAGTGTTCAATCAATATCAACATACCGTGACCAAATAACAACACCAGCAATAAACAATCAACCAACAGAGCGCCATACAGTGCCTAAATGATACTGGCATACAATGATTAAACCATAGAGTGCCGTAGTATAGTGCCATATAGTATGGTGCCATATGTTTCCAAAATATTACCGTACTGCTATACATTTGCTGAAATAATCATGCTGCAAAGTTTATCTGAAATAATAATATATTGTGGCTAAGTAGCAGTGTCATAGGATGCCAAAGTAAATGCTGCCATATAGTTTTACAATACACACATTTATTAAGCCATAGAGGGCCTAACAATAAGCTCCACATAGTATGACGTCCTAATAACATTGGTTGCCAAAATATTACTACCATAACACAAGCAAATACTTCACAACAGTGCACTAATAATATCGACTTATATTATAGCACCCTAATAACAGCTTCATAACATAAAAAGCTCAAAAGAGCCATACAATACTGAAATAATACTAACACAATGACTAATCCATACAGAGCCTTAATCTCCACGTAGTTTGGTGCCATCATACCAGTTCTATAGGTTGCCAAAATATTACTTTAAAACAGTTGGCGAATGGCAATCTCTAATTACAAAGTTGGACGGCTTTTTGCGCTTTTCCCAGTGTACTTTTCAGCTTCTTTTTTTAATCTTCCAGCAAAATGACCCCGGTGGCAGTGCCTGCGCTGTAGCATGGTCGGATCTATATTATCCACATTTTTATTTTATTTAGTCATATAAATTTCTTAAAAAAAAAAAATTCTTCCTCAAAATGGCGCAGTAGCATAATTCAGGTCGCCGAGAGGCAGGACTGTACAGGCACCACCGGTGCCATCCTGGTGGAAACAAATGTTTTTTCCTCTAGCAAAATGGTGCTGGCGGTGACACCTGTGCAGTAGCATCTATCGCGTTACAAAGTATACTACTGCGCAAGTGCGGCCAGCGCCACTTTGAAGAAGAATTTATTTTTTTCTAAAGAAATTTACACTACCGTTCCGAAGTTTAGGGTCACTTAGACATTTACTTATTTTGACAGAAAAGCACAGTTTTTTCCAATGAAGCTAACATTAAATGATTCAGAAATACACTCTATACATTGTTTATGCGGTAAATGACTACTCTAGCTGCAAACGTCTGGTTTGTAATGCAATATCTTCATAGGTGTATAGAGGCCCATTTCCAACAACCATCACTCCAGTGTTCTTATGGTACTTTGTGTTTGCTAACTGTGTAAGAAGGGTAATGGATGGTTAGAATACCCTTGAAAACCCTTGTGCAAGTATGTTAGCACAGCTGAAAACAGTTTGGCTGATTAAAGAACCTATAATCCTGACCTTCCTTTGAGCTAGTTGAGAATCTGGAGCATTACATTTGTTGGTTCCATTAAACTCTCAAAATGGCCAGAAAAAAAGAACTTTCATGTGAAACTCGACAGTCTATTCTTGTTCTTAGGAATGAAGGCTATTCCATGTGAGAAATTGCCAAGAAACTGAAGATTTCCTACAACGGTGTGTACTACTCCCTTCAGAGGAGAGCACAAACAGGCTCTAACCAGAGTAGAAGGAGAAGTGGGAGGCCGCGCTGCACAACTGAGCAACAAGGCAAGTACATTAGAGTCTGTAGTTTGAGAAATCAACGCCTCACAGGTCCTCAACTGGCAGCCTCAATAAATAGTACACGCAAAATGCCAGTGTCATCGTCTACAGTGAAGAGGCAACTCCGGGATGCTGGCCTTCAGGGCAGAGTGGCAAAGAAAAAGCCACATCTGAGACTGGCTAATAAAAGGAAAAGATTATTATGGGCAAAAGAACACAGACATTGGGCAGAGGAAGATTGGAAAAAAGTGTTATGGACAGACGAATCCAAGTTTGAGGTGTTTGGATCACACAGAAGAACATTTGTGAGACGCAGAAAAACTGAAAAGATGCTGGAAGAGTGTGACGCCATCTGTCAAGCATGGTGGAGGTAATGTGATGGCCTGGGGTTGCTTTGGTGCTGATAAAGTGGGAGATTTGTAAAAGGTAAAAGGGATTTTGAATAAGGAAGGCTATCACTCCATTTTGCAACGCCATGCCATACCCAGTGGACAGTGCTTGATTGGAGCCAATTCCATCCTACAACAGGACAATGACCCAAAGCACACCTCCAAATTATGCCAGAACTATTTAGGGAAGACGCCGGCAGCTGGTATCTATCTGTAATGGAGCGGCCAGCGCAGTCACCAGATCTCAGCCCCATTGAGCTGTTGTGGGAGCAGCTTGACCGTATGGTGCAAAAAAGTGTCCATCAGCCAAACCAACTTGTGGGAGCGGCTTCTGGAAGCATGAGGGGAAAGTTCTCCAGATTACCTCCGTAAATTAACTGCTAGAATGCCAAAGGTCTGCAATGCTGGAATTGCTGCAAAGGGAGCAAAGTCTGAAGGAGAAAATTATTATTTCAAATAAAAATCTTTTTTCGAATCTTGTCAACGTCTGGACTAGATTTTCAATTTGTTTGGAAACTCATTTGATTAGTAAAAGTATGAGTTTTCATGGAAAACACAAAATTGTCTGGGTGACCCTAAACTTTTGAATGGTAGTGTATATGATTAAATAAAATAAGAATCTGGATATAGAGCCGATCATGCTACAGTGCAGGCACCGCCGCCGGCGCCATTTTGCTAGAGGAAAAAAAAAAATTGTCTGCATGATGAATGTAATTTTTTTTTCAAAACAATAAGATATACAGTATGTAAAATAGGGGGCAGGTCAGTGAGGGATCCATGACCTGTCAGAAGCCATAAGGATGAATATGTAAGCAGAGCACCACATGAAGGCCCCAACCACAGGCCAGAATCGGGCAGGACTTTAATTCCCCCAGAAATGTTGGCAGCTAGGCAGATCCACCCCATTAGATAATTGCTCATTGATGTTTGATGAGTAGGGTCCCATCCTCCGGGGCTCTTGTGCGCACCTCGTCTCCTTCATCTACACAATTACCGTATATTGGCTTGTCCGTACTTGTGCCAGTCATTCATCCTAGCCATGGGAAGGCTATCAATTTTATTGTCCCGGACAACCCCTTTAATTTTTAGTAAGAATATTTCAACCTTTGCACACCCTGGAACGCTATAGGGAAAAGATGAAGTGGTTTCTATGGTTACCATACTGACGATGGAATAGACGGGGTCTTGTAATGCATGGAACGTACTTGAGGGCTGTATAGTTGTCTGTCAGCCTCCTTTTGTCTCATTCTCTAAGTGGTGGCGGTGCACCAGGTTACCTAGCAACCACCTGACCTCCTGTGTGTCTGACCACCATTTGAGGTGGTCAGGGGTTGTAGCTCTCGTGACCTTTGGTTTCATGTAACTTGTCCTTGTTGCCTCTTGTTGTTTGGTGGGTCGCTGTGAACAGGACCACCACTACTGAGTGTTTGCTGTGTTGCCAGGAATCAGAGTTCCCGGTCTCCCTGTCAGAAAGAGGAAGAACCCGGTGCTTCGTGATGGGGAATCGCTAGGAGGAGGGAATTCTACAAGACCTAGTGGCCGACTATAACAAATTGTCATGAATTTTTGTAAAAAATACTGGCAAATTCAGGCATATCCCTGTCTGAAAAAAGGTAAAGTTTATATAGACTTTGCCCAAACGAGGGTATTACCTTATTTTGCCAACCGGTATGTTGTTAATAAGAAGGAGATGTCAGGAAATGTGGCTCGGACCTCATGCACAGGCCGGAGAACCTTCTACTAATGCTGTGGTAACAGCAGGCCTTAGCCCCCAAGCACAGAGCCAGAGGCAAGGGTGAGGTGGTCTCTTCTTTGAGAACATTGGCAAGGAGAACTTTGGGATGTAGAGTTGTGAGAAAGTCCCTAATTGGGACTGAGAAAACTGGTGGGACGATCCCCCAAAAAGTTACCTTAAAAGAGACAGTGACAGTCTGAATGGGCACATTCGCGGCCACTGACAGTAGGGACCTGTGTAAGATACTGGCATAGCACCCACGGGTGGTGCAGAGTATCTGTAAAATAACAAATACTTTCACACACATCTCATGTTTCTCCAGGTACGCTTTGGCAAAGGGTGTCCTCTCAGAGTCCCAAGTAGGACAGGCTGTGTCCAGTCAAGGTCCATACTGTGAAACTGAAGCTTTTAGTTAATAAATCTGTTGAAGGCACCTGTGGAACTTGCATTTATCATGAGAACAAGAGTCCCCGAGTCTTCCATTCTGGCCAGCATGCTCTGGCCTTCTCTATCGACTGCTAAAGAAGTTCCGAACTCCACCGAACAAATAGTCTTCTATCTGCCATAGCAATGAATGTCGAGAGTCTGTGCGGGCGCCTTTACTTCTCCACTCACTGGTGGTCAGATGTCGGCCAAAACAGGGAAAAGACTGATCCCAAATTTTAGTTTGCCAACTTTCTAGTTCTGTTCTGCGCAAAAAGAAGGTATGGGCTCAATTAATTATTGCTTTTGCGCCTTGTTTCTTTATTTTTGTGTCTTTTTTGCCTGTTTTTCTCCTTATTATTCTTTAAATTTGCGTCACTTTTAAAGTTTGTCTTATGCTTATTCTCCTGCTTTCTTTATGTTTTTCATCGTGGGTGAAGTTTGAGGTCTCAAGATTTTTGGCTGCTGAATTTCGGCATTATTTTATGAGTGTACTTGAGTCTCCACCCCGACCACCAAATTATTTTATGTATGCCAGGTATTTTGTTGCAAAGTTAGCAACGTTTTAGCGAAACGTGCAACTTTGTACACTAATGAGATGCAAATCAGGTTAAAGACAAAAATTAAGGGTATTTTTAATTTTGCCTAAAAATTCATGGACTGCGTGGGCCTCTTTGAAGAATTTTTTTAATGCCCCTCCATAAAAGGAACTTTCCAGGAATCGCTGTTTTCCAGAAGGTTTAGTCAGAGTCATCGTTGGCCAAGAGATTTGTCACATCTCTTTGAGTCAGACAGGTCTCCCTTTTTTTTTTTTTTTTTTAAGAGCCTTTTGGATATTCCAGGAGAGTTGGCGAGTATGGGTGACCTGCAGCTTCAGCGGGTGACTCAGGATTACCTCCTACAGATTCATGGAGCTACATCTACAGAGGAAAGTTGCATATGCTATACAACAGACTGCCTCTCCAGGATCCATGTAACTGGGGTGTTCCTGGACAAATCTAGGTTTCCAATATAGGAAAGTGTGGGATCGGTGCAGAAATATTACCAGTGGCATACATAGAAATCACAGAGCTCTATAGCCCCCCAAAAATGTATATATTCCTATTGAAGTCCTCAGTGTTCCCACCATCAATACCCGTTTTGTGGTCATTTTGGAGTATGATGCTCCCAAACACACTGAGAATATTATCCCCGCAGTGTATCGCCAACCCCCACAACCACAGTATCACTCCACACCTACCGTGTATATGTCAGCATGAAGCCCTCCCACACAGAATGAAGGTCTCCACAGCCCCCCACACAGAATGAAGGTCTCCACAGCCCCCCACACAGAATGAAGGTCTCCACAGCCCCCCACACAGAATGAAGGTCTCCACAGCCTCCCACACAGAATGAAGGTCTCCACAGCCCTCCACACAGAATGAAGGTCTCCACAGCCCCCCACACAGAATGAAGGTCTCCACAGCCCCCCTCACAGAATGAAGGTCTCCACAGCCCCCCACACAGAATGAAGGTCTCCACAGCCCCCCACACAGAATGAAGGTCTCCACAGCCCCCCACACAGAATGAAGGTCTCCACAGCCCTCCACACAGAATGAAGGTCTCCACAGCCCCCCACACAGAATGAAGGTCTCCACAGCCCCCCACACAGAATGAAGGTCTCCACAGCCCCCCACACAGAATGAAGGTCTCCACAGCCTCCCACACAGAATGAAGGTCTCCACAGCCCTCCACACAGAATGAAGGTCTCCACAGCCCCCCACACAGAATGAAGGTCTCCACAACCCCCCTCACAGAATGAAGGTCTCCACAGCCCCCCACACAGAATGAAGGTCTCCACAGCCCCCCACACAGAATGAAGGTCTCCACAGCCTCCCACACAGAATGAAGGTCTCCACAGCCCTCCACACAGAATGAAGGTCTCCACAGCCCCCCACACAGAATGAAGGTCTCCACAGCCCCCCACACAGAATGAAGGTCTCCACAGCCCCCCACACAGAATGAAGGTCTCCACAGCCCCCCACACAGAATGAAGGTCTCCACAGCCCCCCACACAGAATGAAGGTCTCCACAGCCTCCCACACAGAATGATGGCCCCCACAGGCATCACACAGAATGAGGGCACCACACCCCCTACTCAGTAGGGGAGCCCCCACTTAGTAGGACCACCAACATCACCCTACTCTGTAAGATGGACCCCACAACCGCTCACACAATACAATGGCCCCCACAACTCATCACTCAGTATGAGGACCCCCACAGCACACCACTCAGTGTGGGAGCCCGCCACTTAGTATGGGACCCTACAGACCCCCACTCAGTATAGAAGCCCGCCACTTAATATGGGAGCCTCCATAGCCTCCACTGCCTCTCACACAATATAATGGACCCCACAACTCCCCACTCAGTGTGATGGCCCTCACATAAAGTAGGGATCCCCACAGCACACCACTCAGTATGGGAGGCCCTCACAGTACCCAACTCAATATCGGGGCCATCACAGTCCCTCATAGCCCCTCACACAGTACAATGGTCCCCACCAGTCTCCCACTCAGTATAATGGCCCCCACCAGCCCCACATGGGCCGTCGCTATGGATGGTACACCCCTGCATATAAAACACCCAGTTTTTGTGCTTCTGCATGTTTTTGTATGTGAATAGCTCCATCATGAAAATGCCTCAGTAGTGCAGTGTCACCACAGAAGGACGATATTAAGAAACGGTTTTCACATTTTTGATACGCCGTAAAGGTCCGTAGTTGGAATATTTTTGGATGGTCTCCTTTTGGGTGGTTTGGTCATTATTAATACGGTGTTGTTTCTCCCCATTGACCTATCTTAGTTGAGTATTATATATCATTTTAAATATTCTAAATATCATCGTTTTCCTCTCATTTTGTACATTTTTGAAATTTTTTTTTGCTTTTTTCTACTTGTCAGGCAGTTTTCTATACCTCCCTCATAACTGTTCCTATAGATCGTGTTACAGGGTCACGGTTGTGTACATAATACATTAATTTTATAGCATCCTAATTCACACACTGTAAATAATCCATTAATTGTACGGTTTGTTTATTATGTGTAATGGGAAGGTGGTAAGAAAATTAATGGGAGGTATAATTAAAATAAAACTAATTTCTTATGAAAGCTGGAGGTGACGGGAATCGTGTGCAAACATTAATAGCACTTTAGGATGGAAGGAAATACGTGGAAAAAGCAAAGAAATCATTATCAGGCTTTAAAATCACGCTCTCCCATTTAATTTACATTGGCACTTTAGTCAGAACACGTAATATATGACTTATTTGCTACATTTTGTTGTTGTTTTCACCGAATTTTCTGCTTTGTACTATTTGATTTTTTTTTTTTATTTAAAAACAAAAACAGACTGGAAACAATCAACAAGTAGCTGTTGACAGATCCAGTATTATTGTGGGTTTTTATTTAGTACTTTGAGCTCATATTGGAGTCCAGGGGTTAATTTGTATCAAATATTTATAGATTTCTATCCTTAAACATTTTCTGCTTAGTTCTATATAGTTTTTTGGGGGAACAATCAACAAGCTGCTGTTGTCAGATCCAGTATTCTACCTATGTCTTTTTTTTTTTTTTGTATTTTAATTTAATATTGGGGTTCAGGTGTTAATTTATTGCAATTATTTATAGGTTTAGATGTTTTTGTACTATATCCCGCACTTTTGAAATAACAAGCACTGGAAACAATCAACATACTCCTGTTGACAGATCCAGTTGTCTTACTCTGGATTTTTATTTAGCCCTTTGACTTCATATTAGGTTCTAGGTAATAATTCGTATCAACTATATATAGGATTATTTGCTTGTAAATTTTCTGGTTAGTATTATATCGTTCAGAAAAAGAGAGGCTGAAAACAATCAATAAGCTGCTGTTGTCGGATTCAGTGTTCCTCCTATGTTTTTTTGTTTAGTACTTTAATATTGGGGTCCTGGTGTTAATTTATAGCAAAAATTTATAGGATTATTTGTTTATAAATGTTATGTTTTTGCGCTATAACCTGTAGTTTTTGAAAAAAAACAAACACTAAAAACAATTAACATACTGTTGACAGATCCAGTGTTCTTACTGTGGGTTTTTATTTAGCACTTTGATTTCATATTGCGATCCAGATGTAAATTTGTATCAAATATTATTATGTTAGCAAGTTAAACTGACCTAGATACTCCCTAACATCAAAATTATAAATGAGATCTGTAAACAGCAGCTTGCTGACGGCTTCAATAATTATTACATTGTTTAAATATATTTTACATCTGAATTTATATAGAAAGTGTAAATCCCGGTGAAGCTTCTGTTACGTATGCAGAATACACCTTCGCCACGGCATGCGGTTTTACCATAAATTGACCCTAATTTTTTGAAGTTAGCAGTCTTGCCTACAAATAACACATTGAAGGGCTAGTATTGCGAAACTGTGCTGATTTGCGTTATTTCGCAGTACAGACAGAAGACTGCAGAACATACGGCCTTACCCTTATCTACTCCATTCACATCCAGAGCTGTATTCTAAATTCAGCTGTTCCAGGAAATCAGTCAGTAGTCTGGTGACAGACCCTGGCGGCTCAGTTGGCATTCTAGTGTTGGCTCCTTTCCGTTAAACAGCATAATTAGTTGTTGTCAAATGTTTCCTATCGTATAACTGCTCGAAGCTGTTCTTGACGCGACAGTGCGTCATCGAAAGGGTTAATGCTGCGGGCTGAGTTTGCAGACCGACTCCGCCACCGACTCCTTGTCATCTGCTTGTATGTCCTCATTGTGATCCTTTGATCTTTTCATGTGCTCACCTTGAAGCATTATCTGTTACTAGGATATATATCTGTATGTATATATATATATATATATATATATATATATATATATATATATATATATACATACATATATATATATATATATATATATATATATATATATATATATATATATATATATATATATATATATATATATATATACACTCACCGGCCACTTTATTAGGTACACCTGTCCAACTTCTTGTTAACACTTAATTTCTAATCAGCCAATCACATGGCGGCAACTCAGTGCATTTAGGCATGTAGACATGGTCAAGACAATCTCCTGCAGTTCAAACCGAGCATCAGTATGGGGAAGAAAGGTGATTTGAGTGCCTTTGAACGTGGCATGGTTGTTGGTGCCAGAAGGGCTGGTCTGAGTATTTCAGAAACTGCTGATCTACTGGGATTTTCACGCACAACCATCTCTAGGGTTTACAGAGAATGGTCCGAAAAAGAAAAAAAATCCAGTGAGCGGCAGTTCTGTGGGCGGAAATGCCTTGTTGATGCCAGAGGTCAGAGGAGAATGGGCAGACTGGTTCGAGCTGATAGAAAGGCAACAGTGACTCAAATCGCCACCCGTTACAACCAAGGTAGGCCTAAGAGCATCTCTGAACGCACAGTGCGTCGAACTTTGAGGCAGATGGGCTACAGCAGCAGAAGACCACACCGGGTACCACTCCTTTCAGCTAAGAACAGGAAACTGAGGCTACAATTTGTACAAGCTCATCGAAATTGGACAGTAGAAGATTGGAAAAACGTTGCTTGGTCTGATGAGTCTCGATTTCTGCTGCGACATTCGGATGGTAGGGTCAGAATTTGGCATAAACAACATGAAAGCATGGATCCATCCTGCCTTGTATGGAGCATCTTTGGGATGTGCAGCCGACAAATCTGCGGCAACTGTGTGATGCCATCATGTCAATATGGACCAAAATCTCTGAGGAATGCTTCCAGCACCTTGTTGAATCTATGCCACGAAGAATTGAGGCAGTTCTGAAGGCAAGAGGGGGTCCAACCCGTTACTAGCATGGTGTACCTAATAAAGTGGCCGGTGAGTGTATATATATATATATATATATATATATATATATATATATATATATATATATATATATATATATATATATATATATATATATATATATATATATATATATATATACAGTTGTGGCCAAAATTATTGACACCCCTGCAATTCTGTCAGATAATACTCAGTTTCTTCCTGAAAATGATTGCAAACACAAATTCTTTGTTATTATTATCTTCATTTAATTTGTCTTAAATGAAAAAACACAAAAAGAATTGTCCTAAAGCCAAATTGGATATAATTCCACAACAAACATAAAAAAGGGGGTGGACAAAATTATTGGCACTGTTCGAAAAATCATGTGATGCTTCTCTAATTTGCGTAATTAACAGCACCTGTAACTTACCTGTGGCACCTAACAGGTGTTGGCAATAACTAAATCACACTTGCAGCCAGTTGACATGGATTAAAGTTGACTCAACCTCTGTCCTGTGTCCTTGTGTGTACCACATTGAGCATGGAGAAAAGAAAGAAGACCAAAGAACTGTCTGAGGACTTGAGAAACCAAATTGTGAGGAAGCATGAGCAATCTCAAGGCTACAAGTCCATCTACAAAGACCTGAATGTTCCTGTGTCTACCGTGCGCAGTGTCATCAAGAAGTTTAAAGCCCATGGCACTGTGGCTAACCTCCCTAGATGTGGACGGAAAATAAAAATTGACAAGAGATTTCAACGCAAGATTGTGCGGATGTTGGATAAAGAACTTAGACTAACATCCAAACAAGTTCAAGCTGCCCTGCAGTCCGAGGGTACAACAGTGTCAACCCATACTATCCGTCGGCGTCTGAATGAAAAGGGTCTGTATGGTAGGAGACCCAGGAAGACCCCACTTCTTACCCCGAGACATAAAAAAGCCAGGCTGGAGTTTGCCAAAACTTACCTGAAAAAGCCTAAAATGTTTTGTCAGAATGTTCTCTGGTCAGATGAGACAAAAGTAGAGCTTTTTGGGCAAAGGCATCAACATAGAGTTTACAGGAGAAAAAAAGAGGCTTTCAAAGAAAAGAACATGGTCCCTACAGTCAAACATGGCGGAGGTTCCCTGATGTTTTGGGGTTGCTTTGCTGCCTCTGGCACTGGACTGCTTGACCGTGCGCATGGCATTACAAAGTCTGAAGACTACCAACAAGTTTTGCAGCATAATGTAGGGCCCAGTGTGAGAAAGCTGGGTCTCCCTCAGAGGTCATGGGTCTTCCAGCAGGACAATGACCCAAAACACACTTAAAAAAACACTAGAAAATGGTTTGAGAGAAAGCCCTGGAGACTTCTATGGTGGCCAGGAATGAGTCCAGACCTGAATCCCATAGAACACCTGTAGAGAGATCTAAAAATGGCAGTTTGGAGAAGGCACCCTTCAAATATCAGGGACCTGGAGCAGTTTGCCAAAGAAGAATGGTCTAAAATTCCAGCAGAGCATTGTAAGAAACTCATTGATGGTTACCGGAAGCGGTTGGTCGCAGTTATTTTGGCTAAAGGTTGTGCAACCAAGTATTAGGCTGAGGGTGCCAATACTTTTGTCTGGCCCATTTTTGGAGTTTTGTGTGAAATGATCAATGTTTTGCTTTTTTCTTCATTCTCTTTTGTGATTTTTCAATTAAGACAAATTAAATGAAGATAATAATACCAAAGAATTTGTGATTGCAATCATTGTCAGGAAGAAACTATATATTATTAGTATTATCTGACAGAATTGGAGGGGTGACAATACTTTTGGCCACAACTATATATATATATATATATATATATATATATATATATATATATATACAGTGGGTACGGAAAGTATTCAGACTCCTTTAAATTTTTCACTCTTTGTTTAATTGCAGTCATTTGGTAAATTCATAAAAGTTCATTTTTTTCTCATTAATGTACACTCTGCCCCTATCTTGACTGAAAGAACAGAAATGTAGAAATTTTTGCAAATTTATTAAAAAAGAAAAACTGAAATATCCCATAGTCATACTGTAAGTATTCAGGCCCTTTGCTCAGTATTGAGTAGAAGCACCCTTTTGAGCTAGTACAGCCATGAGCAGGGCCGGTTTTAGGCAAAGTGGGGCCCTGTTCAAAAGTTTAAAATGGGGCCCCAAATGCTGACATATTGCACGTCACACAGAAGCATTTCTTTTGTGTTTCCGTGATCTGATCTCAGGCCGCTAAACGAGTGTGATCGACAATATTGAAGTCGTTCGCTTTTTTCCCGGCCTCTTTACACCAACTGAGAAAGAATGATGGGAACAGAACAATCACTATTAGATCAATCTGTCCCCATACAGTATCATGTTATCAGCAGCACATCTATAGTTTACACCGGATGATGTGCTGCTGAGAACAAGGATTTATGTTCCCACATAAACAATCCAATCACTCGATGAATATGCATCAATTTGCTTGTTTAGTATAATACACCCCATAGTCCTCTACATAGTATAATGTGCACCACAGTCCTCCATATTGTAAAATGCACACCTCATAGTCCTCCATATAATATTATGTGCCCCATAGTACTCCATATAGTATAATACACTTCCCATAGTCCTCCATATAGTATAATACACTGCCTATAGTCCTCCATATATTAAAATACACTCCTCAGTCCTTCATATAGTATTATACACTCCCCATAGTCCTCCATATACTGTAGTATAATACACTCCTCATAGTCTGCCTTATATTAAAATACACTCCTCAGTCCTACATACAGTATAATACACTCCTCATAGTCCTCCATATAGTATAATACACTCCTCATAGTCCTCCATATAGTATAATACACTCCTCATAGTCCTCCATATATTAAAATACACTCCTCAGTCCTACATACAGTATAATACACTCCTCATAGTCCTCCATATAGTATTATACACTCCCCATAGTCTTCCATATAGTAAAATGCACTCCTCAGTCCTCCATATAGTATAATATACTCCTCAGTCCTCCATATAGTACAATGCACACCTCATAGTCCTCCATATAGTATAATATACTCCTCAGTCCTCCATATAGTACAATGCACACCTCATAGTCCTCCATATAGTATAATACACTATATGGAGGACTGAGGAGTGTAATACACTCCTCAGTCCTCCATATAGTATAACACACTCCTCATAGTGCTCCATATAGTATAATACACTCCTCATAGTCCTCCGTATATTAAAATACACTGCTTAGTCCTCCATATATTAAAATACACTCCTCATAGTGCTCCATATAGTATAATGCACCGCCATAGTCATCCATGTAGTACAATTCACTTCCCATAGTATAATGCACCCCATAGTTCTTCATATAGTATAATGTACACCCCATAGTCCTCAATACAGTATAATTCAGCCCATATATAGTATAATGCTGCCTCCCCACAGAATATAATGTAACCCCCCAATAGAATATAATGCAGCCCCCTCATTTAGTATAATGCAGCCCCTTCATACAATATATGGCAGCCTCCTCATAGAGTATAATGCAGCCCCCAATAGAATATAATGTAGACCCTCCATAGAATACAATGTAGCCCTCCTCATATAGTATAATGCAGCCCCCCACAGAATATAATGTAGCACCCTCAGAGTATAATGAAGCTACCCCATACAATATAATCTAGCCCCCATAGAATATAATGCAGCCCCCATAAAATACAATGCAGCCCCCTCATAGAGTTTGATGCAATCACCCCTCATAGAATATAATGCATTTAATACATAGATTAAATTTAATACATAGATTATAATGTAGCCCCCATAGAATATAATACAGCCCACTTCCCCATAGAATATAATGTAGCCCCATCAAAGAATATGATGCAATCCTCCCTCATAGAATACAATGTAGCCCCCCAGAGTATATAATACAGCCAACCTCCCCATAGAATATAATACAGCCTCCATAGAATATAATGTAGCCCCCCAGAGAATATAGTACAGCCCCCATAGAATATAATGTAGCCCCCCAGATAATGTAATACAGGCAACCTCCCCATAGAATATAATACAGCCCCCCATAGAATATAATGTAGCCCCCAGAGTATAATACACCCCCCATAGAATATAATGTAGCCCCCCAGAGAATATAATACAGGCCACCTTCCCATAGAATATAATGTAGCCCCAAAGAGTATGATGCAATCCTCCCCCATATAATATATTGCAGCCCCATAGAATATAATACAGCCCCCCATTGAATATAATGTAGGCTCCCATAGAATATAATACAGCCCTCCCCCATAGAATATAATACAGCCCTCCCCCATAGAATATAATACAGCCCTTCCCATAAAATATAATACAGCCCTCCCCCATAGACTCTAACACAGCCCTCCCCATAGAATATAATACAGCCATCCCCTATAGAATCTAATGCAGCCCCCCATAGAATATAATACAGCCCTCCCCCATAGAATATAATACAGCTCTCCCCATAGAATATAATACAGCCCTCCCCCATAGAATCTAATAAAGCCCTCCCCATAGAATATAATACAGCCACCCACAGAATATAATACAGCCCTCTCCATAGAATATAATACAGCCCTCCCCCATAGAATATAATACAGCCCTCCCCCATAGAATATAATACAGCCCTCCCCATAGAATATAATACAGCCCTCCCCATAGAATATAATACAGCCCTCCCCATAGAATATAATACAGCCCTCCCCCATAGAATATAATACAGACCTCCCATAGAATATAATACAGCCCTCCCCCATAGAATCTAATACAGCCCCCCACAGAATATAATACAGCCCTCCCCCATAGAATATAATACAGCTCTCCCCCATGTAATCTAATACAGCCCTTCCCATAGAATCTAATACAGCCCCCATGGAATCTAATACAGCCCTCCCCCACAGAATCTAATACAGCCCCCATAGAATGTAATACAGCCCTCCCCCATAGAATGTAATACAGCCCCCCAATAGAATATAATACAGCCCTCCCCCCATAGAATCTAATACAGCCCCCATAGAATCTAATACAGCCCCCAATAGAATATAATACAGCTCTGCATAGAATCTAATACAGCCCTCCATAGAATCTAATAAAGTCCCCCATAGAATATAATACAGCCCACCCCATGAAATCTAATACAGCCCTCCCCATAGAATATAATACAGCTCTCCATAGAATATATTACAGCCCTCCATAGAATCTAATACAGCCCTCCATAGAATCTAATAAAGTCCCCCATAGAATATAATACAGCCCTCCCCATGAAATCTAATACAGCCCTCCCCATAGAATATAATACAGCCCTCCCCAATATAATCTAATACAGCCCCCCACAGAATATAACACAGCTCTCCCCCATAGAATATAATACAGCCCTCTCATAGAATATAATACAGCCCTCCCCCATGTAATCTAATACAGCCCCCCACAGAATATAATACAGCCCTCCCCCATAAAATATATTATAGCCCCAGAGAATCTAATACAGCCCTCCCCCACAGAATGTAATACAGCCCTCCCCCATAGAATCTAATACAGCCCCCAATAGAATATAATACAGCCTTCCCCATATAATCTAATTCAGCCCTCCATAGAATCTAATACAGCCCCCATAGAATCTAATACAGCCCCTCCCCACAGAATCTAATACAGCCCTACCCCATAGAATATAATACAGCCCACCATAGAATATAATATAGCCCACCCCATATAATCTAATACAGCCCCCATAGAATATAATACAGCTCTCCCCTATAGAATATAATACAGCCCCCTTAGAATCTAATACAGCCCCCATAGAATATAATACAGCCCTCCATAGAATCTAATACAGCCCTCCATGGAATCTAATACAGCCCCCCATAGAATATAATACAGCCCTCCCCCATAGAATATAGTGTAGCCGACCTCCCCCCGGGAATGGCCCCACAGTCCAGTAATCACTCATGGATATATTAAAAAAAAAAGCAACACAATCCTCACCTCTCCTCATGCCCTGTGCTGCTCCCGGCTCGGCTCTGGTCTCAGCGGCTGCAGTCTGCCTGGCAGACAGCATCCCGCAGTATCAGAGGCAGAGGGGAATGATAGGAGAGGGAGCGTCAGCTGATGATCTCTCCTCCATAATTGCTTTGAACTGTACCGGCGTCTATGACCACCGGTATAGTTCAATGCGGCAGCGGTGGTGGGGGGCAGTCGGCGCTGGTGGGGGGAGTCGATGCTGGTGGTAGGCAACTGGCTGGGGGCCCCTGGGGGAGCAGGGACCCTAGGCAGCTGCCTGGTCTGCCTGCTGCTAACGCTGACCCTGGCCATGAGTCTTCTTGGGAATGATGCAACAACTTTTTCACCCCTGGATTTGGGGATCCTCGGCCATTCTTCCTTGCAGATCCTCTCCAGTTCCGTCAGGTTGGGTGGTGAATGTTGGTGGACGCCATTTTCAGGTCTCTCCAGAGATGCTCCATTGGGTTTAGGTCAGGGCTCTGGCTGGGCCGGTCAAGAATGGTCACAGAGTTGTTCTGCAGCCACTCCTTTGTTATTTTAGCTGTGTGCTTAGGGTCATTGTCTTGTTGGAAGGTGAACCTCCGGCCAAGTCTGAGGTCCAGAGCACTCTGGAAGAGGTTTTCATCCAATATATGGAGTAATATATTGGGTAATAATGTATGGGGTAATATATGTGGTAATATATGTGGTAATGTATGGTGTAATGTAGTGGGTAAAAGAGTAATGTATGGAATAATATATGGGGTAATATGGTATAATGTACAGAGAAATATATGGGGTAATGTATAGAGTAATGTATGGAGTAATTTATGCGGTAATGTATAGAAGAATATATGGGGTAACATATGGTGTAATATACTCCATATATTACTCCATATACAACCCCTGGCATAAATTATGGAATTACCGGCCTTGGAGGATGTTCATTCAGTTGTTTAATTGTGTAGAAAAAAAGCCGATCACAGACATGGCACAAAACTAAAGTCATTTCAAATGGCAACTTTCTGGCTTTAAGAAACACTAAAAGAAATCAAGAACAAAAAATGTGGTAGTCAGTAATGGTTACTTTTTTAACCAAGCGTAGGGAAAAAATTATGGAATCACTCAATTCTGAGGAAAAAATTATGGAATCATGAAAAACAAACAAAACAAAAACACTCCAACACATCACTAGTATTTTGTTGCACCACCTCTGGCTTTTATACCAGCTTGCAGTCTCTGAGGCCTGGACTTAATGAGTGTCACACAGTACTCTTCATCAATCTGGCTCCAACTTTCTCTGACTACTGTTTGCCAGATCAGCTTTGCAGGTTGGAGCCTTGTCATGGACCATTTTCTTCAACTTCCATCAAAGATTTTCAATTGGATTGAGATCCGGACTATTTGCAGGCCATGACATTGACCTTATGTGTCTTTTTACAAGGAATGTTTTTACAGTTTTTGCTCTATGGCAGGATGCATTATCATCTTGAAAAATGATTTCATGATCCCCAAACATCCTTTCAATTGATGGGACAAGAAAAGTGTCCAAAATATCAACATAAACTTGTGCATTTGTTGAAGACTAGATGGTGGCCCGATTCTAACGCATCGGGTATTCTAGAATATGCATGTCCACGTAGTATATTGCCCAGCCAGGTAGTATATTGCCCAGCCACGTAGTATATTGCACAGCCCACGTAGTATATTGCACAGCCATGTAGTATATTGCACAGCAATGTAGTATATAGCACAGCCACGTAGTATATTGCACAGCCCACGTAGTATATTGCACAGCCATGTAGCATATTGCCCAGCCTCGTAGTATATTGCACAGCCCACATAGTATATTGCACAGCCCACGTAGTATATTGCACAGCTATATAGTATATTGCCCAGCCACGTAGTATATTGCACAGCCCACATAGTATATTGCACAGCCCACGTAGTATATTGCACAGCTATATAGTATATTGCCCAGCCACGTAGTATATTGCACAGCCCACGTAGTATATTGCACAGCCCACGTAGTATATTGCCCAGCCACGTAGCATATTGCACAGCCCATGTAGTATATTGCACAGCCCATGTAGTATATTGCCCAGCCATGTAGTATATAGCACAGCCACAGAGTATATAGCACATCCCAAGTAGTATATACTCACCTTCCGTCCGCATGCTGTCGCAGCCGTCATGAATAACCGCGGCCGTCATCACTGACCGCGGCCGCAAATTTAGTCCCTGGCTTTTTGCGGCGGTAGGCCCAACAGCGTCCATGGTTCCGGCCGGCTCTGCCTTCCTCACAGCGACTCCGCCCTCTTTGCGGCGCTTCTGGCCGGGCCTGTACTGGCTGGCCGCGACCTGTGGCCACTAATTTAGTCCCCGGCTTTTTGCGGCGGTAGGCCCAACAGCGTCCATGGTCCCGGCCGGCTCCGCCTTTCTCATGGCGACTCCGCCCCCTTTGCGGCGCTTCTGGCCGGGCCTGTACTGGCTGGCCGCGACCTGTGGCCACTAATTTAGTCCCTGGCTTTTTGCCGGGGTAGGCCCAACAGTGCCCATGGTCCCGGCTGGCTCCGCCCTCCTCATGGCGACTCCGCCCCCTTTACAGCACTTGTGGCCGGGCCTGTATGGAGTGGGCGGGGACTCGCTGTGCATACTTGCTGGCCTCCCCTGACCTTTTGTCTACGCCCACTGGCTGGTCTCGACCAATGAATATCCGGGACAGACAGACGGAAGTACCCCTTAGACAATTATATAGTAGATGTAATGACAGCCGTCTCCCCAGTGCCTTTACCTGACATGCAGCCCCATATCATCAATGACTGTGGAAATTTGCATGTTCTCTTCAGGCAGTCATCTTTATCAATCTCATGGGAACGGCACCAAACAAAAGTTCCAGCATCATCACCTTGCCCAATGCAGATTCGCGATTCATCACTGAATATGACTTTCTTCCAGTCATCCACAGTCCACGATTGCTTTTCCTAGCCCATTGTAACCTTGTTTTTTTCTGTTTAGGTGTTAATGATGGCTTTCGTTTAGCTTTTCTGTATGTAAATCCCATTTCCTTTAGGCGGTTTCTTACAGTTCGGTCACAGACGTTGACTCCAGTTTCCACCCATTCGTTCCTCATTTGTTTTGTTTGGCATTTCCTATTTTGGAGACATATTGCTTGAAGTTTCCGGTCTTGACGCTTTGATGTCTTCCTTGGTCTACCAGTATGTTTGCCTTTAACAACCTTCCCATGTTGTTTGAATTTGGTCCAGATTTTAGACACAGCTGACTGTGAACAACCAACATCTTTTGCAACATTGCGTGATGATTTGCCCTCTATTAAGAGTTTGATAATCCTCTCCTTTGTTTTAACTAACATCTCCCGTGTCGGAGCCATGATTCATGTCAGTCCACTTGGTGCAACAGTTCTCCAAGGTGTGATCACTCCTTTTTAGATGCAGACTAACGAGCAGATCTAATTTGATGCAGGTGTTAGTTTTGGGTATGAAAATTTACAGGGTGATTCCATAATTTTTTCCTCAGAATTGAGTGATTCCATAATTTTTCCCCTATGCTTGGTTAAAAAAAGTAACCATTACTGACTACCACATTGTTTGTTCTTGATTTCTTTTAGTGTTTCTTAAAGCCAGAAAGTTGCCATTTGAAATTACTTTAGTTTTGTGCCATGTCTGTGATCTGCTTTTTTCTACAAAATTAATCAACTGAATTAACATCCTCCAAGGCCGGGGATTCCATCATTTTTGCCAGGGGTTGTATTACCCCATATATTCTTCTATACATTACTGCATAAATTACTCCATACATTAACCCCTTTCTGACCTCGGATGGGATAGTACGTCCGAGGTCAGAAGCCCCACTTTGATGCAGGCTCCGGCGGTGAGCCTGCATCAAAGCCGGGACATGTCAGCTGTTTTGAACAGCTGACATGTGCCTGTAATAGGCGCGGGCAGAATCGCGATCTGCCCGCGCCTATTAACTAGTTAAAGGGAACCTGTCACCCCCAAAATCGCTGGTGAGGTAAGCTAACCGGCATTAGGGGCTTATCTACAGCATTCTGTAATGCTGTAGATAAGCCGCCGATGTTACCTGAAAGAGGAGAAAAAGACGTTAGATTATACTCACCCAGGGTCGGTCCCGCTGCGGTCCGGTCGGATGGGTGTCTCCGGTCCGCTCCGGCGCCTCCCATCTTCGTTCCTTGACATCCTCTTCGGGTATTTACGCTGCGGCTCCGGTGCAGGCGTACTTTGTCTGCTCTGTTGAGGGCAGAGCAAAGTACTGCAGCGCGCAGGTGCCGGAAAGGTCAGAGAGGCCCAGCGCCTGCGCACTGCAGTATTTTGCTCACAGGATCGGAGGTCGGCGATGCTTCAGAATAGTAACCATAGAGGTCCTTGAGACCTCGATGGTTACTGATCCCCGGCAGCTGTGAGCGCCACCCTGTGGTCGGCGCTCATAGCACACCAGCAATTCTGCTACATAGCAGCGAACATCAGATCGCTGCTATGTAGCAGAGACGATCGCGCTGTGCCTGCTTCTAGCCTCCTATGGAGGCTATAGAAGCATGGCAAAAGTTAAAAAAAAAAGTTACAAAAATTTGAAAAAAATAAAAAAAATATAAAAGTTTAAATCACCCCCCTTTCGCCCCAATCAAAATAAATCAATAAAAAAAATCAAATCTACACATATTTGGTATCGCCGCGTTCAGAATCGCCATATTTGGTCGCCGCGACATTGCATTAAAATGCAATAATGGGCGATCAAAAGAACTTATCTGCACCAAAATGCTATCATTAAAAACGCGAGCTCGGAACACAAAAAATAAGCCCTCAACCGACCCCAGATCATGAAAAATGGAGATGCTACGAGTATTGGAAAATGGCGCAATTTATTTTTTTTTTTTTAGCAAAGTTTGGAATTTTTTTTCACCACTTAGATAAAAAATAACCTAGTCATGTTAGGTGTCTATGAACTCGTAATAACCTGGAGAATCATAATGGTGGGTCAGTTTTAGCATTTAGTGAACCTAGCAAAAAAGCCAAACAAAAAACAAGTGTGGGATTGCACTTTTTTTTGCAATTTCACCGCACTTGGAATCTTTTTCCCGTTTTCTAGTACACAACATGGTAAAACCAATGATGTCGTTCAAAAGTGCAACTTGTCCTGCAAAAAATAAGCCCGGACATGGCCAAATTGATGGAAAAATAAAAAAGTTATGGCTCTGGGAAGGAGGGGAGCGAAAAACGGAAAATCCCAAGGTCATGAAGGGGTTAAACATTACCCTATACATTACCCCATATATTACTCCATATATGTGGTAATGTACGGGGTACTGTTTTTACTGTTTTGTGTATGGAGTAATGTATGGGGTAATGTGTAGAGGAATATATGGAGTAATATATGGGGTAATGTATGGAGTAATGTGTGGGGTAATATATGTGGGGTATATTGCCACATATATTACACCATATATTCTTCTATACATTGCCGCATTAATTACTATATACATTACCCCATATATTACCCCATATATGTGGTAATGTATGGGGTAATGTTTTGTGTATGGAGTAATATATGGGGTAATATACAAGGTATTATATAGACTAATGCATGGAGTAATGTATAGAGGAATATATGGGGTAATGTATAGAAGAATATGTGGGGTAATATATGGGAAACATATAGAGGAATAAATGGGGTAATATATAGAGGAATATATAGAGGAATATATAGAGTAGTATATGGGGTAATATATGATGATCTGTACTGGTGATTTCTCCTCTGCTGCAGTTCCTCCCTCAGCGCCACTAGATGTCGCCAGAGTCCCGCCGCTCCGTGTGATTAGCCGCAGGAGCAGAGTGTGGCGTCTCCCGGTGTGAGCGGCCGCCTTATCAGCACCGCCGGGACTGGATCCTGCAGAGCCGCACCGTGCCCCCGTCACGGGCACCTTCTCCACCTGCACAGCACACAGGGGTCCCCCAGTAGCCCCTCTCCTCCCCCAGTGACGCCCCAGTAAAGCACTTTCATGTCTGGCCACTTTTATGGTAGAAATGTGTGAAGTTAGTAATGATGGCGCAGAGTCGCCGCTCACCCACCCGGTGCCCGCCGCTCACCCTGCGCTCCCCTCACCCGGTGCCCGCCGCTCACCCGGTGCCCGCCGCTCACCCTGTCCTCTCCCCTCACAGCACAACAAGCCGCTCTACTCCTTCGAAGATAACGCAGACTATGTGTACGACGTGATGTGGTCGCCGCTGCACCCCGCAATCTTCGCCTGTGTGGACGGGATGGGCCGCCTGGACCTGTGGAACCTGAACAGCGACACCGAGGTGAGAGCTGCGACTTATTACCCCCTGTGCGACAATCAGCTGACGGCGGGGGGCTGCACACACCCGGGGGGCTGCACACACCCGGGGGGCTGCACACACACTCGTCTGTACCCAGCACCACAGTCCACCCTCCTGCTCTCCACAGCTTTTTCTATTATTATTATTTTACACTTTGTTTTATCTCATACATATTTTTTTTGTTGTATACATTTGTATATTTTAGTCGACATGCTTAATTTTATGAATATTTTTTTTCATATTTTTTTAATTAAAATGTGTTTTATCATATATATTTCAGCTTATTTTAATAGATATATTTTATTTTAGACATATTTAACTTTATTAATATCATTTTTTTTTACATTTTTGCTTATATATATATATATATATATATATATATATATATATATATATATAATTGTTTTTTTATTATGTATATAAATAGACTAATATATTCTTAAGCTTATTTTTTTTTTTTTTTACTTTATAGATTTTTTTAATTTTACTTTATACTTTGATTACCTTTTTATTTATATGTTTTCTTTCAGGTTCTAAAAGCACGTATCAGAAAAACGAATTGTTATGCCTTATTTTATACTTTATAATATATTATTATTATTTATTATTGTTTCATATTCATGGATTTATATTTACATATCAGAATACGATTTCTTATCTATTTGCGTTTTATGTGTGTTTATATCGCAAGTAATAATTCCATTTTAATGGTATAACTTATTTGTAAGCGTGTTTGCTTGCAGGGCAATGTGTTATCGCTCTCTTTTATACGATTACTCTTATTATTATCGCTAATTATTATTATTTATTTTTTACAATTTCTGCCTTTATATTTACATCTTGTCATTTGATACATTTTGATTATTGCTCTTTTGACTTTTTAGGTTATTACGGCACCTCTTGTACATACACATTCTGTTTATTCTCCTGGCGCGCTGTACCCTTTTTATTTTGCAAATCTTATATTATTTTTATCAATATTCATATTATTTACATCATTTTTTCCTATTATAGCGCTATCTCATGAGTACTCCAATGTCATTTTTGACCAATGCCTTCATTATTTGAATGATGGTGACACTCAGGTCCATTTTTCCTGGATTTGATCAATTCTCGTACATAACCATATTTAATAATTCTTGATAATAATAATAAAAAATATATATATTTATTGTTATTTTTGCTTAAACGCTCCATCGCCAAAAAAATGCCATATCCAAAATCTTTCCCTATGTTTTGTCACTTCTCACTCCTTATCGTTAATTTTAAACCATGTTATGAAAATATCAGAAAAAAAAAAGTTAATATCCTTTAATCCAGCATTTCCAGAAATAAGAACCTTGGCATGTTTACGAGCGTTCTGGGATTATTGGTCGGTCATGTAGAACTAATATAAAATGGAGGAGTCTTCTGATTGGATATCACTCCACTGTCAAAAACTAAAAAAAAATAAAAAATTCTGGATTATCAGAATTTCTAATCATTCAGATGTTGGATTATAGGAATTGACTAAATTATTGCGCAAATTTATTTAGCAATTAGATCTGACAATTTTTCCTTAAATTCCCTCTTTTCTGACGGGCCTAAATAGGTGTAAATAAAAACAAATATTTACTTTTTGAAATGTCATATAAATATTAAACAAATGCATACATTTTATTTATTTTTTTATTTCATATTTTTATCATTTTTTTTTAATGAATGCTCACCGATCTTCTCTAACCCTCGATTAGCTATGGTCGTTCCATTTTGCATTAGTCACCCCAATGATATCGCCGATGACGATCAATCTAATAAAATTATATATATATATATATATATATATATATATATATATATATATATATATAAATAAAATGATCTACGATGATGTTAAAAAAGGCAATTATATTCAAATTTATCAAATTTCCACTGGAAGCGAAGAGGTTAATTCACGTGTTAATATGTTCTGTCTTTTTTTTTATTCTCTTTTTTTTTATATTGTTTGAAACGATTGCTTTTATTATATCGGTTAAACGTATAAAAGTTTAATCACATATGTAATTTAATGATGAATGAAGTGTTTGAGGGCTGATTGATAATGATATTATAATTCCCTCATTTCTCACCTGTAAGAAGGAGCGGCTCAGGGAATTGAGCATCTAATTATTGGTGGAGGAACGCTGATTCTGAGCTATTGTAAAATACAATAAAAAAAAAATAAAAAATCAGGCAGCGTGACAGTCACCCTTCACTTAATTTGGGGGCCTAGAATGCCATGTAACATTTTTGTATCTTTTTAAGAATCTATTTTGAAATAATTAACCGCCAATGAAACATTGTTTTAAGCCCTTAGTCAGTGACTTATTGGAGTTAATAAGATGATAAATAATATTTTAAGAAATGAAAACTGTTGCATTTCTATAATTTATTACTTTTTTTTTTTAAATTTCCAAACTCATTTATAGGTAAAATTAAAATCAGATTTTTTTAGTTTTTTTTATATTCCGAAATACAATGTAACCTCATTTTCTGCAATTTTTCTTTTTTCCAATCTTCTATAATTGGAGGGTATTGGCAATTTTGTGGTTTTACTCCAGTACTGTCTCGAATCCAGGTAAATGACTGCTACCGTATCTCAAATGAGAGACAGCATCATGGAAGCTTTTGAAGTGTTTCAAGCAGGAAGTGCAGCAGCCTTTTTAATTAGGAAGCCTACTGCTGGAGGATATATAGAAGGGCTGACTGGTACAAAAAAAAAAAAAACTTGGGAGAAATTGTTGAATATATCCTTTAGGTATCAATAAAAAAATAACTTTTAAGTTATGAAAAGAAAAAAAAAATGTGGAAGCCGTATTAATTGCCCGCTAAATCCACCCGTTCTAAAAATTGCATTTATTTTTTAAAGTATAAATTAATATTATAAAAAGACTAAACAAGAAAAAATCCACTGCATAATTAAGACCCTAAATACTGAACAAATTACTTTTTTTTTAACGAGGGACTTAATATTATTAAATACATATTTTATTAATAATCAGCGCAAGTTTATTTTTCTTCGTCGTCTTGCGATAAATGTTATTAATTTCCAAAGATTAATACATTGGATGCAACCTATTGGTAATCGGGTAAACTGGAATTTTGATTTTCTTTTTCTGTCCGTCAATTTATTAATACATAAAATAAACAATACTTTTAAAAAAAATCTATTTTAAGAATGTATATTTTATTAACCATCATGGTACAAATAAAAATGAACTTAAAATAAAAAAAATTGTATCATACAAGTAGTTCCCAAAAATATTTTTTAGAGACGAGAGTAGTCATTTTCTAGAAGTCGGAAGGAGGGGAAAAGGGAAGAATAACTCCTTCTCATATTAAAAATATTCATCATTCTTCTCTCTGGCCACAAAAACATATGTTCTTTTTTAACTTATTCTACCAGTCTATATTTTTTAAGTAATAGCAGCTTGTACCGATGTTGTTTTTTTTTTTTTTACCCCCCTGATATTTCCCGTCAACCTCGCCTATAGTGCAATAAATGCTCGACGGTAGGGGAACGGCAGGCATTGCCAACTGAAATGATATATTTTCTGCAAAGGGGGAAGGATACAAATAATCATGTGACTCGAGCCATTCATTAAAATGCAAATTGAATTCCATAATTACAATATAGAATGCCGCAAAGTCATTTGTTACATTTTCAAATTTTTCAAAATTTTTGAATCAAATTTTTTTTTTTATTTATAGTTTTTGTTGTTATGGCACCATTGGGGTTAAGGATTGGCTTTTGTTTGTACAGGGAGCAGCCAATAGCTTAGTCTGTGGCATTTACATGAATGTACTTTATCTCCGGAGCTTAAATCACATCCGTCATTTAATAATATGTTAGGAGAGCCCTGCATGGGGAAATAGAGGGATTCTGCAACCAGTCGAATGTGGCCCAGTACAATAGTATTTGTATTAAATCAAATAGTAGTCTCATCTCTCCCAATTGCTACCCCATACAATTGCTAAAGGACTGTGTCAGTACAGTAGTTTAACTCACATTGAGAATTGCAGAGTACTCCCGGTTCACCAGTCTGCAGAATTGATGGCTCGCCATGCTGAGTGCTTTTTGTTCCAAGGAACAGAGGTTCACTTTCATAGCCTCCGCAGAGGGAGCTGTGACAAAAAGAGACGCCGCGAGCATCCGGATATTAACGTGTCAGACTAAAAAAAAAAAAAAAATACACTGTATTTAGCCCGGACATTTTTCTATATTGAGTGGACGGGCATTAGAACAGCCGGCATCCATCCTACATAGAAATCTGCACTGCCACCAGTCCTACCCAACGCACTTGTTTCCTTTTTTTTTTATCTTTTGCAACTTGCATCGTTTTTCTGGTTTGTCCACAGTACAAAAATATATAAAGAAAAATAGCAAAACAAAATTCCTAATTCCCGATATGTCATGTAATTAAAAATTAATTAAAGCAAATGATAAAATTATAAATACACGTATTAAAGTCTCTCGTTGAAATTTTAATTTGTCCCGTTTTTGATCGTCTTAATTAAGTTGTGCCATTTTTTTTTTAAAGAAATGCAAATACATAAAAGAAACATAAATATCGGATAAAGGTAAAGAAGATAAATGATAAAACTTGTAGATTGTGAGCCCTCGCGGGCAGGGTCTTCTCTCCTCCTGTACCAGTTGTGACTTGTATTGTTCAAGATTATTGTACTTGTTTTTATTATGTATACCCCTCCTCACATGTAAAGTGCCAAGGAATAAATGGCGCTATAATAATAAATAATAATAATAATAATAATTTAAAAAAAAATGCAAAAACATAAAAGAGGCCTAAAAATAACAAAGATAAATAGTAAATAAATTAAAAAAATATATAAATAAATGCAAATACATAAAAGAGGGCCTATAAATAACAAAGATAAGTAGTAAATAAAAAAAACAGAAATAAATGCATATATGGTGCATAAAAGAGGCCTATAAAGAACAGATAAAGATAAATAGTAAGTAAAAAAAAAAATAGAAATGAAATGCAAATACATACAAGAAACAAGTATCAGATAAAGGCAAACATAAATAGTAAATAAATGCAAATAAATAGTAAATAAAAAATAGATTGCATAAGATGCCTATAAATATTAGATAAAGATAAATAAATCTTAAAAAAAAGTAGAAATAAATGCAAATACAAAAAAAGGCATACAAGTAATACATAGATTCAAAAATAAATAGTAAATAAAATTGAAATAAATAATTTAAAAAATTAAGAAATAGACTAAAATTACATTTCTAGGAATAGAAGTAGAACAGATTATCGCAAAAGAAAAATGTCTCATTACTGGGTTGATGTTGGCCCCAATCGTTATGGTTGGGCCTAGCATCGTATGTATTCTTAGGCCTTGTACACACTAACATTTTGAAATGGTGAGATAATATCAGGGTGCCAATGCAGATGGTCAATGTTTGCCTCCGTTTTCCTGTCCATGTTTGGGATGGACATGTTTTTTTTTGTGCTTTTTCAGTTGTTGATTCTCCCATGTGAGGCTCATACTTTTTAGGCAACTTTGCTATTTAAAGGGAAAATGCGACGAAAATATGGACGTGCGTAAAACATTATTATTACTGCCTATGTGATTGGATTGAAAATGGGGAGAAGTTATTTATTCTACTTTTCCTGACTTTTACATTTACTCCTGGCTTCAAAACGTTCTCCAAAACTGTATGTGTGAATCCGGCTGTAGATGGCTGAGTAACGCAAGCCATAGATACAATGATAACTCTGCTTCCCTGCGATAACCAGAGCTGCTGGCCAAACTCCTTACATACTGTCCTGCTCATCCTTCTTGGCAACCATGAAGTGTAAGTACATAATGTGAAATATCCCGTGAAAAAATTTATCAGTTTTTCGAAAAACAATAATGTAAAAGAAAAAACAATCAGAGGGAAAAATGGAAAAACCTAAAGCTGCTGTGACTCTGGTATTGGCCCCTTTACATTAGTATGGAAACACATTGTAACTCACCTGTGGCAAATCACGAATGAGAATCACCTGTGATTAATTGTCGGTGCCCATGTGACATGAATTAGCCAATGAATGTATGACTTCAGTGTTTCAAAAAGCCACATGGTCGGCCCTGTTCCTTTGTCACAATGGCGAAGACAGAGGAGCTGTCTGAAGACATCAGAAATGCTATTATGCTCAAACACAAGACTTCCAAAGGGTATTATGCCACCTCTAAAGACCTTAGTATCCCAGTTTCAACAGTGTGCAATGTTATTAAGAAGTTTGCCAAGCATGGAACCGTCAAGAACCTTCCTGGACATGGGGGAAAGAGGACAATTGACAAGAGAGGTCTTCAAAGGTTGGTGCGAATGGTGCAAAAAACACCACTCCAAACATCCAAAGACCTGAAGGCCAACCTGGAACAGTCTGGGATCATGGTTTCCACAAGTACCATACGCTGCACACTAAACCAAGCAGAGCTTTATAGGCAAAAGGAAAAGGAAGAAACCATTGCTGAAGAAAATACATAAAAAAGAACGACTGATCATTGCCAAAGAGTACCTTGACAAACCACAACCCTTCTGGGGCAGATTAAACAAAAACATAGCTTTTTGGCAATGCAAAGCAACAGTTTGTTTACAGACATTGCAATGAAGTTTTTATGGAAAAGAACACCCTACCAACAGTTAAGCATTGTGGAGGATCCATAATACTGTGGGGTTGCTTTGCGGCGTCTGGTACTGGAGGCCTTGACAGTATCACAGGAATCTTGAAATCAGAGAATTATCAAGAGATTTTAGAGCAAAATGTTGTACCCCGTGTACAAACACTTTGAGTGAAAGATCATGGGTCCTCCAGCAAGACAATGACCCAAAACACACATCCAAAAGTACAAAGGAACGTTTGAAAAAGAAAAAATGGGCTGTTTTAAAATGGCCAGCAATGAGTCCTGACCTCAATCCCACTGAAAATCTCTAGGGTGAGCTGAAATCTGCCATTGGGAAAAAGAACCCTGCAAACATTCAAGAGCTTAAACAAACTGCAAAGGAAGAGTGGGAGAAAATACCAGCGAGAAGTGCAAGAAGGTTATTGATGGCTGCAAGAAACGTTTGGAGGCTGTCATCAATGCCAGAGGGTGGGCAACCAAGTATTAATTAGGGGGCCTTTATCGCTGCATATGCTGCTTATTGTTTCTTCTTTGAAATTGCAACATGTAAGATGAAAAACAATGTTTTATTGTTGTATTACTTTGGACCACTAATTAAAAAATCCTGAGGATATAACTATGGTACATTTCCATTTATTTCTGAAGATATTATACAGTCTCTGAAAAAAATTAAGAGGTTCCAATAATGGTGAGCAGGACTGTAATTGACGCTCACGTCTATTACCCCCAAATATGCATAGACATGGGCACTTTAGACATTGACGACAACACAAGAAAAGATTAGACATGTTGAATTCCAGTATGCCCAATCTTCTTTTTCTCCAGCACCTGTTGTTTGGGAAGACAGTGCATTTAGAAGATTTGATCCAACATTAGTCTTAAAGGGATAGTCTACCTTGTAGAATCCATTTTCATTAGTAAGGTCCTTAAGGATGAACTCACCGTAGGGCCTCTCATTTCAAGGATCCTCAACGATCTGTTGTAGAGTTGACCAAAAGATTTACAGAACTCTGGTTAATCGGCCAAGTCAGGGGTTCATGGCCACTGACTAAAGTCCTTCTTCTGATTAGTAAGCTCGGCACAACGTCATCAATGCGGCATGATATTGTACTGCACCTACTAATCAGAAGAGGTGCCGGTCATGTCGGCAGGTAGGAGGAGGTTTCCAGGGCTTTGGTTCGGCGGCCACAGACATGACCACTCGACCAGAATCCTGCAAATCTTTTTTTTGTTCAAAACTAATCAGTTGTCATCTGTGCTTGAGCTTAGCTATTTCCCTGCAGCGCCTCCACAGGGGAAAAAGTGCACTACACGTCTATCATGAAAATCAATTTCTTGCCCTTGATATGTACGAATGTGCTGAGTCCTCCAGAGCTGGATGACTCTATGGTGGGCAAGGGTCTTGAATGGGGACCCCCTCTATTAACTCAGAATTCCCTAATGGGTTTTCCCAACCAGATAAAACCCTTTTAGTCTACGGGAGCTTAATTCTATAAAAAAAATCATCTACTGGATGGAAAATGTGTCTTGTCGTTCATCAGCCTCTGACAATAATCTGACTGCAGCGAACAGCACCTCAGAACTCGGCTTCCATGATCCTGCAATTTGGATTTGGGGGGAAAAGAAGCCTCCGGTTAAGTTTTATTAGGTGGAGTTCCATCTGGGATATTCACCCAAAATGATGGATTTTGGTGAGGCAGATATGCTGGGAGTTGTAGTACTGGAATGTCTTCTGTTAGTGCGGACTTTAATGAGTAAATGTTCAGAACCGAGCAGCCGGACGTTTGACTGTTGTGGTTTGCTCTGCATACTTTTAGTGAATAACATGGAGGAAAAAAAAAATAATCCAGTGCCATACATTCGTTACTCTTTTACTATGGAAAATATACTTTGCTTTCTTTTTGTGCCCGGCGGGGGACGCGATTAGAGAACAATAAATCCTTGTTTTCTCGTGGCAGGAGGCGTCTGTGTTACCGGGAGATGTCTGCGGGGGGCGTGCAACTACTGTTCCCAAAATTAGTAGACTTGTTAGGATCGTGGTCCTCATCTGCCGGAGTAACAGTTTTTTATGTTTCCTTTATCCCTCCATTTGGAAGGTTCCCACCGCAAGCACAACCGTGGAAGGAGCGTCCGCGCTCAACCGCGTCCACTGGGCTCAGAGCGGCCGAGAGGTGGCAGTCGGGGACTCCGAAGGACGGATCTGGATCTACGATGTCGGAGAGGTATGAGGACATTGGATTGGGACCCGTTATTTCTTTTCTTTTTTCCTAATGTGGACTAAAGACGCACTATGTAACACTGTGTCCTGGCCATGGCTACTGGTTTTGTGATGGTCAATTTGCAGGATGGTGGAGGCCCACTGGCACGTAAACGTTGTCATCCAGCTCGCCAAAAAGTGAAAAAATGATTTTTTTTTTTTAACTTTTTAGAAGAACCTCCAAATAGTTTAATTAATGGCGAGGTGGGAGATGTATTTATGTACAAGAAGAATGAAGGGAACATTCCAGTAAACTTGCATTTCTGTGGACGGTTAGGGCCGCGTGCGCACAGTATTCAGCTTACAGTACGGTTCCTACATTGTAGCAGTTTCTGACTTTTGTTTCTTTGACACTTTTCTCCCACAACAGGATTTGTGTGTCCGCAGGTTACACGCTGGATACATTCTGTAGGTTTGCTTGTAACGCGAATTTGTATGATATTCGGAACATGACCGAAAAGAATCCCCAATACTCGCCCAATAGCCCATCTGTCCGGACGTCCCTAATTCGCAGACTCCCTGTATGATAACTGTCGTACACGAGTGTCAGATGCACGTAGTCACATAACCACTAAACCCCACCCAAGTGGAAAAAAAGTAAGTGAGCATGATGGTAACAGTTTTACAAACAAACCAACAAAAACACGTAATCCTGTAATTTTGGTGCTTTCATCACTGGAATCCTGAAGGACGTCATAAGGAAGACGTGTCGGTGTCCCAGACTTATCTGTTACAGTAAATGATTGGATTCCCTATGATACATCAATTCTGGGGTATATCATCTTACTCTGCATTGTGCTGTTCATCTGTTATTCTTCCTGGACATTTATGAATAATTTGCCAACTGGGTGTTACCCATTGGGGCTGGATAACTTATACAGTCTGACATTGCCCAATCAGTTCAGATAGCACCTGGCAGTGTGGAGGGAATCACCTTTGTTAAGGGGAATGGTGACACCCAGTTGCCTCTATCTATTATCTATCTATTATCTGTCTATCTATTATTTATCTATGTATTATCTATCTATTATCTATAATCTATTATCTATCTATCTATCATCTATTATCTATCTATCTATCTATCATTTATCTATTATTTATCTTTCTATAATCTATCTATCATCTATCTATCATCTATCTATAATCTATCTATTATGTATCTATCTGTTACCTATCTATAATCGGTCTATCTACAGTTGAAACCAGAAGTTTCCATCCACTATATAATAAGACACATCTGCATGTTTTTCTCAATATCTGACATGAAATCAGAATAAACCTTTTCCGTTTTAGGACAATTAGGATTACCATAATTATTAATATTTGCCAAATGTCAGAATAATGAGAGAGAGAGAGAGAATGTTTTAAGGTATTTTTATTACTAAAGTCAAAAGTTTACATACACTAAGATTACTATGCCTTTAAACAATTCTGGACTGGACCATATGATGATGTCGTGTTTGGAAGCTTCTGATACATTTTTCGGACACATATGGGTTAATTAGAGACACACCTGTGGATGTATTTTAATGCACACCTGAAACACACTGCTTCTCTGGGTAGTATCATGTAAAAGTCTAAAGAAATCAGCCAAGATATCAGGAAGAGAATTGTGGACTTGCACAAGTCTGGCTCGTCCTTGGGTACAATTTCAAGATACCTGAAGGTTCCTCATTCATCTGTACAAACAATTATATGCAAATACAAACAAGATGCGACTGTCCAGCCATCATACCGCTCAGGAAGGAGACGGGTTCTGTGTCCCAGAGATGATCGTGCTTTGGTCCAACATGTGCATATCATCCCAAGGACAAAAGCAAAATACCTTGTGAAGATGATGGTGGAAGCTGGTAAGATTGTGTCAATATCCATAGTGAAACGAGTACTGTATCAACATGGGCTGAAAGACCACTCTGCCAGGAAGAAGCCATTACTCGAAAAGAAACATAAAAAAGCCAGATTAATGTTTGCAAATGCACACAGGAACAAAGACCTTAATTTTTGGAGTCATGTCCTGTGGTCTGATGAAACTAAAATTGAACCTTTTGGGCAAAATGACCATCTTTACGTTTGAAGGAAAAAGGGAGAAACTTGGAAGCCTAAGAACACCATCCCAACTGTGAAACACGGTGGTGGCAGCATCATGTTGTGGGGTTGTTTTGCTGCAGGATGGACTGGTGCACTTCACAAAATAGATGGCATCATGAGAAAAGAAGATTATGTGGCAATACTGAAGCAACATCTCAAGACATCAGCCAGCAAGTTAAAGCTTGGGCGGAAAGGGTCTTCCAAATGGACAATGACTCGAAGCATACTGCCAAAATGGTAACAAAGTGGCTTAAGGGTAACAAAGTCAATGTTTTGGAGCGGCCATCACAAAGCCCCGATCTCAATCCTATTGAAAATTTATGGGCAAAGCTGAAAAGACCGGTGCGAGCAAGGCGACCTACATACCCTGGATCAGTTACACCAGTTTTGTCAGGAGGAATGGACCCCAATTCTGACCAACTATTGTGAGAAAATTGTGGAAGGAAATCCCAAACGTCTAACCCAAGTCATTCAGTTTAACGGCAATGGTACCAAATACTAATGAAATGGATGGAAACTTTTGACTTTGCAGTAAGTAATAAAATGCCTTAAAACATTCTCTCGCTCTCATTATTCTGGCATTTGGCAAATATTAATAATTATGGTAATTCTAACTGACCTAAAATGGGAAAGGTTTATTCTGATTTCATGTCAGATATTGAGAAAAACATGAAGATGTGTCTTTATATAGTGGATGGAAACTTCTGGTTTCAACTTTATCTGCTATCTATCTATCTATCTATCTATCTATCTATCTATCTATCTATCTATCTATCTATCTATCTATCTATTATCTATTTATCATCTATTCATCTATCATCCAACAATCTTGGATTAAGTCTATAATGTTCCACTTATGGCTTAAAACAGGCAAAATCCAAACTTCCTTATAAAGAAATTCTAAAAACATAATGAAATAAAAGGATTTATTTGACATCTCTCCTTCTGCAAACAATGAAAACTTGAGATCACTTCAGGAGGTGGTAACTGAGTGGCGTCTTTAGCTTAAAGAAGTTGTATCGTCAATATAAACGGGTGAAGTGTTTGTAAAAACTTTTCAAGAACAGAGATATTTAAATCTTGTAGTATAACTTTTGTTGTTGCCTAGGTTACTGGCTACCGCTGTAGTCTAGCAGAGGCGAGCATTCTCTTAGGCAGCGTTTATATCACTTACAAGCTGTTTGCTATAGAGCTTTTAGGCGCTGCTCTGAAGATGGCAGATTGCTGGATCCTGACCATTTTCAGCACCCGTACATTTCTCCGATGCTGCAGGGGTCATAATGCTTGCAGCATGGGGGAGGTTGCCGTCCTAGCCAGAGGCACAACAAGGGAAGTGTCATCAGAAAAGGACCTGTTGTTTAAATCACGTTTTCATGCTACATACATAGTTTGGTAAGTTTGCTATCTATATTTAAGAAAATCCTTACATCCACAGAGCATTGACACTTCCTGTTCTGTAAAGCTCACATCTTACAATGACTGATAGCACCTCTATATACAGTAGATAACACAGGATCCACCATTCACAATAGGTGATATCACAGCTCACCTCCTCCTCCTGTACAATGACTGATAACACCTCTATATACAGTAGATAACACAGGATCCACCATTCACGATAGGTGATATCACAGCTCACCTCCTCCTCCTGTACAATGACTGATAATACCTCTATATACAGTAGATAACACAGGATCCACCATTCACAATAGGTGATATCACAGCTCACCTCCTCCTCCTGTACAATGACTGATAACACCTCTATATACAGTAGATAACACAGGATCCACCATCCACAATAGGTGATATCACAGCTCACCTCCTCCTCCTCCTGTACAATGACTGATAACACCTCTATACACAGTAGATAACACAGGATCCACCATTCACAATAGGTGATGTCACAGCTCACCTCCTCCTCCTGTACAATGTCTGATAACACATCTATATACAGTAGATAACACAGGATCCACCATTCACAATAGGTGATGTCACAGCTCACCTCCTCCTCCTGTACAATGACTGATCACACCTCTATATACAGTAGATAACACAGGATCCACCATTCACAATAGGTGATGTCACAGCTCACCTCCTCCTCCTGTACAATGACTGATAACACCTCTAAATACAGTAGATAACACAGGATCCATCATTCACAATAGGTGATGTCACAGCTCACCTCCTCCTCCTCCTGTACAATGACTGATAACATCTCTATATACAGTAGATAACACAGGATCCACCATCCACAATAGGTGATATCACAGCTCACCTCCTCCTCCTCCTGTACAATGACTGATAACACCTCTATACACAGTAGATAACACAGGATCCACCATTCACAATAGGTGATGTCACAGCTCACCTCCTCCTCCTGTACAATGTCTGATAACACATCTATATACAGTAGATAACACAGGATCCACCATTCACAATAGGTGATGTCACAGCTCACCTCCTCCTCCTGTACAATGACTGATCACACCTCTATATACAGTAGATAACACAGGATCCACCATTCACAATAGGTGATGTCACAGCTCACCTCCTCCTCCTGTACAATGACTGATAACATCTCAATATTCAGTAGATAACACCATTCACATGTTGCGTTCAGCGGGCATGTCCAAACGACGCATCCGCATATAACGCATGTCCCTGCATACACAATGTTAAATATAGGTACGCAAGAAGCGTGCGGATCTATGCAGATCTTAAGGAAAGAAGTACGCAACCCTACGCTGCACACACAAATGCTAGTTTGAAACCAGCCTTAGTTGTTGGATGCTCATCTTGAGGAGAAATGACTGCCTCGGGCAGTGATTGATAAAGGGGTGATGACAAGAAGAAACGTTCATGTGGTTACTGAACGTTGTACTGTAGGAGAAATGATAGCAAAAGTCAGTGATTGGTAAGAGAAGTGATAACAAGAAGAAAAGTTCCTGTGATTACTAGAGGTTGCCCACTGGAAGAAATAACAATATGCTCTCATTTATAAGGGTGTTAACTAGAAAAAAAAATGTTCATGTGATTACCGGAAGCTGGACAGGGGGAGAGATAAAAGCAACAGGCTCTGATTGGTAAGAGGACTGAACAGTAAGAGAAGTTCCAGTGCATAGTGAAGGCTGTGCAGAAGGAGAAATAACATCAACAGGCCATGATTGTTAAGGGGAGTGATAACAAGGAGAGAAGTTCTAGTGGTTACTGGAGGCTGTAGAGGAGCAAAAAGGACTACGACAGTCAGTGAATGGTAAGCAAAGTGGTGATAACTGGAAGAACAGTGCCTGTGGTTACTGGAGGCTGCACAGGGAAAGAGATGACAACGGGCAGTGATTGTTAGGAGAGGTGAAAACTAGAAGAAACATTTGTGTGGTTAATGAAGGTTGTGCAGGGTGAGAGATGTATTCAGTAGTCTGTGCTTGGTAAGATGAGTAATAAGAAGAAAAGTTTTTGTGGTTACTGAAGACTGGTCAGGAGGAAAAATGACAGCAACAAGCATTTATTTTTGAGAAAAACGATAACTAAAATGAAAGACCTGTTGTTACTGAAGCATGTACAGGGGGAGAAATGTCAGTAGGCTGTATTCCTCACGGAGTGTCTAGATGCTGTGCTAGGGGGAAGTGACGGTGACAGGCTGCGATCCCCTTCCTGCTCTTACTTGCTGCCCTTATTTGCTGCTCTTACTCCCACCCACCCATTACACAGACACAGAACCAGGAGGTAAATCTTATTATTCTGCTGTCTTACTGTTTAACCTAGAACTATACATTTAAAAGCTAAGATCTCAGTTTATAGTCTAGTTTCCAAAAGCATGGGCAGTCATAACCTAGAATAAAGCAATACTGTAGATGATCATTTCCTATGATTTGCACTGATGACTTCCTAGTGCTAGGAGCCTCTTTGTCGTTGGAAGTAGCCTTGCTTATCCAGTTGCTTTGCTATGAATCTGTTGGAGTTTGTAGTGTTCTATGTATAAAGTATAATAGAATTGTGTTATAATCATGTCTATTCAGGGCTGGACCTAGGGGGGCACGTGGGGCATTTGTCCTGGGCACAGCCAGCAGAGGGGCTCCGTTGGGCCACCTGATGTATTAATCCGAGGTGTCTCCCAGGCGCCTACATTTTGTCCCCAGTGGGGAATTCAGCGTTTCTCCGAGTTTTTTCTGTCAAGCTGACAGCCGACTCAGAGAAGGTGTAGCATGCTGGTTCCCATTAATCAATTGAACTCTCGTGTTTCAGGTGTGAGTACAATTGAAGCCCTGACCGTTGGCACTTCAGGGTCAAGGTGACGTCAGCAGCGTGATGAGGTCATCTCATCACACTGCTGACGTCACTCTCCTGCACCACATAAATGGTAAAAGTCAGAAGAAACCAAAGTTTTATTGGGGAATCTTGTGAGGGGACAGTATAAGAAGGGGAAGTTTGAGGAGGCAGTATGGGAAGGGGGAAATGTGTGAGGAGACAATATATGCAGTGGGGGTGATGTGTGAGCAGACATTATGGGAAAGGAGATTGGAAATGTGTGAGGAGACAGTATGGGGAGGATAGGTGAACATGTGATGGGACAGTAAGGGAGAGAAATGTATGGGAGTAAAATGTATGAGGGGATACTATGGGGGTAGAAAAGTGAGAGAGGGCACAGTATAGAGACTGGGTTGTGTGGGGGCAGCATAGAGATTGGATAGCATAGGAGGACAGCGTGGGGACACAGTATGGAGAGGGAAGTGTTATAGAGACTAGGCAGTATGGGGGCACACAGTGTGAGGCGACAGTGTGAAAAGAGGGTCCAGTATGGAAAGGAGTGTGGAGGCTATGTACTATAAGAGGGGCTGTGTGGGAGTCATATTTTTTTGCAAGGAACACAGTGAAGGCCAATTATTCAGGGGCAGATATTTTTATTTAGGAGCATTATACGGGCACTTATTTTTAAGAGGCACCTTGTCAGGATATGCTGCAGAAGATCGGAGAAGAGAGAAGTCTTCAGAGACAAGCTGTGTACGTGAAAAGCCATCATGGTCTCCGGACAAGATGGAGAAGAAAATAAAGACAATGACTCCAATAAAGACAAAGACTCCTTCTATAAGGTACCTCAATGTAAATGTGATACTGACTATGTATCATCAGTACAGTGGTTCCTGTATGGTCCACAGTCTGATGATCACTGATGACAACAACTCCCAATATCTCTTGATTATTGTTAAGGACTTACTGGGAGGTGTAGGATCATGCAACACAATTGTATATGAGGCTCACCTGGCATTAAAATTGATTGCAGTACTAAACTTGGTGCAGTGTTCATGTATTGATGGTTGCTCTGTTGATGAATTCCCATACTGATGGTGGTCCTGGCGATGTAATTCTGTACGGATGGTGGTTCTGATTATGTATTTCTGTACTGCTGGGGATTGTGATGCTAGAGTTCTGTTCTGATGGTGTTTCTGATGGTATATTTTTGTACCCATGGTGGTTCTGGTGTTGATATATTTTTTTGTGCTGATGAGGATTGTGAGGCTGTATTTCTGTGCTGCTGTTTTTTTGGCTTTGTTTTTCCATACTGATGGTGGTTCTTGTGATGTATTCATGTACTGATGGTGGTGGTTCTAGTAATGTGTTTTTATTCTTATATTTGTTCTGGTGCTGTAATTGTGTACTGCTGGTGGTTTTGGTTATGTATTTCTGTACTGTTGGGTTGTGTCACTCTATATTTTGTGCTGGTGGTTCTTCTGATGTATTTATGTGCTGATGAGACTTGTGATACTGTATTTCTGTACTGATCAGGGTTCTGGTGATGCAGTACTGTACTGATGGTAGTTTTGTTGATGTATTCTTGTGCTGTTGTTGGTTCTGATCCCGTACACATGTAATAATACATGACTTGTAAGATTACATTCATTTTTGCCATCGAGATAGGAAAACTTAAATTTGCTTCTGTGACTAGTGGTGAGGCGATTTTGGGAGTTGTAGTGTCCTCTATGTAGAATCTAATAGAATTGTGTTATGGTCACGTTGGGTGGGGTAGTCTTGTATGTATAGAGTATAACGTGGTTGGGTCGTGTTCTATATATAATGGAATCGTATTATAGTGATCTTTAATAGTTGGTCATTTTGAAGGTTGTAGTGCTACAGGTCTAGAATATATTATAACTGTATGATGGGCATGTTCAGTGGTTGGTCATGTTGGGGGTTGTAGTGCTCTTTATATAGAGTATAATAGAATAATACTATGTTCTAGTCCAGTGTTCAGGCTATTGGGGGGTTGTATGTCGGTTCAGACCCAGCTAATTGATTGTAGATGGATAAGTTATACTTTTCATAACTCATATAGCACAGGTCATTCATTATATCAGCCTTTTCTCTCTTTTCCCGATCCAACTTTGTGCGTGAAGGCCTCGAGACGACGTACAACCACTCCAGGCAGTTTCATGACTTTATTTGATATTCCGCAGCTTTACTTACAACATGGGAACACGCCGAGTTACCATGCTGAGCAAAATTAAAAAATGTCTTGAGCCCCGAGTAAAGCCGGAGCATTATGGGAGTTCTTAATTGGGGAGCAGAGGGTTATATATAGGAGTCAGTGTTCTAATTGGCCATTACCCAATATGTAGCGGCGTGATCCCGACCTATAACATGAGCCGTGTGTGACGGGTATATAATCTGCTATATGAGCTGACGTCATGCTCCCTCACGGCGTCCTCCGCTTCTCTTATTGACTAAAAAATACGACATGTCTATTATTAGTCTTCAGGGAGGAAAGCGAATGTTCTCTGCCAGTACAACACATTCATTTGCTCGTAGTTCACGAGGTGATGTATGAATTTTTACAACCATGTTATGTTAACAAGATTATTTACTCACTGCCAAAAATATAGAAGCAGCATATGTAAAAGGAGGCACGCTAATTAACAGCGCTTGTCCGGGCCGTGTACAGCTTTCATCTCGCTGATATCACATCTGCTTGTAGCATGCGGAGTCAGATTAACCTTAAGTGCCCCGGAGCGTCCGCAGCTCCGAGCAAAAAACCAAGTGCAGGAAAGTGGGGGTTAATGCTTCACGTCTGTTCTAGTTCTTCCCTTAGGAGGAATGACAGACAGACGTCCACTGACATTTACCACCGGCGTTCTACCAGCTATAATCATGAGGCACCCTTCAATTATTCATGGACTCTTTGTTCATTATTTTGAAAAGCCGTAGATGTGAGAAGCTGCTGCGGAACGGGCACTCATCTCCCTGACGGTCTGCGGACCACGGATGACCTTGGTGTGTTCACCTCTCCACGTGACACCAATGTCATTGGAAGTACTTGAGAGAACGGGGCATCCTTCTCGAAAAATGATCCATCAACTTTTAGATTTTCTTTTTTTTTTATTTGACCGGTTTGGAGTAAACTACTTCTTGAAGCAGAGTCCTTGGATTCACCTCTAGAGTATATGTGGAGTAAATACGTAGGGGAATATATAATGCGAAAGAGAACTGTTTTTTCCAAAAATCGGGTCCAATATTCCAAGGAACCCAGTCATGAATTCAACTGTAGACAGACATCATTCGGAGAGTAAAATGGCTGGTATAGGATAGAAAAGTAGTCAGAACATATCTGGGGCAATTCATGCACCAAACCAGGTTTAGCTGAGATTGGATCTTTCCCTTATGGTTGGTCATTATCAAGGTTAGCTTATCTAGGATAATGGGAGTGATTAAGAAATAGAGAAGGAATGAGGTTGTCCAGCCTTGTAATATTGATGACTAGAGTTGATGCAAATTTTTTACTAGGATCCCAGGTTTAGTAATCTGTGGCAGTGGGACGGGAGCCTTGAGAACCGCCTCTTACATTCTGGCTTCCACAGCTTTTTTATATTAACCTGCCTAACATGACGTCATCACAACGCAACAATGATGTCCCTCCAGATCAAAAGAAGAGCTGCTGATGCTGAGAGTTAGGAAGCGGTAATGAACTGGCCGCTGGACCAAGTCCTAGAAATCGATTTGCACTGACAGTAGAGATGACCTATTATTTTGGGGCGTTTGACGTCCGGAACCTGCCCTAGTCAGCTGTTTTCAGCTCAAGCTCTGTTCATTGTGTAATGGACACTACAGGTGTTGGATCCCCACCAATCTGGTATTGGTGACCTATCCAAAGAAGGCAGACATACCATTGTTGCAACCTGCACAGCTGGAAAGAGGCCCAAGAGGTAAGGACCAGCTCCAAAGCCGGTGGAATTGTCCAATATTGGTCTTGCACATAGGTCCTCTTCTGTCTGTCACCGCTTTTGGTCAACAGTATCACAAGGTCTGGCAATGCTTTTACTTGGCCCACTATGGCAAAATTGTCCAAATCTGCCCACTATCTTATGTATATCGAGGACCCCAGACTCTCCCAAAACTTTATACAAGAGTCTGTAGAGTGACCTTCATGGAATTCTGCTAGGGACAACTGTAAGTTGTTTGACCACTCTCTTGGTAGCTTCACCATTGTGTTGAGTCTGCATTGTGTAGAAACCATGTAATAAAAGGTGGAAAAATCTTTCTTCCTGGAAGAATTCAAGCCTGGTCCTTTTTATCCAGAATTCTGACTTATGACGAGGAATCACTGGCTGTAGCATCCCTCCATTCCTCTCTTTTTGGCTGTATACCTTTCAGTGGACATCAGTCAAGTAGAATATGGTAGATCACCATCTACTAGTTTTTACTTACCCTTTTTAGTCAATTTAGAAATAACACAGAAGTGCCTAACGAAACACTCAAATATCCAGTTCTAGAGATGGCGGATATCTACACCTGAAGGAAAGAACGTGTAGTCTTTAATGAGCTTAGGTGGCCAATCACCCGATGTGACCAGACTGGATCTTTAGGTTTTATTGGAAACTAGCATGGTACCATCAACACTACAAAAAATCTGGTGGATTAGGTTACTGATTGTAAATAGTATAGCAGATATCAACGACCGTCTCCATTGCGCCTCTCTCCGGTAGAGGTGCCAAAAGCCACCCAAGTACATCGATAAATGGGAAGCCCAAGTGGTAATTGCCACTTTCTATATTTACATTTTGGATAAATGAACTTCATAAAGGGCATATTCCCTACCAGAGACTACTGAAGAGGAAGATCAACTTCTACACTGGAGGACGCGAACGCATGGCCATGAAAATGTGGCCACCAGATGACGTTTTGGCAGCTTTTGAGAAGGTGCCATCCAGTTGAGAAAACACCAGTTTTACTAAAATCTTGTAAATGCTCCATTTCACATTTTTGTCCAATTTTCCCCACTTTTCTCCTTGCATGTGACTCCGCTACAGTTCCTCCATTTAATCTCGTAGGGTTTGCACTGACAATTAGACTCAACGTCTCAGCTTCTCGGTTCCTTACTCATCTGACACAGTAAGAAAAAAAGGATACTTGACACTACCATGAATATAAGTGCCAACCGTAAAAAAATAAAAAGAGACAGGAAGAAGAAGAGTCCGCAGTAAAACAAGCAGTTGTTTGGCGGTGACTCCCGAAGATGCTTCATTGTAATGGCCTTTGACATTGTAGAGAAAGAGGGTAACGACTTATTGAAGAGCTCAGCAATCGTGTGCGAGGGAAGGCAAGTCCCCAGCCACGAGGGACGCCAGCACATGAGTCATACTGCAACAATTTCGCCCATCGGCCATGAAATCCCAGCGCTTCAGTTACAGCTCTTATTAGATGCAGTTAATGTTTTCCTACTGTACACATCCCTCCACTCTGGATGCACTTCCAAGCAAAGTTGATTTATTAACCCCTTTAATCCTTTAAAGAGGAACTACAGTTTGCTGCATCTCACCCTGTTCCATACTTATATTGCGGATTGAGAAAAACATGGCTTCTTCTTCCCAAAAACAGCACCACCGCTGTTCACAGGTTGCGTGTAAAACTGCAGCTGAGCACCAACGACATCGATAGAAATGTGTTGCAATACCAAACACAAACTATTGGACAGGTGTGACGCTGTTTTTTTTTTGGGGGGAAAAAAATTCAAATATATATTTTTTAAAACCCATGTTTAGATCCAATGTTCTGTGATTACTCATTATATGCATATTGTGGCCTCAGCGTCCTGTTTCTGGCACAGTGATTTATGGGAATTGGTACGGGCTCACTTGTTTCCGGCAGTTCCATAGGCAAGAATGCATGGGTGGTATGCAGAGTTTGTGAGGGTCCCAGAAATTAGGAAGTTATGACTTATCCTGTGAATGACAGATAAATAACCAGCTTAACACGAACCCTCTAATAACAGTGTATGCAGAAACCTCCTTCACTCCCCCTAGTGGTGGCTGCCGGAAGACTGAATTCTGGCGATTATCTCTGTGTATGTAGAGGATTTGGAAAACTGTATTAGAAAATAATGAAACTGTAACCATTGCGACAATATAGATACATAGTAAAGGTGAAAAAATAGAAATGAAATACATTTTAATTAATCATGCCAAAAATTTATATACCGTTAACATAATATTGTCAATTAATATACTTTAAACGGAGTTCTACACATTACTGATGAGTTTAGTGCAATATATAAATCTCTCAAATGACTTTGAATTTTCAAGTTCTACAAGCGAGAATATTATTCATTATAATACATAGTTCACCTGCTGCAGAACCTCTTTATGATTAGGAATTGGCAGCCTTGTTCACCACACCCAATCCAATGTTATTTGATCTTGGTGTTTGGATGACAGTTTTTGGAAGCACGATGTCAGCAGGGACGAAACTCTCCCGTATTGTGGATGATACTCGCCTATTGAAGTTCATGTATACAAATGCATTACATACGGATAACAATAGAGATGTAAAATCGTCCATTTTTTCGAGATGAACATTGGCCTTTTTTTATATACTGTAGTAGCGTGAACTTGGCCTTAGAGAGTGAGAAGAGGAGTAATAGCCATTTTTGGTAAACATCGAGGTCATGATGGAGGCATATAGAGGATGTCACTTTGGTATTCATAGATTTAGCACCTACACATTCACTTTTGATGTCACCTGCCCAAGTAGGAAACTTGGAAAAGAAGAAGTAAAAATGTCTGAACTGAATCTTATACACTGTCAGACAAGAGTTGGGTTCATTTTCTTAAGTCATCACACTTCCTTGAGATTTTCCGAGATGAGACACGGGATATGAGATATCCATGAAAAAAGCAAAACCAAAACTCTTTGCCTTCCGGCTAAAAAAAAGAGTGGAAAGAAAAAAACAAAGTTCCTTAATAGTTCCAAGTCCATGTTGTGTTTAAGTGTCGTTAAAGGGTTTTCTCATCCTTGGCTCCCAGTAATCTACAAAGAAAACGATGCGGAGACAGAACATGTGAAACAAGGCTCCTTAGAGGAGAATGTTCTCCGCGGCTTCTCCGTTGCTTTATATCAATGACCCCTTTTGTGTAAATAATTCCTCATCCTCTCGTTAACTGATTTTCAGACAATAAGAGGGAGGAGGTCACCGCAGCCCCCATTATGGGAATCTGGTTAGGAGCTTCTGACTCACAGCTACAGTCATACAACAGAACATTGACTGACATTTTTTTGCTTCGAAGACTTAGATATCATCAGTTGTATGATTTTTGGATGTTAACATGTTCGGAGGAGAAACTTTGGCATCCGGCAGCATCCAACGAGAGGACATCCGTACCAGAAAGCAACACGAGATCTTATGTTCCACTGATAATACACAGTAGGAATTTTTTGGTTAACCAAAACACTTTGCCTGCTCTTCATCGTCTTTTATGTGGTTTTTGGGGCACAAAAAGACAATGGTAATTTCATCAGGAACTGGGACTTCAATGAGGAGCTGAGAGAAGCTACCAAAGTCTTAGGAGTGATGGGTTGCCCTCACGGTTGGCCATCTAGTCTTGTGGATTATAGGTGGTGGCACACACGCAATGATCTTGTGATGGGACTTTTGATGTCGATTCTCATGGAAAAAAAAACTCCCATTGATCAAGTGTTAACACGTAGTGGATGAACATTGAAGTTATCTACTCCATTTTCAGCCAAAAGTACATGCTTGTAAGTAAGAAAAAAAAAAATGTCTGGACAAACCCTTCGAGCACAAACAATATCATTTATGTTGCTAGGTCCTAGTTTTGCCCAATAATCTAATGCCATGGCTGAAGTGCTTGTAAATACTTTTCTAGACTTGCCTGTCCTTAAATCACCATCTACTATGCAGGAGATATTTAAGATGTCTCTGGGTGGTGCACGGGGGATGAGAAGTCATGATGACGCCCATTGTTTCTCCATTGTCCTTACATATTCCCTCAGGCTGTCAATCATGAAGGACTGGCCGTGTTCTAAGCATCAGGACGCTGAGACATCGCTGCCTGTGTGACTCCTGACATACAGTGCACCAATGTATGATTCCTCTCTCTACCAGAGAAAAACTGATGATTTCAACAAGGACAAATCTAGAGAAGTATTTAGAAGCGCTGCTGCCTCAAGGCACTGACTTATTGCCTAAAGCACTGGTGACATGTTCTCTTTAAAAGGGAATGAAGGATTCATCAGAAAATGGACAATTCTTTAATTCATGTTTTTGTTATGGTAAACATTTTTTTCATTCTTTTTTTTTAATTTTCTATATCGCTACATTTAAAAATGTGCTTCCTGTTATGTGCAAAAGACTTTCAGTAGTTTGTTACAGGCAGGATTACAATGACAGCTCACCTCCTCCTCCTTCTGTACAATGACTGATAACACCTCTATATACAGCAGATAACACATGATCCACCATTCACAATAGGTGATGTCACAGCTCACCTCCTCCTCCTGTACAATGACTGATAGCACCTCTATATACAGTAGATAACACAGGATCCACCATTCACAATAGGTGATGTCACAGCTCACCTCCTCCTCCTGTACAATGACTGATAACACCTCTATATACAGTAGATAACACAGGATCCACCATTCACAATAGGTGATGTCACAGCTCACCTCCTCCTCCTGTACAATGACTGATAGCACCTCTATATACAGTAGATAACACAGGATCCACCATTCACAATAGGTGATGTCACAGCTCACCTCCTCCTCCTGTACAATGACTGATAACACCTCTATATACAGTAGATAACACAGGATCCACCATTCACGATAGGTGATGTCACAGCTCACCTCCTCCACCTCTTGTACAATGACTGATAACACCTCTATATACAGTAGATAACACAGGATCCACCATTCACAATAGGTGATGTCACAGCTCACCTCCTCCTCCTGTACAATGACTGATAACACCTTTATATACAGTAGGCAACACAGGATCCACCATAAAGAATAGGTGATGTCACAGCTCACCTCCTCCTGTACAATGACTGATAACACCTCTATATACAGTAGATAACACAGGATCCACCATTCACAATAGATGATAGCACAGCTCACCTCCTCCTGTACAATGACTGATATCACCTCTATATACAGTAGATAACACAGGATCCACCATTCACAATAGATGATAGCACAGCTCACCTCCTCCTGTACAATGACTGATATCACCTCTATATACAGCAGATTATTATTATTATTTATTATTATAGCACCATTTATTCCATGGCGCTTTACATGTGAGGAGGGGTATACATAATAAAAACAAGTACAATAATCTTAAACAATACAAGTCATAACTGGTACAGGAGGAGAGAGGACCCTGCCCGCGAGGGCTCACAATCTGCAAGGGATGGGTGAGGATACAGTAGGTTAGGATAGAGCTGGTCGTGCAGCAGATGACTTAGGATCCACCATTTACAATGAGTGATATCACAGCTCACCTCCTCCTCTTCCCTTTGCAATGACCTTTGCATTCATATGAGCTTAAACAAAAAACAAGATAAAAAATTATTTAAAAATATGAAGCATAATAATCCTAAAATCGTGATTAAACAAAGCCATTGTCTGATGACACCTTCCCTTTAAGGCCTTCTATTTTTGCTGCTGGAGTCTTTGCTGCGATCAGTGTACAGTCCAAGCCTTAGATTTCAGCATATGAAGATCAGGGGTACAAGCCATTATCGATATCCCGTGGCCCCACAGACATTCCTGCACCTCATGGAACCAGTCGTCCGGCTTTATACGATCATTCGAACTCTGCACATGTTTTACTTTTCCGAAATATTTTTATGGCTGCAGAGATTTATGAGAATGATGTTATGGGAAACACATTGTACTTTTTCAGGACGAATAGGTGCATAAAATACTGCCGCCAGTCCTGGCTGTCACCGTTCAGCTTTCCAGTGGTATTTATGGTGTTTTACGCATAAAATCTCCCTTTAAGGACCTGTTCTGAGCTTGTATATACAAACCTGCATTAGCGCTGGTTTCTGTAGCTCTAGGAACCGCTATGGTACAGCTATAAAGACCAGCGATATTATATACATAGTCCTACACCTACTACAAAAAATGTCAGCTGGAAAATGATTGGCTATTAAAAACATTCAGTGGTGTCCTGATGAAGGGTTACTATACTTGGTAATTGGAAACCATCAGCAAGAAGGCTAGCTGCTTCGTAGTATGACTTTCTTTTTATTCCCATTATGCCCTGCATTGGGCAATTTTTGGTGCTTATCAAAACATGACCTTCCAACTAATAGATCAACAGATCATGAGCAGAAGCACATTTGTAATAAATGGTTAAACCAAGTTCCTCAGACCAGGAGTCACTTTTTGCCACCCTCTATAAGGTCCACACGCCTTGTAAGTCCTTTAGGTGGCATTACAGTATTAACAAGTCATCAAGATTGTCCATACGCCTTGTTAGGGTCCTAGGTGGTATTACAGCATTAACAAGCTAGACAATTCAGAACAATTCACCCTTGTGCACTCAAAGTACTAAGTATTAGCAGAAACGCATTTTTAACACATGGTGACACCAAGACCTTCACAGCTAGAGCTACCTTTTGCCACCCATGGTCCATATGCCTTGTTATTGCAGTGTTAATGAGTCATCCAGCTCGACATAAAATTCATAGCAATGTACCCTTGTGCACTCAAAGTACTAAACATTCATGGAAGTATGTTTGTAACACATGGTGACACAAAGATCTTCAAATCTGTACCCACTTTTTGGCATCCACTATAAGGCTCATATGCCTTGTTATTGCTCATTTTGGGATTACAGTGTTAACGATCATTCAGATCAATAGACCATACATAACAATGCACCCTTGTGCACTCAAAGTGCTAAACATTAGCAGAAGCGCATTTGTAATACATGGTAACACCAAGACCTTCTGAGCGGGAGCCACCTTTTACCAACCATTATAAGATCCATATGCCTTGTTATCTATCATTCATGTTGGTATCACATTGCTAATGAGTCATCCAGATAGAAAGACAATTAATAACAATGCACCCTTGTGCACTCAAAATACTAAAGATTAGTGAAATTGTGTTAGTAATGCATGGTTACACCAAGGCCTTCAAAGCTGGAGCCACTTTGTTCCATCCACTATAATGTCCACATACCTTATCACTCATTATCACGCAAGCCATCAAGATCAACAGACAATTCAAAACAAAGTACTAAACATTAGCAGAAGTGCATTTTGTAATACATGGTAATACAAAGACCTTCAAAGCGAGAGTAACTCAACATCTAACATCCATGGAGGCGTCCCTGCATGATTTCCCATCCTCCATGCCGGGACGCCTACACACCACCCCACACGTCGTGGTCCCCATCGTTCCTCCCTGCTTCCTGTTCCCTTGCTTCTGTGCATGCCCCTATTCTTAAAGGGGCAGCGCACGCACCTGTAAAGATGCGCACAACCAATACTGCAAGGTATCTTGTATAAAAGGCACCTTCCCCATTAGGGAGGTGCCTTAACATGGTCCTTTAGTGTCTGTTGTGCATCTAGTGAGTTGCCAGGTCCTAGTCCTTGTTCCTGAGTCCTTAGGTCTTTGTGTGGCTAAAGCCTGAACCTGAACCCCTGGTCCTCGTGTGGCCAGGGCACGAACCTGAATCCCTGGTCAAACCTGAACTCCTGGTCCGTGTGTGTACAGGGCCTGAAACTTGAAGCTGCTCTGGCAGTATATGAATCCTGAAGCCGCACCAGCAGTACATGAACCCGAGACAGCTTTGGTGGTACTCGAACCAGAAACGTCTGTCAGTACTAGAACCTATCGGAGCCTGATCGAGGATCCAAATCCAGTCCTGTCTGTGATATCGTGTCAGTAACCGTTCTGCATGAGGATCCAGAACCTGTGCAGTCTGAACAGAGTTCTAATCCTGTCTTGCCAAGTACTCTGAGCCCAGTCCGTGTCAGCATACCTGACCCTTGGGGTCAGCAACTGCAGCACCTAAGAATGCCTGGGAGTGGTACCTGGTGGTTACCAACAGCTCAAGTCAGTCTGACTTCACCATCAGAAGCTCCAGTGAACACCAAGTAGCCACTTAGCTACGCCCACTTCCTAGGAAAGCCCGGCCCTGTGGCACAGTGGCTCTACAAACCACGTGCGCTAACTGATGGCATGACACACTACAAGGACCACATGCCTTGTTAGCATTCTACTTGGTTTTATTGTGTTAAAAGAGCTATCAAATTTGGCAGTTAAATCAGAACAGTGCACCCTTGTGCACTCAAAGTACTAAACAGAGGAAGCGCGTTTGTATTAATTTGTTACATCAACTCTTTCAGATTGGTAGAAATTCTGTTATCCATATTGATGTCCATATACATTGATGTGGTTCTAAGTGGTATTATAATGTTAGCAAACCATCAACAGACAATTCAGAACAATACACCCATGTGCACTCAAAGTACTAAGAAGAGATACAAAACAATATGTCCATCAACAGCCACTGGAGTTGTTCATTGTCTTTACAATAGTCCATGAATTAGCAGGTTAGCATGGAGACAGCAATGATTTGGTTTCATATCCCATATGACATTTTGGGACTCCACAGAATTCTTTGAGAAATTAATTAAAAAAAAACTTTGCATAAGAAGTTTTTGTGTGAAGCTCACTCAATTTAAAGAGCAAAATGAACCCTCGTTCTTACGCTGTTTAAGTTTAAGCCTAGTCCTGTTGTTTTGAATGAATATCCATCAACAGCAGCTTGTTGATTGTTTCCAGTAAACAGAAAATATATTTTTTTACATCAGTACAATCAAGCAGAGAATCTGGAGTTTAAGTTTTCTGACTATAGAGAAAATATTAATGAAAGGTGAAACTTTAAATAAAGTTCATATACTTATTAATAGCGTATTTGAAGGTATTTATTAGTATTTTATGCCAAGGATCAGGAAATGGCCTCCGGGGTAACATGACCTAAAAGTTTCTACTATAAATTAATGTAGACAAGAACCTGGATAAAGTAGAACAACACCAAACCCTGTTAAATCACGATGTGAAAACTCTGTTTTCCCTTTGTACTTATACGGTAATATTTATAAGGCAGAGTCCCAATTACCGTGTATTTAAATGAAGGAAACAGTAAATTCCTCCGTGACTCGAGACCGCGGTTTATGGAAATAAACTGCAACGTGATTTCCCAGCCACCATTTTGTACACGGGGCATGTTTTCTGTAAATTCTGATTATCCGTCAGTTGGTGAAAATCCTCTGCAATTTGCAGCATTGTTATCATAATGCTAGTCAAAGTCGAACACTCCCCAGGAGTATATAAAGTTAATGAAAATTTTGAGTTTTTTTATTGACTCGGAATCTGAAATGTGAACAATTGTGATGGGAAAATGCTAATCTCAGATTGACTGGTATTAATTGTGTAATTAAGTTACTACACGGGCAGGTTCATCGATACGGTATTAGTAACCCCTATCTGAATAACTTCCTTAAAGGTCATAGACGGTCTGAAAACTTTTACATTTTTACCCATCTATCCATTGCCAACCTTCATTAATGGCTACTGCTCCAATGTTTGTAACCATAATAACTTCATATCACAACCTGTAAAAATGCTTTTGGGACACATAACCGTGTGCTGTGTGCAGGAAGTGTCCTTCCTTCCTGTATAGAGAAAAAGATCCATCATTCACTTCCTGTACAGGGACAAAAACCCTCCCCTCACTTCCTGTGAAGAAACAAGAACCACCCCTCATTTCCTGTGCAGAGTTAAAGACCCTCCCCTTACATCTTGTACATATAGGAAGAGCTCTCCTCACTTCCTGTGAAGAAACAAAGAACCACCCCTTACTTCCTGTACAGAGACAAACACTCCCCTTCCCGTGAAGAGACCAAAACTTACCCCTTACTTCCAGTAAAGAGACTATGACCAACCCTCACTTCCTGTACAAAGACCCACCCTCACTTCCTGTACAAAGAGAAAGACCCACCCCCACTTCCTGTACAAAGAGAAAGACCCACTCTCACTTCCTGTACAAAGATAAAGACCCACCCTCACTTCCTGTACAGGCAAAGACCCACCCTCACTTCCTGTACAGAGACAAACACCCACCCTCACTTCCCATAAAAAAACATGACCCACCCCTCTTGTTCTATACAGAACAAAGATCCACCCATCACTTCATGTACACAAAAACTTTCCCCTTACTTCCCGTAAAGAGACAAAGACCCACATAATATCCTGTAATTTTTCTCAATTTCTCTGCTGATAGAGGATTACACTTGACAACTGTCGGTGAAGAGCTTATGGAAAAATGGGGGGTTGACTGTTTCCATTAGTCACATAGACTTTACAGTAGAATGGGTAGTGTTTGGCCAGCGGCTGCTTTTCTTATTGCGATCTGTTTTAGTTTAGAGGGTCTCTACCTATTTTGAGGGTTTGGTATAGGACATGTTAATTTAGGGGGTCTTTTCTTTGATGCAAGTTAGGTCACAAGGTCTACATTTATTTTCGGGATCTTTCTTTGAGCTCTGTGTGATGTCAAATACACTACTCATGATTCCAAACTTTAGGTTAGAGGCATGTCTTATGTAGGTTGGCGGGGTATACAGTAAAAAATCATGACATCATGTCTTAAAATGTCTCTGATGTCACACCTGGAAAGTTGGAACCAGCCAGGAGCCCATGTCATCGTCCTTGGCTGATCGTGTCGTGTGCCTGCTCCTGACTGCTGGATGTATAAATAACGATGGGAGTTTATTAGCTCTTTATACTGTTCGTCAGGAGACGTGGCTCCGGAATATCTGTGCATTTACGACTGCAGAGAATTCCTTCTTTTGAAATCTGTAAATCTAATGACTTTGTTTTATGAAGGTTGTTAACCGTCCTTGATTATTACTGCACTGGCCCAGTCTTTTAAGTCAGCTGGACTCGGCAGGGGGCAAGGCGGGCTCCGGGCAGCTCCGTCTGACCATTATCATGTTTTTCATTACAATATCAGTTCCCATATAAATGTGAGTGGCTGCAGATCATCAGATCCATGTGTTATGTGCACGCTGACGAGGGCGACGGCCCCGAACTTTATATTATCAACATGGGCAGGAAGTTGGGTAAAATGGTGAAGAAAAAAATATATAATGTCCGGGACTGCTAGAAAATAGAATAAAAAAACCCCCAATCAAATCGTTAACACCCCTTTAAATATAAATACAATTTACTTGATTCATCACGCGGTTTTTGCTAGGAGTCTTGAGTAAAACTGCTTGAAACATCCCAAAATGTATGCGCAACTCAAGGTTGTGCAAAAATATTGCAACTTTTTACTCCAGTCTTGACCAGCTCCACCAATTTTTTGGAAAAGTGGGTGGAGATCAGGCAAGTCAGGGCCCGTTCAAGCACACCTGACAAATTCATCAAGCTGACTTACTTTTCTGAGTTACAGTTGGTGCGCGACAGTCAAAAGATGAGCCAAACTGAAAGCATCATGATGTAGGGGAAGAAACCCGGATTCCAGCGATGTGTCACTTACTGGACTGTGTTCTGCTGTTTCAATAAAATCAGTGTTTTATCAGCAGGAGATTATCACTACAGGACTAGGTGTCTCGTGCCATCTAGTCCAATCCCGCCCCCCTCACACTGATACATTGTGCACAGAAAGCAGCCAATCAGTGGTGTGGGCGGAGTTATACAGGGCTCAGCATTTGAGCTTTGCTAGATCTGCAGCAGAGAAATTTGTGATACTATCACAACTAATGCATCCAGAAAACTAAGTGATACATCACTGGAATTGGAGTCTCTTCCCCTACATCAGGCTGCTGCCAGATGAGGCATCAAAAACCTGTTGACAGATTATAATGAATTCAGCAAAGCTTACGCCATTGCTCCCTCATTAAGACTGGTGTGAAAAACACCTGTATAAAGGAACTGGGATCAATGAGTCAGTCTTACTAAAACTGTTGGCATAACGTGATGATAATAACTTGGGATGCATATAAACTATATAGACCCAAAACTGTTACACGACATCCGATCGGCCTCTGTGTAGCTTGTTTATTTCATAGCCGACAGAGTGGCCATGTGCACAAAATATTACTGTTCCCGGCAGCACCAGAAAGGTTTGCTGCAACGAAGGATTATTTTTAAGCAAGCTTAAAAATTATTCCACCCAGTAAAGAGCGTTTTGCGTGTTGGTCAGGTGATTGGCTGCCTAATTGGACTGGACGATCATCAAGAAATTGTCGTTCCTAGGAATGCTTATTGGCGAGTGTCATGCTGGTTATTAAAGGGTTTATATTAAGTTTGGAAGTTATGCACCGTCCAAAATAATGAAATCCCCACTGATCCCATGAACCATTGTCCTGAATAGTCCCATACGAGTAGAGTGGTGGTTGAACATGCACACTGCTTCTCCATTCATTCTTAATGGCGGCTTTAAGTCTCCTCATCTCGGCATGCTTAGCATGTCAATCTCCGCAAGGACAAACGATACTTCTTGATTCATGGCAGTGCCAAAGAATAGACAGGCGCAGTGTTCGGTTACACTATGTCCAACGGTCCTTCAACCCATTCACACAAGCATCAGTTCTCATGGTTGGGAAGGGGTCCAAGCAGTCGGACCCCAAGCCATGCAGAAGTTATCTCCTAACTAATGGATGGGCGATAACTTCCGATCTGTTTTGGAGTGTTTACATTTTATTCTATCAATATAAAATTCTTTTTTTTTTTTTGCACTTTTTATTGACTTCTGTTTTATGACACATGGCAAAAAAACATACAATTTAATTCTAAAGACCCTGACAACCCTAGTCCGGCCGCATCTCCTGAGCCACTTCCGTGTACATTCATGTATCTATAATGAGAATTTTGGCATTCACAGCGGCTTATTAACTCTGCCGTACGGCACAAATGTCACATACACTGCCCATCATCCATAATCCGCTTTGATATATTTCGTGGCCTGATGAGTCAGAGCAGCGGCTCCTTGGTGTCGAAAGGTTGTATGTGAAAGACTTTGCCCTGGAAAATTACATAGCACAACATTCGAGAAGGAAAAATACAACTGAACATAAATCTGTCATCATGGCCGGCGTGCGGCACGACATTAGACAGACAGTATCTCAGAGAGCAGAATCGTGCTGGATGTGGAAGTCAGATGCCCTGATGTAAGTGACGAGGAACCATACATACGGTATATGTCACATATATATATATATATAAACATGGATTTCGTCAGAGCCAACATCTGGGGTATCGGTGCTGGACACTGACTTGCATCTGCATTGGAATGCAATAATTTATTTTGGTTTCCACCTCTGTGAGACTTTGATTTATCGGCGACTGTTTTCTCTTCTGCAGCTTTTTCCTCCATTTTTCATTAACTACAGCGGTAGAAGAAGTAATAAGTGATACCAATCACAAGGACTATAAACACGACTTTTATGTTATTTGTCCTGACTCTCGCCACACACTTTACACAAACCAAAGCCACCAATTTACAACGGTACTAATGGATGATGTCGGCGGAGATGAGGATGGGACAGATGAAATCCTTTTGTTTTAGGACTTTAATGGCCTTGTTCCCGTCTTACTGCTAAAAACACATGCCCGCGAATCCGAGCCTGCATGTGTGAATAATGTGCATGGAAATCCTAACGATAACCATACAGATGGGTTATCACTATTAGATCAGGTGTGGAGTGGGTTTTGATACCCCTCATTAATAATCTTCTACCAGATAACGATGCTCGCAAATGTTCACAATGTTTGGAACTGGAGCACTGGAGCTCGGTACACGGCGTAGTGACCGTCACTGTGGATATGATTGGAGCTGCAATATTCGAGAATGGAGTCTACAAGGATCTGAGTGGTTTGGGTTCCATACACCGTTAATGGGACTTGGCAACAGCCAATCGTGGGGGGTGCAGACTTTTGGGCCTTTCACCAATCAATAGTGAGAAATATCTTAGTCCTGGTCAACCCCTTGAACAGGTAATGATTATTTTAGCCGACCAATAACTCACCATCATCATCGTCTGGAATCAAGTGGGCCATATCTGCACATTTTGTCTGATACTCGGACGAACAATCTTTTGTTCCCAATTAATTTTCCTAAAAATAATTTCCACCTTCACCAAGTGCCAATGACAACGTCCGGCCGGGTTGAATGACTGTAAAGTTCGATATGGACTAATGTGTTTGGCGGCTTTAACAAGACAATCAGACACCAGGCAATGGTTTGCTCAAAGGCTGTTCAGCTGTTAGCCTACGACTTTCCAATGTGTCCCTGTGGTCGTAATCCGCTTTGTAAGGCGGCAACTGAGAAGGGGAATGGGAGTGACAACCTTCTTAGCAATTTAAGGTCTGCCAAGTCCTGAGCTCTGGTTTGCTAATAGGTACTGCCAAAAAACTAATTCCAAAAGGCTGAAGAATCATGGAATATCAGTTTCTGCAAGTCATTTCCTTATGGATTACATAACAGAAATCTGTCAGTGGAATCAACTCTCCTAAGTCGTCTATATCGGCATGTAGGTCATAAGAAGCTGAATAAAATGATACCTTGATATCTATGATCCAAAGTCATAGGCCAGAGAAATCCATGTTTTTCTTCATATGTAAATGAGCTGTTAAGATCTATGGGCCGGACGTAGATCCTACTGACAGATTCCCTTTAACTGAATTGATGGAAAGGTATATCATCGATCATTGTGCAGCAGGAGGTGTACGTGAGCTGTGACGCCACCTATTGTGAATGGTGGATCCTGAGTTATCCATTTAATATAGACATGTGACTTTTATTCTAGTCATCACTGTGACAATTCATCAGTACAGAACAGGAAGTTGGAGTCTAGTATTAGTCTTAGTGGTCAGCGTCGAGTCCAGTATTAGGCTTAGCTGTCAGCTCCGAATCTAGTATTAGTCTTAGCGGTCAATGTCATGTCTAATACTAGGCTTAGACGTCAGCTCCGAATCTAGTATTAATCTTAGCGGTCAGCGTCGAGTCTAATACTAGACTTAGAGGTAAGCTTCGAATCTAGTATTAGGCTTAGCGGTCAGCTCCGAATCTAGTATTAGTCTTAGCGGTCAATGTCATGTCTAATACTAGGCTTAGACGTCAGCTCCGAATCTAGTATTAGTCTTAGCGGTCAGCGTCGAGTCTAATACTAGGCTTAGACGTCAGCTCCGAATCTAGGATTAGTCTTAGCGGTCAGCGTCGAGTCTAATACTAGACTTAGAGGTAAGCTTCGAATCTAGTATTAGGTTTTGCGGTCAGCTCCGAATCTAGGATTAGTCTTAGCGGTCAGCATCGAGTCTAGTATTAGTCTTAGCGGTCAGCGTCGAGTCTAGTTATTAGTCTTAGTGGTCAGCGTAGAGTCTAGTATTAGGCTTAGTGGTCAGCTCTGAATTTAGTATTAGTTATAGTTGTCAGTGTGGAGTCTAGTATTACTCTTAGCGGTCAGCGTCAAGTCTAGTATTAGGCTTAGCAGTCAGTATTGAGTCTAGTATTAGTCTTAGCGGTCGGCGGCAAGTCTAGTATTAGGCGTAGAGGTCAGTGTTGGGTCTAGTATTAGGCATAGCTGTCAGCTCCAAATCTAGTATTAGTCTTAGTGGTCAGCGTTGAGTCTAGTATTAGTCTTAGCGGTCAGCTTCAAGTCTAGTATGTCATGTCTAATACTAGGCTTAGACGTCAGCTCCGAATCTAGTATTAGTCTTAGCGGTCAGCGTCGAGTCTAATACTAGGCTTAGACGTCAGCTCCGAATCTAGTATTAGTCTTAGCGGTCAGCGTCGAGTCTAATACTAGACTTAGAGGTAAGCTTCGAATCTAGTATTAGGTTTTGCGGTCAGCTCCGAATCTAGTATTAGTCTTAGCGGTCAATGTCATGTCTAATACTAGGCTTAGACGTCAGCTCCGAATCTAGTATTAGTCTTAGCAGTCAGCGTCGAGTCTAATACTAGGCTTAGACGTCAGCTCCGAATCTAGTATTAGTCTTAGCGGTCAGGGTCAAGTCTAGTATTAGGAATTGTTGTCAGCGTCGAGTCTAGTATTAGTCTTAGAGGTCAGCGTCGAGTATTATTAGTCTTAGCGGTCAGCATTGAGTCTAGTATTAGTCTTAGCGGTCAGCGTCGAGTCTAGTTATTAGTCTTAGTGGTCAGCGTAGAGTCTAGTATTAGGCTTAGTGGTCAGCTCTGAATTTAGTATTAGTTATAGTTGTCAGTGTGGAGTCTAGTATTACTCTTAGCGGTCAGCGTCAAGTCTAGTATTAGGCTTAGCAGTCAGTATTGAGTCTAGTATTAGTCTTAGCGGTCGGCGGCAAGTCTAGTATTAGGCGTAGAGGTCAGTGTTGGGTCTAGTATTAGGCATAGCTGTCAGCTCCAAATCTAGTATTAGTCTTAGTGGTCAGCGTTGAGTCTAGTATTAGTCTTAGCGGTCAGCTTCAAGTCTAGTATTAGGCTTAGCGGTCAGTGTCGAGTTTAGTATTAGTCTTAGCTGTCAGCTCGGAGTTTAGTATTAGGCTTAGCGATCAGTGTTAAGTCTAGTATTAGGCTTAGTGGTCAGAGTCGAGTCTATTATTAGACTTAGTCGTCAACGTTGAGTCTAGTATTAGTGTTAGTGGTCAGCGTCGAGGCTAGTATTAGGTATAGTTGTCAGCGTCGAGTCTATTAGACTTAGCAGTCAGCGTTGAGCCTAGTATTAATCTTAGCGGTCAGTGTCGAGTCTAGTACTAGGCTTAGGGGTCAGCTCTGAGTCTAGTATTAGGTATAATTGTCAGCGTGCAGTCTAGTATTAGGCTTAGCAGTCAGCATCGAGTCTAGTATCAGGCTTAGCGGTCAGCATCCAGTCTAGTATCAGGCTTTGCGGTCAGCGTGGAGTCTAGTATTCATCTTAGTGGTCAGTGTCGAGTCTAGTATTAGGCTTAGCGGTCAGCTCCGAGTCTAATATCAGTCTTAGCGGTCAGCGTAATAACATTTTTTACTTTTAAGTCATATGGAAAACTGAAGAAAAAAAAATTGGCAGGTCTCTCCTATATATAATGTGAGAGACTGGCTGGGGGCCTTGCCAGACTCATCTCGTCTCCCTATAATCCCAGCTCTTCATATTATGGTTTCTCAGAAACGTTGGAGCAGCCAGGCCGGTGTATGCTGCCTTTGATTTGGGCGGCATGAATCTAGTGACTGGTTCCCATTAAATGTTCTTTCTGTGCTTGGATCTCAGCAGTCACTGTGCTAGAGCGAGAACTGTCAATCACTCAGTTGGACCGCCCACTGGACTCCGGGCATAGAAAGAGCAGGACTTTAACTTAATAATATACAAGTTACATTAAATCTTTTTTTTTCCCTCACTAAATAATTAAAAGCCAGTTCGAGGCTCCCAACCTGAGGACTACGTCGCTCAGCATGGGGGCTTCAGCTCTGAAGCAGCTGGAGAGTCACAAATTGGGGAAAACTGCGTTACTGTGGTTATTTTTGGGGAATATTGCGCGCTCTTCTTATTGGACACAATGGGGACTATTTCTATTCCATTCGCATTTGTGCTCTTCATAACCACTTGTATATTTTTATGTAGCTGAGACGCTCTTTTAAAGGTAATTTTCCAGATCCGTGTGTCAGAGCGACAATGTCACCCCCGCTGTACTGTCCTAGTACACAATATTGCAGAAAGAAAAGGAGGGATGCCTCATACTTGCACTTGATGTTTTATTCTCTAAATGAATCACAGATAATTATCCTTCTAATAAGCCTTAAAATGAAGACTCTGCTTAATTGGCCGGACTGCTTACATCCTCCTAATTATTTAAGTACAGTATGATAGCCATTAGCCGCTATAGCCAAGTATTAGGCTGAGTACGATAATTAATGCATTTAGCACATTAGTGCTGGAGATCATTAAGGTCATCTTGCCTGGTCTTATACAGTCATTAATTACTTCATATATAATAACTGGTAACATTTATATTATATGTATCAGGTTTATGTTTCATGTATCAGATTTCAATTAAAGGGAACGGTTACCCTTCACTGTACTGATGGCCCCTCAAGTCCTTTTCTACAATTAATAGAAATAATGCTCCAGTGACTTTAAATTAGGAGGAAATATACCAACATGTTATAGCTACTATAATATATAATACTGCCCCCTATATACAAGAATATTACTACTATAATACTGCCTCTATGTACAAGAATATAACTACTATAATACTGCTCCCTATGTACAAGAATATAACCACTATAATACTGCCCCTATGTACAAGAATATTACTACTATAATACTGCTCCTATGTACAAGAATATAACCACTATAATACTGCCCCTATGTACAAGAATATTACTACTATAATACTGCTCCTATGTACAAGAATATAACTACTATAATACTGCTCCTATGTACAAGAATATAACTACTATAATACTGCCCCTATGTACAAGAATATTACTACTATAATACTGCTCCTATGTACAAGAATATTACTACTATAATACTGCCCCTATGTACAAGAATATTACTACTATAATACTGCTCCTATATACAAGAATATAACTACTATAATACTGCTCCTATGTACAAGAATATAACTACTATAATACTGCCCCTATGTACAAGAATATTACTACTATAATACTGCTCCTATATACAAGAATATAACTACTATAATACTGCTCCTATGTACAAGAATATAACTACTATAATACTGCCCCTATGTACAAGAATATTACTACTATAATACTGCTCCTATATACAAGAATATAACTACTATAATACTGCCCCTATGTACAAGAATATAACTACTATAATACTGCTCCTATGTACAAGAATATAACTACTATAATACTGCTCCTATGTACAAGAATATAACTACTATAATACTGCCCCTATGTACAAGAATATTACTACTATAATACTGCTCCTATGTACAAGAATATAACTACTATAATACTGCCCCTATGTACAAGAATATTACTACTATAATACTGTTCCTATGTACAAGAATATAACTACTATAATACTGCCCCTATGTACAAGAATATAACTGCTATAATACTGCCCCTATGTACAAGAATATAACTGCTATAATACTGCCCCTATGTACAAGAATATAACTTCTATAATACTGCCCCTATGTGCAAGAATATAACTACTATAATACTGCTCCTATGTACAAGAATATAACTACTATAATATCTCCCCTATGTGCAAGAATATAACTACTATAATACTGCTCCTATGTACAAGAATATAAATACTATAATACTGCCCCTATGTACAAGAATATAACTACTATAATATCTCCCCTATGTGCAAGAATATAGCTACTATAATACTGCTCCTATGTACAAGAATATAACTACTATAATACTGCCCCTTTGTACAAGAATATAACTACTATAATACTGCCCCTATATACAAGAATATAAATACTATAATACTGCACCCTATGTACAAGAATATAACTACTATAAGGCTATGTGCACACTTTGCGGATTCTGCTGCGGATTTTTCCGCAGCGGATTTGTTGAAATCCGCAGTGCAAAAAGTACTGCCGATTTATCACGTTGTTTTGTGCGGTTTCCACTGCGGTTTTAGACACCTGCGGTTTTTTAACATGGAGCAGATGCCAAACCGCTGTGGATTCCGCACAAAGAATTGACATGCTGCGGAATGAAAACCGCTGCGTTTCTACGCGTTTTTTTCCGCAGCATGTGCACATTTTTTTTTTTTTTCCATAGGTTTACATTGTACTGTAAACTCATGGGAAACTGCTGCGGATCCGCAGCAAAAACCGCAAAGTGTGCACATAGCCTAATACTGCTCCCTATGTACAAGAATATAACTACTATAATACTGTCCCCTATGTACAAGAATATAACTACTATAATACTGCTCCTATGTTCAAGAATATAACTACTATAATACTGTCACAATGTACAAGAATATAACTACTATAATACTGCTCCTATGTACAAGAATATAACTACTATAATACTGCCTCTATGTACAAGAATATAACTACTATAATACTGCTCCTATGTACAAGAATATAACTATTATAATACTGCTCCTATGTGCAAGAATATAACTACTATAATACTGCCCCTATGTAGAAGAATATAACTACTATAATACTGCTCCTATGTACAAGAATATAACTACTATAATACTGCCCCTATGTACAAGAATATAACTGCTATAATACTGCTCCTATGTACAAGAATATAACTACTATAATACTGCCCCTATGTACACGAATATAACTACTATAATACTGCTCCTAGGTTAGGTACAAGAATATAACTACTATAATACTGCTCCCTATATACAAGAATATAACTACTATAATACTTCCCCTATGTACAAGAATATAACTACTATACTATAATAGTGCCCCTATGTACAAGAATATAACTACTATAATACTGCCCCTATATACAAGAATATAACTACTATAATACTGCCCCTATGTACAAGAATATAACTACTATAATACTGCTATGTACAGGAATATAACTACTATAATACTGCTCCTATGTACAAGAATATAACTACTATAATACTGCCCCTATGTACAAGAATATAACTACTATAATACTGCTCCCTATATACAAGAATATAACTACTATAATACTTCCCCTATGTACAAGAATATAACTACTATACTATAATAGTGCCCCTATGTACAAGAATATAACTACTATAATACTGCCCCTATATACAAGAATATAACTACTATAATAGTGCCCCTATGTACAAGAATATAACTACTATAATACTGCTATGTACAGGAATATAACTACTATAATACTGCTCCTATGTACAAGAATATAACTACTATAATACTGCCCCTATGTACAAGAATATAACTACTATAATACTGCTCCTATGTACAAGAATATAACTACTATAATACTGCCCCCTATGTACAATAATATAACTACTATAATGCTGCCCCTATATACAAGAATATAACTACTATAATACTGCTCCTATGTACAAGAATATAACTACTATAATAGTGCCCCTATGTACAAGAATATAACTACTATAATACTGCTCCTATGTACAAGAATATAACTACTATAATACTGCCCCTATGTACAAGAATATAACTACTATAATACTGCTCCTATGTACAAGAATATAACTACTATAATACTGCCCCCTATGTACAATAATATAACTACTATAATGCTGCCCCTATATACAAGAATATAACTACTATAATACTGCTCCTATGTACAAGAATATAACTACTATAATACTGCCCCTATGTACAAGAATATAACTACTATAATACTGCCCCCTATATACAAGAATATAACTACTATAATACTGCTCCTATGTACAAGAATATAACTACTATAATACTGCCCCCTATGTACAATAATATAACTACTATAATGCTGCCCCTATATACAAGAATATAACTACTATAATACTGCTCCTATGTACAAGATTATAACTACTATAATACTGCCCCCTATGTACAATAATATAACTACTATAATGCTGCCCCTATATACAAGAATATAACTACTATAATACTGCTCCTATGTACAAGAATATAACTACTATAATACTGCTCCTATGTACAAGAATATAACTACTATAATAGTGCCCCTATCTACCTTATCAACCTTATTAAGGCTCTACTTAAGAGCATGATGGTCTATCCCTGGTTCTAAAGGACCAGGTCTAAAATAGAAGCCAGAAGTAGACACAATTGGTCCATCTGAATGTGTCTAAGACTCGTCTCATTGAATACAATGTGTCTATGGACCGTGCTCTGGCTGCCATTTGTGATTGTCACTTTTGACCAGAGGTTTGTGATTATTAAGGGGTCTGCAGGTATTGAAAACCAAGATGTCAGTCATCCATGTCTGTGTCCCTAGATACCCCTGTAACAGAGGATAATATCCCCCCTTTGCACCTCTAATACGGTCTCATAGCCTGATCGGTAAGCTGATCCGTCGTTGGCAGCCATTCACCTATTTTTTACGCTATTCTCATGCCGCTTCCAATAGTATTTTACATTACGGCAGGATCCTTAATTACTGTTAAACGTTTGTTTCTATGGTTGGTAATTCCATTCAATTCTGAATCTTACAATTTCACAGCTGTGTTTCCATAGACGGCTCAGGAACGTGCGCTCCACACACAAATATAATAACAAGCGAGAAGGGTGGAATATCACAGAGAAACTCCTTTTTAATGTTATCTTCCTCACATGGGCAGCGGACATCAGAACGGGATGCCGAAACATCAAGATACCGTATTTTCCGGCATATAAGACGACTGGGCGTATAAGACGACCCCCCAACTTTTCCAGTTAAAATATAAAATCTTCTTAAAAGTCGGGGGTCTTCTTATACGCCGTATGTCGTCTTATAGGGCCGGTGACTAGTGTGCCTTTTGGGGGGGAGTGGTCCTGATGATGAAGAGGGGGCATCTCACAGGAAAGTGTGAGTGGAGTATCCCCCATTACCTCATTGTAGCTGCAGTGTGGGTGCTGGGGAGCGGCGGCGGCCACCGCCCCACAGCACAGCACCCATGCGGCACAAAGAGGAGCAGCAGCTGCCGCCTCTCCCCAGCACAGAGACCCCATGCTGCAGCTACAATGAGGTAATGGGGGATACTCCACTCACACTTTCCTGTGAGACGCCCCCTCTTCGTCATCGGGACCACTCCCCCCCACCCACCATATGCACATTGGTGTCTGCACTCGGCGTACAAGACGGCACCCGGCGTATAAGACGACCCCCGACTTTTAAGAAGATTTTCAGGGGTTAAAAAGTAGTCTTATATGCCAGAAAATACAGTAAATACTGACACTGTGCTCACTTTAATGCTCCTGTACTGATCTCGAGTTATATCCTATATTACACCCCAGAGCTGCACTCACTATTCTGCTGGTGCAGTCACTGTGTACATACATTACATTACTGATCCTGAGTTACCTCTTGTATTATACTCCAGAGCTGCACTCACTATTCTGCTGGTGCAGTCACTGTGTACATACATTACATTACTGATCCTGAGTTACATTCTGTATTATACCCCAGAGCTGCACTCACTATTCTGCTGGTGCAGTCTCTGTGTACATACATTACATTACTGATCATGAGTTACATCCTGTATTATACCCCAGAGCTGCACTCACTATTCTGCTGGTGCAGTCACTGTGTACATACATTACATTACTGATCCTGAGTTACATCCTGTATTATACCCCAGAGCTGCACTCACTATTCTGCTGGTGCAGTCACTGTGTACATACATTACATTACTGATCCTGAGTTACATGCTGTATTATACCCCAGAGCTGCACTCACTATTCTGCTGGTGCAGTCACTGTGTACATACATTACATTACTGATCCTGTTACATCCTGTACTATACTCCAGAGCTGACCTCACTATTCTGCTGGTGCAGTCACTGTGTACATACATTACATTACTGATCCTGAGTTACCTCCTGTATTATACTCCAGAGCTGCACTCGCTATTCTGCTGGTGCAGTCACTGGGTACATACATTACATTACTGATCCTGAGTTACATGCAGTATTACACTCCAGAGCTGAACTCACTATTCTGCTGGTGCAGTCACTGGGTACATACATTACATTACTGATCCTGAGTTACATCCTGTATTATACTCCAGAGCTGCACTCACTATTCTGCTGGTGCAGTCACTGTGTACATACATTACTGATCCCGAGTTACATCCTATATTATACTTCAGAGCTGCACTCACTATTCTGCTGGTGCAGTCACTGTGTACATACATTACATTACTGATCCCGAGTTATTTCCTATATTACACCCCAGAGCTGCACTCACTATTCTGCTGGTGCAGTCACTGTGTACATACATTACATTACTGATCCCGAGTTACATCCTATATTATACTCCAGAGCTGCACTCACTATTCTGTTGGTGCAGTCACTGTGTTCATACATTACATTACTGATCCTGAGTTACATCCTGTATTATACCCCACAGAGCTGCACTCACTATTCTGCTGGTGCAGTCACTGTGTACATACATTACATTACTGATCCTGAGTTACATCCTGTATTATACTCCAGAGCTGCACTCACTATTCTGCTGGTGCAGTCACTGTGTACATACATTACTGATCCTGAGTTACATCCTGTATTATACCCCAGAGCTGCACTCACTATTCTGCTGGTGCAGTCACTGTGTACATACATTACATTACTGATCCTGAGTAACATCCTGTATTATACTCCAGAGCTGCACTCACTATTCTGCTGGTGCAGTGCAGTCACTGTGTACATACATTACATTACTGATCCTGAGTTACATGCTGTATTATACCCCAGAGCTGCACTCACTATTCTGCTGGTGCAGTCACTGTGTACATACATTACATTACTGATCCTGAGTTACCTCCTGTATTATACTCCAGAGCTGCACTCGCTATTCTGCTGGTGCAGTCACTGGGTACATACATTACATTACTGATCCTGAGTTACATGCAGTATTACACTCCAGAGCTGAACTCACTATTCTGCTGGTGCAGTCACTGGGTACATACATTACATTACTGATCCTGAGTTACATCCTGTATTATACTCCAGAGCTGCACTCACTATTCTGCTGGTGCAGTCACTGTGTACATACATTACTGATCCCGAGTTACATCCTATATTATACTCCAGAGCTGCACTCACTATTCTGCTGGTGCAGTCACTGTGTACATACATTACATTACTGATCCCGAGTTATTTCCTATATTACACCCCAGAGCTGCACTCACTATTCTGCTGGTGCAGTCACTGTGTACATACATTACATTACTGATCCTGAGTTACATCCTGTATTATACTCCAGAGCTGCACTCACTATTCTGCTGGTGCAGTCACTGTGTACATACATTACATTACTGATCCTGAGTTACATCCTGTATTATACTCCAGAGCTGCACTCACTATTCTGCTGGTGCAGTCACTGTGTACATACATTACATTACTGATCCTGAGTTACATCCTGTATTATATCCCAGAGCTGCACTCACTATTCTGCTGGTGCAGTCACTGTGTACATACATTACATTACTGATCCTGAGTTACATCCTGTATTATACTCCAGAGCTGCACTCACTATTCTGCTGGTGCAGTCACTGTGTACATACATTACATTACTGATCCTGAGTTACATCCTGTATTATACCCCAGAGCTGCACTCACTATTCTGCTGGTGCAGTCACTGTGTACATACATTACATTACTGATCCTGAGTTACATCCTGTATTATACCCCAGAGCTGCACTCACTATTCTGGCACGTCTCCCTCTGTTGTGTACAGTGGGTAAAGAAAGTATTCCCTTTTAAGTTTTCACTCTGTTTCTTTGCAGCCATTTATGAAATTCAAAAAAGGTAATTTTTTTCTCATTACTGTACACTCTGCCCCCATCTTGTCTGAAAAAAAACACAAATGTACAATTTTTTGCAAATTTAATTAAAAAACCCTTTAATATCTCATGGTCATCAGTATTCAGACTCTTTGCTCAGACACTCATGTTTAAGTCACATGCTGTCCATTTCCCTGTGATCCTCCTTTAGATGGTTCTCCTTCATTGGAGTCCAGCTGTGTGTAATTAAACTGATAGGACTTGATTTGGAAAGGCGCACACCTGTCTATATAAGACCTCACAGCTCACAGTGCATGTCAGACCAAATGAGAATCATGAGGTCAAAGGAACTGGCCAAGGAGCTCAGGGGCAGAATTGTGGCAAGGCACAGATCTGCCGAACGTTACAACAGAATTTCTGCGGCACTCAAGGATTTGAAGAGCACAGTGGCCTCCATAATCCTTAAATGGAAGAAGTTTGGGACCACCAGAAGTCTCCCTAGACCTGGCCGTCCAGCCAAACTGAGCATTCGTGGGAGAAGAGCCTCAGTGAGAGAGGTAAAGAAGAACCCCAAAATCAGTGTGGCTGAGCTCTAGAGATGTAGTAGGGAGAAAGTTCCACAAAGTCAACTATCACTGCAGCCCTCCACCAGTCAGGCCTTTATGGCAGAGTGGCCCGACGGAAGCCTCTCCTCAGTGCAAGACATATGAAAGCCCACATAGAGTTTGCTAAAAAATGCATGAAGGACGCCCAGACTATGAGAAATAAGATTCTCTGGTCTGATGAGACGAAGATAGATCTTTTTGGTGATAATTCTAAGCAGTAGGTGTGGAGAAAACCAGGCACTGCTTATCACCTGCCCAATTCAATCCCAACAGTGAAGCATGGTGGTGGCAGCATTATGCTATGGGGGTGTTTTCAGCTGCAGGGACAGGACGACTGGTTGTCATTGAAGGAAACATGAATGCGGCCAAGTACAGAGATATCCTGGATGAAAACCTCTTCCAGAGTGCTCTGGACCTCAGACTTGGCTGAAGGTTCACCATCCAACAAGACAATGACCCTAAGCACACAGCTAAAATAATAAAGGAGTGGCTTCAGAACAACTCTGTGACCATTCTTGACTGGCCCAGCCAGAGCCCTGACCTAAACCCAACTGAGCATCTCTGGAGAGACCTGAAAATGGCGTCCACCAACGTTCACCATCCAACCTGACGGAACTGGAGAGGATCTGCAAGGAAGAATGGCCGAGGATCCCCAAATCCAGGGGTGAAAAACTTGTTGCATCATTCCCAAGTACCTCAAAAGGTGCTTCTACTCAATACTGAGCAAAGGGTCTAAAAACTTATGACCATGAGATATTTCAGTTTTTCTTTTTAATAAATTTGCAAAAATTTCTACATTTTTGTTTTTCAGTCAAGATGGGGTGCAGAGTGTACATTAATGAGAAAAAATGAACTTTTCTGAATTTACCAAATGGCTGCAATGAAACAGAGTGAAACATTTAAAGGGGTCTGAATACTGTCCGTACACACTGTAGTGGCGGTGGTAGTACAAGCCTCTTCCCTTTATGCGATCATCCTTTCTGGACACTTTGTGTTGCAGCTATTATCCGTCTGACATAATCTGATGCGACGTTCTAAATTCTCTTGTAAAAGAAAAGGACAAATTAATAGAAGGTTATAAAATAGTATTGCACCAGGAAGAGCGACGCAGGATGGAAAAGTGGATGGAGACATTTGTCATCCTCCCTGCACTGTAAACATTTGATCAGAGCCATCAATCACTGGTGCAGCAGAGTCATCGACAACATAATAAGCGCATTCCTTAGGGGTCGGTGAAGTTCTCCCATGGTGGACAATCAATGCCAAAAATGTTTCATGATGATACATGGTCAGTTTTGGAATTATTGGACGGGTGCGGACCGCCACTCCCTGCTCTATAAATAACTTGTCTCATCCATGAATCCACCATCCTCCTATCAGGTCTGACCTCAATGTATGATTAATCGGACCCCAGAGAGCAATAATTGGGGAGCGATCCTCCACCCGAGAACTCAAGTTCTGTAAAAATTCTGCGACACTCCGGCCACAAGTGACACAGACTGCGCCCCCGACCAAAATGTGTATATTGTTGTCATAACATCATCGCATGGCGTTTCTTGAATCAGTGCTGGCATCGGAAACGGAGTTAATATATCTTGGCCGCCTCGTGAAGTGTGCTTGGCAGGAACGGTCTAAGGCCGGCGTCACACTCGGCGTAAGACAATACGGTCCGTATTTTACGGCCGTAATACGGCCGAAATACGGTGAAATGTTCCCAAAATAGTGATCCGTAGTCAGGGTGTGTCAGCGTATTTTGCGCATGGCATCCTCCGTATGTAATCCGTATGGCATCCGTACTGCGAGATTTTCGCGCAGGCTTGCAAAACCGACATCTAATGGATTTATGTGCTCAAATGTTCGGGAAAACATATATACAGTATATATATATATATATATGTCATTGAGACACATATATATATATTCTGTATTTAGATTTCATTCAGCGCGATATGTGTTAAAAGCCGGTAATTCAATTGCCGGCTTCTCATTTCTCCTGCACAAACCCGACAGGATATGAGACATGGTTTACATACAGTAAACCATCTCATATCCCCATTTTTTTTGCATATTCCACACTACTAATGTTAGTAGTGTGTATGTGCAAAATTTCAGCGCTGTAGCTGCTGAAATAAAGGGTTAAATGGCGGAAAAAATTGGCGTGGGCTCCCGCGCAATTTTCTCCGCCAGAATGGTAAAGCCAGTGACTGAGGGCAGATATTAATAGCCAGGAGAGGGTCCTTGGTTATTGGCCCCCCCGTGGCTAAAAACATCTGCCCCCAGCCACCCCAGAAAAGGCACATCTGGAAGATGCGCCTATTCTGGCACTTGGCCACTCTCTTCCCACTCCCTGTAGCGGTGGGATATGGGGTAATGAAGGGTTAATGCCACCTTGCTATTGGAAGGTGACATTAAGCCAGATTAATAATGGAGAGGCGTCAATTATGACACCTATCCATTATTAATCCAATTGTAGGAAAGGGTTAAAAAACACACACACACATGATTTAAAAGTATTTTAATGAAAAAAACACAGCGGTTGTTGTAATAATTTATTGTACTCTCAGTCCATCAGGAACACCCTCGCTTAGAAAAATAATAAACGCACAAGATACATACCTTCTGCTGTCAGATCAGGTCCCACGAAGTAATCCATCTGAAGGGGTTAACTAATATTACAGGCAGAGCTGCGATAAACCGCTCGCTCGTACCTGTAATCCCCGGGTGCTGAAAGGAAAGCAGTGATCTATACTTACATTCAGTTGCGGTGATGCGCCCCTGCTGGATGTTCTCATGAACTGCAGCCTGGGAACTTTTTCCCACGCTACAGGTCATATGAGGACATCCACCAGGGGGCGCATCACCGCGACTGAAGGAAATGTAGGTCATACCTACATTTCATTCATTCGCGGTGATGCGCCCCCTGGTGGATGTCCTCATATGACCTGTAGCGTGGGAAAAAGTTCCCAGGCTGCAGTTCATGAGAACATCCAGCAGGGGCGCATCACCGCAACTGAATGTAAGTATAGATCACTGCTTTCCTTTCAGCACCCGGGGATTACAGGTACGAGCGAGCGGTTTATCGCAGCTCTGCCTGTAATATTAGTTAACCCCTTCAGATGGATTACTTCGTGGGACCTGATCTGACAGCAGAAGGTATGTATCTTGTGCGTTTATTATTTTTCCAAGCGAGGGTGTTCCTGATGGACTGAGAGTACAATAAATTATTACAACAACCGCTGTGTTTTTTTCATTAAAATACTTTTAAATCATGTGTGTGTGTGTTTTTTAACCCTTTCCTACAATTGGATTAATAATGGATAGGTGTCATAATTGACGCCTCTCCATTATTAATCTGGCTTAATGTCACCTTCCAATAGCAAGGTGGCATTAACCCTTCATTACCCCATATCCCACCGCTACAGGGAGTGGGAAGAGAGTGGCCAAGTGCCAGAATAGGCGCATCTTCCAGATGTGCCTTTTCTGGGGTGGCTGGGGGCAGATGTTTGTAGCCACGGGGGGGCCAATAACCATGGACCCTCTCCTGGCTATTAATATCTGCCCTCAGTCACTGGCTTTACCATTCTGGCGGAGAAAATTGCGCGGGAGCCCACGCCAATTTTTTCCGCCATTTAACCCTTTATTTCAGCAGCTACAGCGCTGAAATTTTGCACATACACACTACTAACATTAGTAATGTGGAATATGCAAAAAAAAGGGGATATGAGATGGTTTACTGTATGTAAACCATGTCTCATATCCTGTCGGGTTTGTGCAGGAGAAATTAAAAGCCGGCAATTGAATTACCGACTTTTCACTAACACCGCTGCGTATTTCTCGCAAGTCACACTGCTGGTCAGTGTGGAATCCGTATTTTTCACGCCCCCATAGACTTTCATTGGCGATTTTTTTGCGCAGTACGCTGACAAACGCAGCATGCTGCGATTTTGTACGGCCGTAGAAAGCCGTATAATACTGAACCGTAATATACGGCTAATAGGAGCAGCCCCATTGAGAATAATTGTGCCGTATGTTATGCGAGTTTTACGGACGTAGTTTCTGCGCTCTTACGTCCGTAAAACTCGCCAGTGTGACGCCGGCCTAACACATATAGAATTAACGATGCGCTTCCTACAAATGATGATCCCATTATATACCACCGTCATAGGAAACCTAACCAGATGGAGGGGATAGGACTGGGATGTGCAGCATTTTATGTATCCACAATATAATGGTCATCTTTAGAGATGAGTGAATCTGTGGCTGTTCGAGGTCGCCGAACATACAGTGAAAAGTTTGGTTCAGGTCCAAACTTGACCCCGGACCCAAACCCAATATAAATCAATGGGGACCCGAACTTCGGTGCTTTAAAATGGCTGTAAAATGGTCATAGTCAGGGCTAGGGGGCTACAAAAGGAAGCAAAATGGGGGTAAGAGCAGTACAATTGCCCTGCGAACCAAAGTGAATAGGGAAATGACTTAAAAGGGTTCTTTCACCATAGCAACCGTGGTGAAATAGAAAGTAAATCAAGAACATAAAAATTCTAACTAGAAACTGACTTGCAGTCCGGCTAAACATTCCACCCACAGAGCATGGAGGAGAGTACCCCTCAGAAGCAGCTTACAAATGTCACCCACAGAGCATGGGACAAAGTACCCGTACATTAGCAGCTTACAACCCACAGGCAGAGTTGCAGAGTACACACAGCGACTTAAAGGCACATCACTTCCACACATATGGGTTAAAGAATACACACAGCGGCTTTTGGCACAGTACTTTCACAGACATGGTTGCCTAAGAGTAGAAAGCTTAAAGGACAGTACTCCCACAGGCGGCAGGTGCAGAGTGCACACAATGGCTTAAAGGACAGTACTCCCACAGGCGGGGGGTGCAGAGTACACAGCAGCTTAAACGACAGTACTCCCACAGATATGGGTGCAGAGTACACAGTGTCTTAAAGGACAGTACTCCCACAGATATGGGTGCAGAGTACACACAGTAGCTTAAAGGACAGTACTCCCACAGGCAGGGGGGTGCAGAGTACATAATGGCATAAAGGACAATCTCACAGGCAGGGGGTGCAGAGTACATAATGGCATAAAGGACAGTACTCCCACAGATATGGGTGCAGAGTACACACAGTAGCTTAAAGGACAGTACTCCCACAGGCAGGGGGGTGCAGAGTAGATAATGGCATAACAGACAATACTCCCACAGGCAGGGGGTGCAGAGTACATAATGGCATAAAAGACAATCTCACAGGCAGGGGGTGCAGAGTACATAATGGCATAAAGGACAGTACTCCCACTGATATGGGTGCAGAGTACACACAGTAGCTTAAATGACAGTACTCCCACAGGCAGGGGGGTGCAGAGTACATAATAGCATAAAAGACAATACTCCCACAGGCAGGGGGTGCAGAGTACATAATGGCATAAAGGACAGTACTAGCACATTACTGCCACAGATATTAGTTGCAGAGTACACACAGCGTTTTTTTTTTTTTTTGCATAATGCGCAGTCACTATCTGTCCCTCACTACAGCAGCTTCTTCTCTCTATGCTAATGAAATCATAATGGCGGCGGCACTCATGATCTGTAATTTATGCAGACCGGGCCACATGCTGCGCCTGCCAATCGCAGCCATTCCAATACTTGACATGGCTTTGATGGCTGCAAAAGTGCCCACAGTCTAAAAGCTTGTTGATTGGCAGCTTTATTTTAACCTGAACAGGAAACCAGACTTTCAGTAAAAAGTCTGTGTTCGGGATTCAGTACTGGACACTAGGTGTCCGGTATGAACACCGAACATTCCAGTTCAGGTTAGCCCATCCCTAGTCATCTTCTAATGGAAAGTTCCTTTAAAGGGAAGGTGTAAAAAAAATTGTTTAGGGTAGATTTTTATGTTAAAACTGTTATCTCAAGTTCAGAAATATTGCAAAGTTCTTGTAAAACCTTCCTCTGCATTCTCAAGAATGGAGAATTTTATGATGTCTTTGCCAAGGCTACTGGCTACCTTGGCAAAGATGCTATACTCTGGCCGGTTCACAAGATTCGGCCAGCCACACACCCCTTGCAATTTTCTAGTGGACCAGGGGTGCAACCCTGTCGGTCTATCTTTAGGAGCGCACTATGCCTGACAAAACAGGATACTGCGGGCCGGGAGCGGTGCACTGTTGAAGTCATCAACTCTAGAAAACTGATAAACACCTCTATATACAGTAGATCACACAGGATCCACCATTCACAATAGGTGATGTCACAGCTCATCTCCTCCTTCTCCTGTACAATGACTGATAACACCTCTATATACAGCAGATAACACAGGATTCACCATTCACAATAGGTGATGTCACAGCTCACCTCCTCCTCCTGTACAATGACTGATAACACCTCTGTATACAATAGATAACACAGGATCCACCATTCACAATAGGTGATGTCACAGCTCACCTCCTCCTCCTGTACAATGACTGATAGCACCTCTATATACAGTAGATAACACAGGATCCACCATTCACAATAGGTGATGTCATAGCTCACCTCCTCCTCCTGTACAATGACTGATAGCACCTCTATATACAGTAGATAACACAGGATCCACCATTCACAATAGGCGATATCACAGTTCACCTCCTCCTCCTGTACAATGACTGATAACACCTCTATATACAGTAGATAACACAGGATCCACCATTCACAATAGGTGATGTCACAGCTCACCTCCTCCTCCTGTACAATGACTGATAACACCTCTATATACAGTAGATAACACAGGATCCACCATTCACAATAGGTGATGTCACAGCTCACCTCCTCCTCCTGTACAATGACTTAACATCTCTATATACAGTAGATAACACAGGATCCACCATTCACAATAGGTGATGTCACAGCTCACCTCCTCCTCCTGTACAATGACTGATAACACCTCTATATACAGTAGATAACACAGGATCCACCATTCACAATAGGTGATATCACAGCTCACCTCCTCCTTCTCCTGTACAATGATTGATATCACCTCTATATACAGTAGATAACACAGGATCCACTATTCACAATAGGTGATGTCACAGCTCACCTCCCCCTGTACAATGACTGATATCACCTCTATATACAGTAGATAACACAGGATCCACCCTTCACAGTAGGTTACTGTATGTCACAGCTCACCTCCTCCTGTACAATGACTGATATCACCTCTATATACAGTAGATAACACAGGATCCACCATTCACAATAGGTGATGTCACAGCTCACCTCCTCCTCCTGTACAATGACTGATAACACCTCTATATACAGTAGTGTTATGGTTCTCAATGGCAAGAGAACATAGCCCAGCAAACATAAGTACTAGCTCTTGGAAGGATGGAAACTAAACTGACCATGAACTAAACCTGCCGCACAACTAACAGTAGCCGGGTAGCGTTGCCTACGTTTTTATCCCTAGACGCCCAGCGCCGGCCGGAGGACTAACTAATCCTGGCAGAGGAAAATATAGTCCTGGCTCACCTCTAGAGAAATTTCCCCGATAGGCAGACAGAGGCCCCCACATATATTGGCGGTGATTTTAGATGAAATGACAAACGTAGTATGAAAATAGGTTTAGCAAAATTGAGGTCCGCTTACTAGATAGCAGGAAGACAGAAAGGGCACTTTCATGGTCAGCTGAAAACCCTATCAAAATACCATCCTGAAATTACTTTAAGACTCTAGTATTAACTCATAACATCAGAGTGGCAATTTCAGATCACAAGAGCTTTCCAGACACAGAAACGAAACTACAGCTGTGAACTGGAACAAAATGCAAAAACAAACGAGGACTAAAGTCCAACTTAGCTGGGAGTTGTCTAGCAGCAGGAACATGCACAGAAAGGCTTCTGATTACAATGTTGACCGGCATGGAAGTGACAGAGGAGCAAGGTTAAATAGCGACTCCCACATCCTGATGGAAACAGGTGAACAGAGGGGATGATGCACACCAGTTCAATTCCACCAGTGGCCACCGGGGGAGCCCAAAATCCAATTTCACAACAGTACCCCCCCCTCAAGGAGGGGGCACCGAACCCTCACCAGAACCACCAGGGCGATCAGGATGAGCCCTATGAAAGGCACGGACCAGATCGGAGGCATGAACATCAGAGGCAGTCACCCAAGAATTATCCTCCTGACCGTATCCCTTCCATTTGACCAGATACTGGAGTTTCCGTCTGGAAACACGGGAGTCCAAGATTTTTTCCACAACGTACTCCAACTCGCCCTCAACCAACACCGGAGCAGGAGGCTCAACGGAAGGCACAACCGGTACCTCATACCTGCGCAACAATGACCGATGAAAAACATTATGAATAGAAAAAGATGCAGGGAGGTCCAAACGGAAGGACACAGGGTTAAGAATCTCCAATATCTTGTACGGGCCGATGAACCGAGGCTTAAACTTAGGAGAAGAAACCCTCATAGGGACAAAACGAGAAGACAACCACACCAAGTCCCCAACACAAAGCCGAGGACCAACCCGACGCCGGCGGTTGGCAAAAAGCTGAGTCTTCTCCTGGGACAACTTCAAATTGTCCACTACCTGCCCCCAAATCTGATGCAACCTCTCCACCACAGCATCCACTCCAGGACAATCCGAAGATTCCACCTGACCAGAAGAAAATCGAGGATGAAACCCCGAATTACAGAAAAAAGGAGACACCAAGGTGGCAGAGCTGGCCCGATTATTGAGGGCAAACTCCGCTAAAGGCAAAAAAGCAACCCAATCATCCTGATCTGCAGACACAAAACACCTCAAATATGTCTCCAAGGTCTGATTCGTCCGCTCGGTCTGGCCATTTGTCTGAGGATGGAAAGCAGACGAGAAAGACAAATCTATGCCCAACCTAGCACAGAATGCTTGCCAAAATCTAGACACGAATTGGGTTCCTCTGTCAGAAACGATATTCTCCGGAATACCATGCAAACGGACCACATTTTGAAAAAACAGAGGAACCAACTCGGAAGAAGAAGGCAACTTAGGCAGGGGAACCAAATGGACCATCTTAGAGAAACGGTCACACACCACCCAGATGACAGACATCTTCTGAGAAACAGGAAGATCCGAAATAAAATCCATCGAGATGTGCGTCCAGGGCCTCTTCGGGATAGGCAAGGGCAACAACAATCCACTAGCCCGAGAACAACAAGGCTTGGCCCGAGCACAAACGTCACAAGACTGCACAAAGCCTCGCACATCTCGAGACAGGGAAGGCCACCAGAAGGACCTTGCCACCAAATCCCTGGTACCAAAGATTCCAGGATGACCTGTCAACGCAGAAGAATGAACCTCAGAAATGACTTTACTGGTCCAATCATCAGGAACAAACAGTCTACCAGGTGGGCAACGATCAGGTCTATCCGCCTGAAACTCCTGCAAGGCCCGCCGCAGGTCTGGAGAAACGGCAGACAATATCACTCCATCCTTAAGGATACCTGTAGGTTCAGAGTTACCAGGGGAGTCAGGCTCAAAACTCCTAGAAAGGGCATCCGCCTTAACATTCTTAGAACCCGGCAGGTAGGACACCACAAAATTAAACCGAGAGAAAAACAACGACCAGCGCGCCTGTCTAGGATTCAGGCGTCTGGCGGACTCAAGATAAATTAGATTTTTGTGGTCAGTCAATACCACCACCTGATGTCTAGCCCCCTCAAGCCAATGACGCCACTCCTCAAAAGCCCACTTCATGGCCAAAAGCTCCCGATTCCCAACATCATAATTCCGCTCGGCGGGCGAAAATTTACGCGAGAAAAAGGCACAAGGTCTCATCACGGAACAATCGGAACTTCTCTGCGACAAAACTGCCCCAGCTCCGATTTCAGAAGCGTCGACCTCAACCTGAAAAGGAAGAGCAACATCAGGCTGACGCAACACAGGGGCGGAAGAAAAGCGGCGCTTAAGCTCCCGAAAGGCCTCCACAGCAGCAGGGGACCAATCAGCAACATCAGCACCCTTCTTAGTCAAATCAGTCAATGGTTTAACAACATCAGAAAAACCAGCAATAAATCGACGATAAAAGTTAGCAAAGCCCAAAAATTTCTGAAGACTCTTAAGAGAAGAGGGTTGCGTCCAATCACAAATAGCCTGAACCTTGACAGGATCCATCTCGATGGAAGAGGGGGAAAAAATATATCCCAAAAAGGAAATCTTTTGAACCCCAAAAACGCACTTAGAACCCTTCACACACAAGGAATTAGACCGCAAAACCTGAAAAACCCTCCTGACCTGCTGGACATGAGAGTCCCAGTCATCCGAAAAAATCAAAATATCATCCAGATACACAATCATAAATTTATCCAAATAATCACGGAAAATGTCATGCATAAAGGACTGAAAGACTGAAGGGGCATTTGAAAGACCAAAAGGCATCACCAAATACTCAAAGTGGCCCTCGGGCGTATTAAATGCGGTCTTCCACTCATCCCCCTGCTTAATTCGCACCAAATTATACGCCCCACGGAGATCTATCTTAGAGAACCACTTGGCCCCCTTTATGCGAGCAAACAAATCAGTCAGCAGTGGCAACGGATATTGATATTTAACCGTGATTTTATTCAAAAGCCGATAATCAATACACGGTCTCAAAGAGCCATCTTTCTTAGCCACAAAGAAAAAACCGGCTCCTAAGGGAGATGACGAAGGACGAATATGTCCCTTTTCCAAGGACTCCTTTATATATTCTCGCATAGCAGCATGTTCAGGCACAGACAGATTAAATAAACGACCCTTAGGGTATTTACTACCCGGAATCAAATCTATGGCACAATCGCACTCCCGGTGCGGAGGTAATGAACCAAGCTTAGGTTCTTCAAAAACGTCACGATATTCAGTCAAGAATTCAGGAATCTCAGAGGGAATAGATGATGAAATGGAAACCACAGGTACTTCCCCATGCGTCCCCTTACATCCCCAGCTTAACACAGACATAGCTTTCCAGTCAAGGACTGGGTTATGAGATTGCAGCCATGGCAATCCAAGCACCAACACATCATGTAGGTTATACAGCACAAGAAAGCGAATAATCTCCTGATGATCCGGATTAATCCGCATAGTTACTTGTGTCCAGTATTGTGGTTTATTACTAGCCAATGGGGTGGAGTCAATCCCCTTCAGGGGTATAGGAGTTTCAAGAGGCTCCAAATCATACCCACAGCGTTTGGCAAAGGACCAATCCATAAGACTCAAAGCGGCGCCAGAGTCGACATAGGCATCCGCGGTAATAGATGATAAAGAACAAATCAGGGTCACAGATAGAATAAACTTAGACTGTAAAGTGCCAATTGAAACAGACTTATCAAGCTTCTTAGTACGCTTAGAGCATGCTGATATAACATGAGTTGAATCACCGCAATAGAAGCACAACCCATTTTTTCGTCTTAAATTCTGCCGTTCACTTCTGGACAGAATTCTATCACATTGCATATTCTCTGGCGTCTTCTCAGTAGACACCGCCAAATGGTGCACAGGTTTGCGCTCCCGCAGACGCCTATCGATCTGGATAGCCATTGTCATGGACTCATTCAGACCCGCAGGCACAGGGAACCCCACCATAACATCCTTAATGGCATCAGAGAGACCCTCTCTGAAATTCGCCGCCAGGGCGCACTCATTCCACTGAGTAAGCACAGCCCATTTACGGAATTTCTGGCAGTATATTTCAGCTTCGTCTTGCCCCTGAGATAGGGACATCAAGGCCTTTTCCGCCTGAAGCTCTAACTGAGGTTCCTCATAAAGCAACCCCAAGGCCAGAAAAAACGCATCCACATTGAGCAACGCAGGATCCCCTGGAGCCAATGCAAAAGCCCAATCCTGAGGGTCGCCCCGGAGCAAGGAAATCACAATCCTGACCTGCTGAGCAGGATCTCCAGCAGAGCGAGATTTCAGGGACAAAAACAACTTGCAATTATTTTTGAAATTTTGAAAGCAAGATCTATTCCCCGAGAAAAATTCAGGCAAAGGAATTCTAGGTTCAGATATAGGAACATGAACAACAAAATCTTGTAAATTTTGAACTTTCGTGGTGAGATTATTCAAACCTGCAACTAAACTCTGAATATCCATTTTAAACAGGTGAACACAGAGCCATTCCAGGATTAGAAGGAGAGAGAGAGAGAGAAAGGCTGCAATATAGGCAGACTTGCAAGAGATTCAATTACAAGCACACTCAGAACTGAAGGGAAGGGAAAAAAAAAAAATCTTCAGCAGACTTCTCTTTTCTCTCCTTTCTCTGTCAATTAATTTAACCCTTTTTGGGCCGGTCAAACTGTTATGGTTCTCAATGGCAAGAGAACATAGCCCAGCAAACATAAGTACTAGCTCTTGGAAGGATGGAAACTAAACTGACCATGAACTAAACCTGCCGCACAACTAACAGTAGCCGGGTAGCGTTGCCTACGTTTTTATCCCTAGACGCCCAGCGCCGGCCGGAGGACTAACTAATCCTGGCAGAGGAAAATATAGTCCTGGCTCACCTCTAGAGAAATTTCCCCGATAGGCAGACAGAGGCCCCCACATATATTGGCGGTGATTTTAGATGAAATGACAAACGTAGTATGAAAATAGGTTTAGCAAAATTGAGGTCCGCTTACTAGATAGCAGGAAGACAGAAAGGGCACTTTCATGGTCAGCTGAAAACCCTATCAAAATACCATCCTGAAATTACTTTAAGACTCTAGTATTAACTCATAACATCAGAGTGGCAATTTCAGATCACAAGAGCTTTCCAGACACAGAAACGAAACTACAGCTGTGAACTGGAACAAAATGCAAAAACAAACGAGGACTAAAGTCCAACTTAGCTGGGAGTTGTCTAGCAGCAGGAACATGCACAGAAAGGCTTCTGATTACAATGTTGACCGGCATGGAAGTGACAGAGGAGCAAGGCTAAATAGCGACTCCCACATCCTGATGGAAACAGGTGAACAGAGGGGATGATGCACACCAGTTCAATTCCACCAGTGGCCACCGGGGGAGCCCAAAATCCAATTTCACAACACAGTAGATAACACAGGATCCACCATTCACAATAGGTGATGTCACAGCTCACCTCCTCCTCCTGTACAATGACTGATAACACCTCTATATACAGTAGATAACACAGGATTCACCATTCACAATAGGTGATGTCACAGCTCACCTCCTCCTCCTGTACAATGACTGATAACACCTCTATATACAGTAGATAACACAGATCCACCATTCACAATAGATGATGTCACAGCTCACCTCCTCCTCCTGTACAATGACTGATAACACCTCTATATACAGTAGATAACACAGGATCCACCATTCACAATAGGTGATGTCACAGCTCACCTCCTCCTCCTGTACAATGACTGATAACACCTCTATATACAGTAGATAACACAGGATCCACCATTCACAATAGATGATGTCACAGCTCACCTCCTCCTCCTGTACAATGACTGATATCACCTCTATATACAGTAGATAACACAGGATCCACCATTCACAATAGGTGATGTCACAGCTCACCTCCTCCTCCTCCTGTACAATGACTGACCCTTGTCTACATCTGAGAATATGCCCCCATACAAGTCAACAGCAGAGCCAATCTAGTGCTGCATATTGGACTTTTTTTTATTATATAGTTTGCAGTATGAAAAATGGAAAGCATTATTAGCAAATAACAGTATAAAAAAACTGATTTAAAAAACAGGTGACAAACCAGTAGTACAGCCACGTCAGGTAACATTTTTACCCAATTCCTTCAGAATCCCATTGACTATTTACCATACACAGAAAATGCGGCTGCCAACCTTTCCGCCATATGGCGGCTTTTTCCAGGATATGTTATGTTCTCATTAACACCAAGTCACTTTCACAGTTATCACTGTATTTTCATTATAAACACCAGAAAATCTTCATGAGTTTGACGCTGAAAATTAATTTCAAGGGTGAAACATGACTGATTTTTTCCGCAGAAGGTACAAGTGGTAAGGACTGTGACGTAGCCAGACAGCGGGAAGATGGTTTGGCCGATTGCCTCGATTGCAAATTTTCTGGAAAACTTAAATAAATAAATAAATAAATAAATTAAACAAAATGTAAAAAGGAGGGTGAAAAACAGTTTTCAGGTTGTTTTTAAACAATGATCAGTCATAAAATAATGAAAATATATTCAAAGTGAAACACCACAAAGTTACATTTTTTTCAGTAGCTTCCCAATGGAGATCAGATTTAACGATGACATACTGATGTAGCATTTGGTATACTAATGTACACTAAAAAAAAAAAACATGTTGCAAAACGTTAATACTTAATGCAACAAAAGCCATTGAACCGGTATAGTTAGGTGGCGGGAAATGTTGCTGCGTCGTAGGTTTGTCATTTTAAGAAATACTACATGTGTACAAAACGATTGCCTGCTGTGAACGGCGCCCAGAACTTATGTTTGGGAGTGCTCATTTCTTAGGTATGCTCCATATGCACCAATTGGTCGAGAGGTGAGGGATAGGTTCATCCATGGAAGATATGGTTCTGCCCCAGCTCCTGCTAAGATTGTGGTTGGTAACGTACCTAAAAACTGTTTGTCACCTACAGTTATGGGGAAAGTATTTGCCTCCTTCCCGATTTGCTATTCTTTTGCATGTTTGTCACACGTACATGTTTCAGATCATCAAACAAATGTATCTATCAGACAAAGATAACACAAGTAATCACAAAAGGCAGTTTATAAATTAAGGTTCTACTATTAAGAGAAAAAGAAATCCAAACCTACAGGGCCCTGTGTGAAAAAGTGATTGTCCTCTAATCAGGGAGGGCATCAGCACCTGAGCAGGCAGTGGGGCCCACTCGCCATCGGGGACAATGGTGCTGGTGCCAGTGCTCACAAGTGGCCCCCTTCCCCCCGCTTGCTCAGGGGCTTGGCACTTGTGATACTTACCTCTCCCCGCTGCGGCGTGTTCTCACTGTGACGTTTCAGGTCAGAAGGTGCAATAACGTGACTAGAGTGCGCCATCTGCCTGTACAGTCACAGTGCAGAGAGCCGGAAGACGCTGATGCTGAGGAGTCCAGAGTGGAGCAGCGGCCAGCAAGGAGAGGTGAGTATTTCATTATTTATTTTTTTCTGTTTGTAGCAAAATATGGGGCCCATCATATACTGGAGCATCATATATGGGGTCCATTATATATGGAGCATCTTATGAGACCCATTATATATCGAGCATTTTATGGTGCCTATCATATACTGTATGGAGCACTATATGGGGCTCATTATACGCTATGTGGCCCATCCTATAATGTATGGAGCATTATATGGGGCCCATCATATACTGTAGTAAACATATGGGACCTATTATGTATAGAACAATATATGGGGCTCATTATACTGTATGGAGCATTATATGGGGCTCATAATGTTTGGAGCATATAAGGGGCTCATTACACTGTATGGAGCAATATATGGGACTCATTCTGTATGGAGCAATATACGGAACTCATTATTCTGTATGGAGCACTATGCAGTGCCTGTAATACTGTGTGGAGCAATATATCGGGGCCCATAATACTATATGAAGCAATATATGGGGCTCATTATACTGTATGGAGCATTATATGGGGCTCATTATGTTTGGAGCATTATCTGGGGCTCATTATACTGTATGGAGCAATGGGACATACACCTTCCAAAAAGTTAAACTTTTGTCTCACCAGCCCACAGCGTATTGTCCCAAAAGTCTTGATGATTTCTGGCAAAACGGAGACAAGCCTTTATATTCTTATTGCTCAGCAATGGTTTTCGTCTTGTAACTCTGACATGCAGGTAATTTTTGCCCAGTCTCTTTCTTAGGGGTCGTACCCATTTTTGAGAAAAACTTGAACCAATGTTATTCAATGGGTGACATCTCATCTGCGATTTTTTTCTCAGCTGAAATCGGACTGAGAACAAAATCACAGCATGCTGCGATTTTCTGCGTATCTCGGACGAGACTCGCCAATTCAAGTCAAGTGATGCGAGAAAAAAAATGCACAGCACTCGCACCATGCGAGTGCTGTCCTTTTTTTAAGCACCAATGTTTTTTGAAAAGCCAGTAATTCATGTGCAGTGTACTGTAAAATCACAGACAGGTTAGAATAAAATAGATATATACACATAGAATACATATGCACTGCTCAAAAAATAAAGGTAACATTAAAATCCCACATCCTAGATATCACTGAATGAAATATTCCAGTTGTAAATCTTTATTCATTACACAGTGGAATGTGTTGAGAACCTAAATAAAACCTAAAAATTATCAACGTAAATCACACCTTATATCCCACAGAGGTCTGGAGTTGGAATGATGCTCAAAATCAAAGTGGAAAATGAAGTTACAGGCTGATCTAACTTCAGTGGAAATGCCTCAAGACAAGGAAATGATGCTCAGTATTGTTGTGGCCACCACGTGCCTGTATGACCTCCCTATAACGCCTGGGCATGCTCCTGATGAGGCGGCGATGGTCTCCTGAGGGATCTCCTCCCAGACCTGGACTAATGCATCCGCCAACGCCTGGACAGTGTGTGGTGCAACGTGACGTTAGTGGATGGTGCGAGACATAATGTCCCAGATGTGTTCAATCGGATTCAGGTCTGGAGAACGGGTGGGCCAGTGCATAGCTTCAATGCCTTCATCTTGCAGGAACTGCTGACACACTCCAGCCCCATGAGGTGTGGTATTGTCCTGCATTAGGAGGAACCCAGGGCCAACCGCACCAGCATATGGTCTCACAAGGGGTCTGAGGATCTCATTTCGGTACCTAATGGCAGTCAGGCTACCTCTGCCGAGCACATGGAGGGCTGTGCACCTCTCCAAAGAAATGCCACCCCACATCATTACTGACCCACTGCCAAACCGGTCATGCTGAAGGATGTTGCAGGCAGCAGATCGCTACCCACGGCATCTCCAGACTGTCACGTGCTCAGTCTGAACCTGCTTTCATCTGTGAAGAGCACAGGGCCCAGTGACGAATTTGCCAATCCTGGTGTTCTGTGGCAAAGGCCAAGCGTCCTGCAAGGTGTTGGGCTGTGAGCACAACCCCCATCTGTGGACGTCGGGCACTCAGACCATCCTCATGGAGTCGATTTCTAACCGTTTGTGCAGACACATGCACCTTTGTGGCCTGCTGGAGGTCATTTTGCAGGGCTCTGGCAGTGCTCCTGTTCCTCCTTTGACAAAGGCTGAGGTAGCGGTCCTGCTGCTGGGTTGTTGCCCTCCTACAGCCCCCTCCACATCTCCTGGTAGCGCCTCCAGCCTCTGGACACTACACTGACAGACACAGCAAGCCACCTTGCCACAGCTCGCATTGATGTGCCATCCTGGATGAGCTGCACTACCTGAGCCACTTGTGTGGGTTGTAGAGTCCGTCTCATGCTACCACAAGTGTGAAAGCATAACCAACATTCAAAAGTGACCAAAACATCAGCCAGAAAGCATTGGTACTGAGATGTGGTCTGTGGTCTCCACCTGCAGAACCACTCCTTTATTGAGGGGGTCTTGATAATTGCCAATAATTTCCATCTGTTGTCTATTCCATTTGCACAACAGCATGTGAAATTGTCAATCAGTGTTGCTTCCTAAGTGGACAGTTTGATTTCACAGAAGTTTGATTTACTTGGAGTTATATTCTGTTGTTTAAGTGTTCCCTTTATTTTTTTGAGCAGTGTATATATATATATATATATTCTATATGTATATATCTATTCTAACCTGTCAGTGTGATTTTACTGTACACTGCACATTAATAACCAGCTTTTCTTCTATCAAATATATATAAATGTGTGTATTTTGACCAATATTTCCTTTGAAAACGGTGTGTAAATGACAGAACTGCTGTATGTAAAAGCTCATGTGAAAATCGCATTGCAATCGCAATACACTCGGATGTAAATCGGATGCTAGGGGTGAAAATCGCATTGTACTTGCATGACACTCATATAGCACTCGTCTGGTTTTTTTGGTCCGGAAATCGGACTGTTTTTTTTTCTCGCATATGGGAATGAGCCCTTATGGTGAAGTCATGAACACTGACCTTAACTGAGGTAATCGAGGCTTCAGTTCTTTGGATGTTGTTGTGGTCTTTTGTGACCTTTTGGATAAGTCATAGCAGCGCTCTTGCAGTAATTTTGGTCGGCCGGCCACTCCTGGGAAGGTTCACCACTATTCCATGTTTTTGTCATTTGTGGATAATGGCTCTCACTGGGATTCGCTGGAGTTACAAAATTTAAAAATTGCGTAATAACCTTTTCCAGACTGATAGATCTCAATTACTTTATTTCCTATTTGTTCCAAAAGTTCTTTGGATCGCAGGATAATGTCTAGCTTTTGAGGATCTTTTGGTCTACTTTACTTTGTCAGGCAAGCCCTATTTAAGTGATTTCTTGATTGAAAACAGGCATGGCAGTAATTAGGCCTGGGCGTGGTTAGGGAATTTGAACTCTGCTTCCCAAATATGTGATAAACCACAGTTATTTTATGTGTTAAGTGTGTGTGTGCACAATCACTTTTTCACACAGGACCCTGTAGATTTTGATTTCTTTTTCCTTTAATAATAAAAACCTGCATGTAAAAACGGCATTTTGTGTTATCGTTGTCTAATTTTTAGATTTGTTTGAACGTCTGAAACATTTAAGTGTAACAAACAAGCAAAGAATAAAAAATCAGGAAGGGGACAAACACTTTTTTACACAACTGTATGACTTTTTAGAACGGTTGTGTGCAGCCTGATCGTGATGAGCGATTGCATGAATCTTCACTTTCACCATGCATTCCTGTAGGCTTGCTTCATCATATCTGGTTGGTAGACCCTAGATCAAGTCAATCTTTTTGGCCAAGGTAGTGATGTTTGAAGACTTTGATTGTCTTGTCTTCTTGCTGGTCGCCCAGTTACTCTTCTCCCTTTATCTTCTCTCCACGATCTGGCTTTTCTCAATGTACTTCTGAGGATTGACGTGGTCATTCTTGCGTTATATCTGCTGAGTATAGATGAGGACCTACTTGTTTGGTTCACATTCTCAAATGTCACCTTCAGACCAAAAGTTCATAACCATCAGAACTTATTCTTTATTGTTCCATTTTTGGACTGTAACCAAAACAAAGCCTGGAAGTTTTCTGAACTGTTTATTGGTATATTGACAACGTAAGTAGATACAATAACAAAAAAAAAACAAAGCTAAAACCAAGATCCATTTTGGGTTCGACTAAGTTGGGAAGACCCAATGGGTGAGATTGGCACGAGGGTCCCCTACTGTATAAGTGTGTGAGAATAGCATCTCTGTAAAATGAAGCAAGGAGACCGCCATCATCTTGCGAGACCGCAATGCATTCTTGGGACTGGAGCATCACTAAATGCCTCGCCTGGATCCAGGGGCCGACGGAAGGTGAGTATATAACTATTTTTTATTTTAATTCTTAACAGGGATATGGTGCCCACATTGCTATATACTACATGGGCTGTGTTATATACTGCGTCTCTGTGCTATATACTAGGTGGGCTGTGCAATATATTACGTGGCTGTACAATATACTACGTAGCTGTGCAATATACTACGTGAGCTGTTATACACTACGTGGCTGTTATATACTGTGTGAGCTGTGCTATATACTGCGTAGTTGTACAATATACATGGCTGGGCAATATACTACATGGCCTGTACTATATACTGCATGGGCTGTGTTATACGCTGCGTGGGCTGTGCTATACACTATGTGGCTGTGTTGTATACAGCGTGAGCTGTGCTATATACTACGTGGCTGTTATATACTATGTGGGCTGTGCTATATACTACGTAGTTGTGCAATATACTATGTGGCCTGTACTATATACTACGTGGGCTGTTATACACTGCGTGGCCTGTGCTATATACTACGTGGGCTGTGGTATATTTCTCTGCTGTATCTGTGCATCATGAATCGTGGTATGCGTTAAAGAGGGGGGCCCACTGAGACTCTTTTGCCCGGGACCCTCAAAAACCTGGAGCCGGCCCTGGCTTCACTGATTGTTCGCGGCCGGGCGTGACCAATCAGCGACAGGTGCAGTCCGTCCGCGAATTGGCACAGAATTTGAACCACGCTTCGCTAATTGGTCGCGCCCGGCCGGCCGAATCCTGTGTATAAATTGCATTATTCTGTAAACTTCATAAATAAACTACATACATATTCTAGAATACCCAATGCGTTAGAATCGGGCCACCATCTAGTAGTTTTATAAATAGGCATAATTGTGCTTTGCTTTCAACTCTGGCACTGTATTAAAGAGGATCTGTCACTTGCCCAGAATAAGTGAAATACCTTGTAAAAATCTGTGAGCTCCCCCAATTCTGCAGCTCTTTTCCATTTTCCACTGCGTCACTCCTTTGAAGAGATATTCCCATTTGCCTTTTCTGGAGCAAAGCATGTGACGTCTCTGCTTTGCAGTCCAAGTCGGTGTTTCTTCACACATTGTTTTGGAGTTGTGTTCCTTCACTCCTCCTCTTCCAGATGCTGCCAATCACAGCTCAGCAAATTATCAGTCTCAAACGCAGCTAAGCAGAAATCCGCAACATCTAGGAGGAAAGACTCTTTCACCAGCTATCTGAGCATTTCTTCAGAGATTTCCCATGCTACGCTCAAGAAAAACTAAATGTGAATATCTTTACAATAGAGTGACGCAGTGCAAAATGGGAAAGAACAGAATCAGTTGAGCTCTGGGATTGCTAAAAAGGATTTCACACAATTTTTGAGCAAGCGACAGGTCCTCCTCAACTGGGGTCAAACAATTAAGATAATAGATACAGGATAACAGTTTGCTAAATTGTTTGGGTTCACTTTTAGATTAATACTATTTTACAAAATGAGTACTCTAGTTTGAGTCCGAATATTCCATGGTTGACTTGCAGGAAAATATGCAAAATGTTTGAAGTCAACAAATCCAAAATTTTACCTTCTTCACACTTCTAAACCATCCAGTTACTGCTCTTCCTGTAGTCACATTGATGTCTCATTTTTAATCCCCAGTGAGAAGCATTTTTTCTCCCATTGACATCTAATAAGAACCAATTTCTATAAATGGAGAAGACTTGGACCTGTAATAAACCTTTCCATCCATAGTCTGCTTCACATCATGATGGAGGAGTAATCTGCAAATCCATTGTACTTCCCAGAAAAGTTGTTCTCTTCAACCATTATAGGCAAAATAAATTTCCTCTTTCAAACCTTGTATAAAAAAGAACCCCCAAAAAGTTGATAGTCTGTTAGTAAGCAGCCAGAAATATATCTAAAAAGGGTAAGAACCAGGCAGACAAACAAGCAGACCTTTCTACAGGTGGTGGAGAGCAGCTGTAGCTTCTGGGATAAGAAGCCTAAGAAAACAAATAATTGCCGTAATTTACACATTGGTGAGAACTTGCCTAACTAGACATAATGAAAAGCTTCCCAGAATTCTTTACCCATCAGATGATGTATAAAGATCAATTCGCTTTCCTATTTCTGTCTCTGCAGTTTGCTGTTCCACACAGTGATGAATGGGGACGGCTTGCCCGTACTTTGGTTGAGATCCGTGCCAATCGGGGCGACGGCGAGGAAGAAGCCGTAGAACTCTCAAGCTAATCGCCCAATGTATGCCACAACCAGCACAGTATCTATAAATGAATGTACCGATTTCTCTATTTTTGCTGTGATCTTTCAAAGCGCTGACTGTTTCCATTTACCTTCAGCTTCTTGTTTAAACAGTGCACAACGCAGCCGAGACATCCTGTCGTCTCTCTATATTGTGCAGACAATCTACACCTCTCGTCTGCTGTCCTTCCCTGGTCTACAAACATTTCACTCTGTGCCAGTATTTTAATTAAGTATATCAGAGCCAGCAAGCATTATTCATGAAAAAAATCATAGTTATTGCTCCAGTAGAATGACACAGACTGGTAAATTCAAGCCCCAGACATTAATATTCTTTCGAAACATGGGAATGAGGGTGCCTGCAAGAACAAAATCGCTGGCAATGGCGAGCAACAAGGGCCACATTTTTCTTGGTAGGTAGCACTAGTAGTCATAGGAAGATGAACTCTCCGCTTAAAGTGCTCAAACACCTTCCATAAATGTTGACCAACCTTACACAATACACATGAAAGCTCAACTTGGCATGTTTATTTTTCCAATGCGGAGTAAGGCCTTTGGTAGAAAACACAATGATTGGTCTTTGAAAATCAACATGCCCAATCCTTCGGTTGACTTTTGTAATATGTATCAGGAGCCTTTAGTTTGTCAGAGCAGGCTCAAAATGTGTCAATCATTGCAGTTTGCCTTCCTACTCTCTTCTTGGTAGCTTTTACAAAGGTTCTCAACTGATAAATCGCATATATTAAATCTGGGCTCATTACTCATGCATAAAAGGAATTTGATTGAGCAGAACAAAGCTGTTTTTGAAATCTTATTATAGGTCCTCAGTCTTGACTTGTGTTGGTCCAACTGCAAAGACCGCCATTGAGTAGTACAATGTACACACCGCAGCCTCGTTCCTCAAGTGAATGCGATGAGCTACACTACCAAGTCCAACCACTTGTACGGATGAGCCTACGTAAACAATGTGCTGATCGGCAGGTGTCCCGGAGGTTGGACATACACCAACTAAACATTGATGGCCTATACAAAACATAGGATATTCAAGGCTAGGAAAAATATTCACTGGAATTGATCTTTAAGGTGGATGAGACCCCATCTGATCTGTATCCGGTGTATCATAACAAGGTCAATTAAAATAATTAGATCAGGATTCTCTCTGATGATGCCTCAGCTATGGGACAATAGGGTGATCAAGTGTTAGCCACGTAAGCCTCAGAAGTGGGATAGAACCGTAGAAGTAGGGGTCCTCCCAGTGCACTTAGTTTCATCAGAAGACTTGACTCTTCCAGACATTTTGAAGTAGATCTGGCATCAACTGTTTTAGAACTACAAGGCCCATCATGCTCTGGCACTTAGAACCGCTGTAGAACGCTAGCTTGCCTACTGCTGTCCTATGAATTCATGCCTAGCACAGCTATATTAAATCCATACAGAGCGAGATATGATTGTATACAGATGTGTTTTCCTGAAATTGGACCAGGCTGAAGACCTCAGATGTGGTCTCTCACTTGGGTTTTTTTGAACTCTACATTCGTATTCTACCATCGACGCTGCGTCGTATTTATTGCGGTCGGCTTCATGGAACTTATTTATTTGAAATAATTATAATAAACGATTCTTTACCATGAACATAACGAGTCCGGCCTTATCTGTAATCTGCTGCAAAGACTGCATAATTCTTTCCCCCCTTCGACCCAAAAAAGGGATTACAATAGGCTGTTTGTACAAGGACTAGGAAGTTGAAGGGAATAGGCTTTCAAGCAGCCATTACTTCAGAGCATTGGAGCAATATTTCTTAAACCGTTTGGGCGCAGTTGATTTCATGGAAGGTTATATTAACAGATTGTGGTCCAAGAACGACACCGGAGAGACCCATAAAACATAGTTAAGAAATGCCTTACAGATCTGACGTTTCCTTCATAGGATAATATACGAGGCCTGGATGTTTTTTTTTTAGCCCGACGCATAAGAACACAGTTCATATAATACATCGGCAAGAGACCGAAAACTTCAGCCTTCAGCTCGTACAAAAGGAAATACTTAGAACAGCCAAACTTCATGTCACTAATCATTTATATCCTACTAACTGGCGGCTCCTCATCGGCCGTGGGAGATATAGAGACGGGTTATTTCCTTGCATTATTAGACTTCTTTTACAGGTAAAATGTTTATTTTAGGAAGTAGGAAAAAAATATTAACTTTGGTTTTTGCTGCCCCCAGACAACAAAACAGGAATAGACAGAGGTGTAACTTTTAGCTGCTGGGTCCAAATACAAAATGTATTATGGCACCATGAGCCATTTAGAATACTGGTTTCTTCCGTGGTTATGGGGTTTTTGGGCCCATGGGCAACTGCTACCTCTGCACCCCGTTATCACTACACCTTAGGGTAAAGCTAATAAGAAGAAGGGGCACCAAAGTGGCTCAGAAGTTAACACTATAGCCTTGCCTGCCTGAGGTTCTTGGGTCAAAACCCACCAAGGACAACATCTGCAAGGAGTTTGTATCTTGTCGTGTTTGTGTGGGTTCCTCCAGGTTCTCCGGTTTCCTCCCACACGCCAAAGACATAGGGAATATAGATTGTGAGTCACAACGGCACTGTGGAAATTAATGATGCTATATAATGAAAATAATTAGTTGAAAAATGACCAGGTAAATTTACAATACTTTTATGACCACAACCCTCCCCATAAAAATATTCCAAAGTTCAGTCCCTATTACTGAAAACTTTTTTTCCTCTTACATTTAAGCTTAGCCGCAGCCCATATTCTACGGCATCTAATAATTTGGGAAAACAAATACCTACAAAAATAGTTTGGAACTGGATCTCTACATGTTCCAGCTCTCAGAAATAAAGGGCACAAGGGTTTTCAGATCTTGAGGAATGATGGCCGACACTAATATCCATCACTATGGATGCCTTGAATATACTTCAGGTGATGTTGCTTCAAAAAGCAATGAAGCAGGAAGGTCTTGGCCGTTTTTTGAAGAACACATGAAATAGGTGATGTTGGCAGAACACTACTCCAGTGGAGTCAGATATATGGAGCCGTTATACTAAGGACGTATCACCAAAGAGATTTTTAGTGGCATGATTGCCAGTATAGATGAGCGGACCCATGGAAGTTCGGATTCTGGTAACAGACCCAAAATGTATTCCAAAGTTTGGTTTGGGTATCAGAACTTGAACCAGAACCCAATTGAAAATAATGGGAACCGGAATTTTTGAGCTCTCTCTCTGAGTTCCCATGGAACACTGAACATTGCAACAGACTTCTGGGAGAAGTTTGTTTTTGGCGTTTAGCACCGGACAATAACCGTCTGGTACAAACCCTGAACTTTTAAGTTTGGTTTCGCTCATCTCTAACAGCCACCGTAGATGTCAGACATCTCAATCTCGGGTTTTGTTTAAAGGGAATCTGTCACCCCAAAATTCGCATAAAAGCTAAGGCCACAGGCATCAGGGGCTTATCTACAGCATTCTGTAATGCATTCTGTAATGCTGTAGATAAGCCCCCGATGTAACCTGAAGATGAGAAAAAAGAGTTTGATTATACTCACCCAGGGGCGGTCCTGGTGCTGTCCGATCCGATGGGCGTCGCGGGTCCAGCGCCCCCCATCTTCATACAATGACGTCCTCTTTGCTTCATGCCGCGGCTCCTGCACAGGCGTACTATTATCTGTCCTGTTGAGGGCAGAGCAAAGTACTGCAGTGCGCAGGTGCCGGAAAATGTCAGAGAGGCCCAGCACCTACGCACTGCAGTATTTTGCTCTGCCCTCAACAGGACAGATATAGTACGCCTGCACAGGAGCTGCGGCATGAAGCAAAGAAGAAGATGTCATCGCATGAAGATGGGAGGCGCCGGACCGCGGTGCCCATCGGACTGGACCACAGCGGGACTGCCCCTGGGTGAGTATAATCTAACTCGTTTTTCTTATCTTTCAGGATACATCGGGGGCTTATCTACAGCATTACAGAATGCATTACAGAATGCTGTAGATAAGCCCCCGATGCCGGTGGCCTTAGCTTATAGGCGAATTTTGGGGTGACAGATTCCCTTTAACAATAAGGCTACGTTCCCACAATGAGTATTTGGTGCATTTTTTATTGTTGCAGATTTTCTGCATCTATTAGGTAAATTAAGTTACCGTACTCGCATTTTTTTTTTGTGACCCTATGGTGAAAATCTGCACAGAAATCTCAGCATATACTCAACTTGAGATGTTGTGGTTTGGAAGCGCACACTGCAGGTAAGAAAAAAAGCAAATTGGGCACAAGATTTCTATAAATCCCACTCACTTTGCGGAAACTGTAAAGCACTTCATTTTTTTTTTGAGCAGTGAAAATATGCAAAGCCAAAAATCTCATCGTGGGAACTTGGCCTAAGAGATTCCTTAGAAGCCTAAATGTTTTTATATAAATTTTTACTAAAAAATAGACATGAAGTTTAAGAAGAAACCCTGTAATGTTGTAAGAGTTGACGGCAAGGCTACTTTCTGGTCTCGTGGGTAAGGGGAAGTCATTGTATGTTTTCTCACAGGAACTAAGAGGCCCAAGGACAAACAATGATGGAGGAGTAATGGTCGCAGGCACTTTTTCAAATAGTACTTTTGGCACTATGCATTCCTGGATAACATTTTTGTAGCCTCAAAATATAAAATTCAAGATTCATTCAGACGAGATGGGAAGTGTGATTATTAACTTTGCGCAACGCATTTAGTCTTCTCCAGTGTTCAATGGTGGCTTGCTGTGCTCCGACCAATGCTTGGCTTTGTACATGGCAATTTCAATTTTGGGTTCATTTGATGTATCTCGGGGTTCATTAATCACATGAAGAACAGTTGACTGTGCCTATATTCCTCGGTAAAAAGTCAGTGGCTATGGAAGCTCAACTGGTCAAGGGTCAAAGTGTGTAAAGTCCTCAGTTGCAGGTTTCACATCAAATTTGAAACTTTTTCATTCTCAAAATTTGCAGTTTCCAATGTCCAAATCAGTTCTACCAAGGCAAAATTGTGGAAGACTTTGGCATGTCCCAAACTATAGCACTGTATAGATTCAGTGAGATGTCTCCATCATAGAGACACCACGGTCTTCTCTGCGAGCAATGAGTTTGGTGAACATGGACATCCACAGATATAAAAAGGGAAGGGAGCTTGGGGAGGAGAGGATGGGGGAGAGTCTACATATTTTTGTATGTGTAGAGCAAATCAACAGAAAATAGACAAAAATGTGCAGACGATACGGAGATTGTCCTCTGTTCTAGTTTATTAGACTCATTATGACTTCTGACATTTACTGCATTGTCAAAATAAAAATTACCGTAATTGACCATTATCGATCAATAAAAACCCTTAAAGATTAACGGCATCTTGTACACAAAGACAATTGTTCCTAGGATTGACTGTAGATCTGAGGAGACAACCATCAATGATCACCACAAAAGGATATTGGTCAATTGCTAAATGCGCTGGCCGGCACAATTCCTGACGAATGATAAAAATCACCGATTAGCAAGGCAGACGTTGTTACAGTACATGGATTCTCTACGGTTCATTCATATGGCCTAATTCATTGGTCTAGCTTCCGATCACAAGAAGCCGACTTATTGTAGCGTCATCCACGACAGATATCACTTGTTTCGTGGAGGTCACCAATCGGAGATATACACAATCGAGCATGTGGCTTCTTGGAACCGGTCACCTGATGTTCCTCAGTCATGGTGTCACCCACAAATAACGGCCTCCATCCATCGTACAAAACTACAAGCTTTGTGGAGCCAGATGGGATCTCATAGGAATTACTGGTTCTGTCTACTGGAAAAATATAGATCTTTGTACCGTCTTTGCCAGTAGATAGACGCAAAATCGTTTGTTTCCCAATGATAAAATGCACTCGGAAGTTTTACGTTCTGGTAGATTTCGCCTCCGCTTCGTGCTTGTAGACAGAACCTTGTCTAAGAAATTACAAAAAAAAAAAAAATCTTTTGGCTCTAATTCTTTTTATTTTTTTGCCGTGCGAAATTTTAAATTTTCATAGGAATGTGACGGCTAGAAATTCTTAGTTTTTTTTTTTAAAACCCTGAAATTTTGTAACACAACATTATAGAAAAGATGACATTTGGCAAACCACGGCTCTCCACCGGTCACAGAACTGCAACCTTCAGGATACTTGTCAGAGTTATTCTGGGAGTTGTGCTCCAAGATGTGAGGTGTAGTGATGAGTGAGCATGCTCGAGTGTTATCCGTGTACCTCGCGAGTGCTCGAGTAATATGTTCCGCGTCCCTGTTGCCTAAAAAAACAGGCAATCCCTGCATGTGTTACAGCTGTCTAACAGCCGCGAGACATGCAGCTGCGGGGACACAAACATATTATTCGAGCACGCCAAAGACACTTATCACCCGAGCATTAACAGATAACACCTTATCCCAGCACGCTCGCCCATCATTAGTGAAGTTGGAGGCCGATTGAGCCCTTTCTATATAGGACTTGGCAGAGCCCAACCTGAAAGACGATGACTGATCCAAGCTCTTACGGTTCCAACTCCAATACTGACGGCATAAATCTCCGATACGTTCCGATAAGAGTCTTTGTGCGCTTTTAATCTCTACTGCAGCAGAGGGATTTTACTTTATTTTTTTAATCTTATTTACAATTTTGTTAATCCTACGTCGTCCTACCTTGACTGTTCGATTATTGCTAGAGGCAAAAAGAAAAAAAAAAAAAAAAAAAAGAAGTGTGATACTAGAGCACCGGCAGAACTCCTGAGAATCTCTATGTGTTCTACAGCAGCCTCCAGCTCTCGCAGAACAACAACAACCAGCATGTCCTGCCCATCACAGATCTGGGAGGTGAAATTTGGAAACAGATCTGACAACTCTCCATTCCTCAGGGAAATAGGTTTTTGTCCAATTCTTCATCGCTTAGTGCACATTATGGGTCCATTTAAAAAAAGGTTTATGGTTTTACTTAAATTAAGTTTAAAAATGGTATGGGATTTATTCACTGACAACAAGCAGAGGTAAATGGTGACTTTGCAAAGTGCAAAGCTGCAGACAATCATTACATAATGACCAAATGGTTTTCTGTAGAGAAAGTCTGTAGTTTGGATAAAGTTCTAAAAATGAGGAGACCCCAAGATTATGCTGTGAGTTACGACAGGTTTTCGCTCAATGCAGCAAGAGAAAGAGGCCGGCACCATACAAGCGGTGATCGCACAGTAACAAATTATATAGATAGCGTACAATGTGCCGTGTATTGTGGGTTGTGTAACATTAAAGCACAATTTTCCAAAAACAGCGCCATCTGTGGCTGAGAACTGTAAGAACTGCAGCTCAGTTCCATTAAATATTTGGGGCAAAACAAAGTCACAATTCGTGTACAAGAATGGCGCTGTTTTCGGAAAACAAAAAATAAAATGTACAACTCGTCTATAATACAGAAAACATAGTACTGATCCTGAGTTACATCCTGCATTATACTCCAGAGCTGCACTCACTATTCTGCTGGTGCAGTCAATGTGTACATACATTACATTACTGATCCTGAGTTACATCCTGTACTATACTCCAGAGCTGCACTCACTATTCTGCTGGTGCAGTCACTGTGTACATACATTACATTACTGATCCTGAGTTACATCCTGCATTATACTCCAGAGCTGCACTCACTATTCTGCTGGTGCAGTCACTGTGTACATACATTACTGATCATGAGTTACATCCTGTATTATACTCCAGAGCTGCACTCACTATTCTGCTGGTGCAGTCACTGTGTACATACATTACATTACTGATCCTGAGTTACATCTTGTATTATACTCCAGAGCTGCACTCACTATTCTGCTGGTGCAGTCACTGTGTACATACATTACAGATCCTGAGTTACATACTGTACTATACTCCAGAGCTGCACTCACTATTCTGCTGGTGCAGTCACTGTATACATACATTACTGATCCTGAGTTACCTCCTGTATTATACCCCAGAGCTGCACTCACTATTCTGCTGGTGCAGTCACTGTGTACATACATTACTGATCATGAGTTACATCCTGTATTATACTCCAGAGCTGCACTCACTATTCTGCTGGTGCAGTCACTGTGTACATACATTACATTACTGATCCCGAGTTACATCCTGCATTATACTCCAGAGCTGCACTCACTATTCTGCTGGTGCAGTCACTGTGTACATACATTACAGATCCTGAGTTACATACTGTACTATACTCCAGAGCTGCACTCACTATTCTGCTGGTGCAGTCACTGTATACATACATTACTGATCCTGAGTTACCTCCTGTATTATACCCCAGAGCTGCACTCACTATTCTGCTGGTGCAGTCACTGTGTACATACATTGCATTACTGATCCCAAGTTACATCCTGTATTATACCCCCAGAGCTGAATGCAGCTATAGGATGTAACTCAGGATCAGTAATGTAATGTATGTACACAGTGACTGTACCAGCAGAATAGTGAGTGCAGCTCTGGAGTATAATACAGGATGTAACTCTGGATCAGTAAAGGGTCAGTAATGTAATGTACAGTTGTGCTCAAAAGTTTACATACCCTGGCAGAATTTTTGCTTTCTTGGCCTTTTTTCTGAGAATATGAATGATAACACCAAAACTTTTTCTCCACTCATGGTTAGTGGTTGGGTGAAGCCATTTATTGTCAAACTACTGTGTTTTCTCTTTTTAAATCATAATGACAACGCAAAACATCCAAATGACCCCGATCAAAAGCTCACACACCCCATTTCTTAATATCGTGTATTGCCCCCTCTAACATCAATGACAGCTTGAAGTCTTTTGTGGTAATTGTGGATGAGGATCTTTATTTTCTCAGATGGTAAAGCCGTCCACTCTTCTTGGCAAAAAGCCTCCAGTTCCTGTAAATTCCTGGGTTGTCTAGCATGAACTGTGCAGTTGAGATCTCCCCAGAGTGGCTCAATGATATTGAGGTCAGGAGACAGAGATGGCCACTCCAGAACCTTCACTTTGTTCTGCTGTAGCCAATGACAGGTCGACTTGGCCTTGTGTTTTGGATCGTTGTCATGTTGGAACTACCAAGTACGTTCCATGTGCAGCTTCCGAGCTGATGAGTGCAAATTTGCCTCCAGTATTTGCTGATAACGTGCTGCATTCATCTTTCCTTTAACTTTTGACCATGTTTCCTGTGCCTTTGTAGCTCACACAACCCCAAAACATCAGCGATCCACCTCGTTCTTTACAGTAGGAATGGTGTTCCCTTCATCATGCAACGTTTATGGTTGTGGACAAAAAGTTCAATTTTGGTCTCATCACTCCAAACTACATTGTTCCAGAAGTTTTGAGGCTTGACTCTGTGCTGTTTTGCATGTTGTAGGCGAGATACTTTGTGGCATTTGTGCAGTAATGGCTTTCTTCTAGGGACTCGACCAAGCAGCTCATTTTTCTTCAAGTGCCTCCTTATTGTGCATCTTGAAACAGTCACACCACTAGTTTTCAGAGAGTCCAGTATTTCAGCTGATGTTATTTGTGGACTGTTCTTTGCATCCCGAACAATTTTCCTGGCAGTTGCGGACATTTTTGTTGGTCTACCTGACCGTGGTTTTGTTTTTACAGAGCCCCTGATTGTCCATTTGTTAATCACAGTGTGAACGCTGCTGACTGGCATTATCAATTCCTTGGATATCTTTTTGTATCCTTTTCCTGTTTTATACAGTTCAACTACCTTTTCCTGTAGATCCATTGACAATTCTTTTGCTTTCCTCATGACTCACAATCCAGAAACCTCAGTGGCTGGATGAAAGATGCAAGAGTCTGTCTGGATCCCAGAAACTCGCTCAGCTTTTATGCGCACACACCGATTACAAGCACACATGTCACAGGTGAGGATGTTACCTTTAGTAGCCATTCACACCCATTTGTGTCAACGTCTGTGCATGTTATCAGGCGAAAATCGCCAGGGTATGTGAACTACTGATCAGGGTCATTTGGATGTTTTGGGTTGTCATTATGATTTAAAAAGAGAAAACACAGTAGTTTGACAATAAATGGCTTCACCCAACCACTAACCATGAGTGGAGAAAAAGTTTTGGTGTAATCATTCATATTCTCTGAAAAAAGGCCAAGAAAGCAAAAATTCTGCCGGGGTATGTAAACTTTTGAGCACAACTGTATGCACACAGTGACTCCACCAGCAGAATAGTGAGTGCAGCTCTGGAGTATAATAAAGGATGTAACTCAGGATCAACAGAAGTTACCGTATATACTCGAGTGTAAGCCGAGATTTTCAGCCCATTTTTTTAGGCTGAAAGTCCCCCTCTCGGCTTATACTCGAGTCATACCCGGGGGTCGGCAGGGGAGGGGGAGCGGGGGCTGTCTAATTATACTCACCTACTCCTGGTGCGGTCCCTGCAGGTCCCTGGTTCCCCAGCTTCATCCTGTACTGAGTGGTCACATGGTACCGCTCATTACAGTAATGAATATGCGGCTCCACCTGTAAGGGTGGAGCCGCATATTCATTACTGTAATGAGCGGTAACGGTGACCACTCAGTACAGGGAGAAGCTGCAGCGCCGGGGAAGCAGGGACTGCACCGCGCCAGGAGCAGGTGAGTATAATGGGGAGCGCAGCGCTGCGTGATATTCACCTGCTCCCCGTTCCGGGCACCGCTCCATCTTCAGAATCTTCTGCAGTGACGCTCAGGTCAGAGGGCGGGATGACGTGGTTAGTGTGTGCCCTCTGCCTAAACGTCAGTGCAAAAGACGCTGAAGATGGAGCGGTGCCGGAACGAAGTCAGGTGAATATTGAAAGTGCTGGGGGCCTGAGCGAAGGAGAGGTGAGTATGATTTTTTTTTTTTTAATCGCAGCAATAGCAAATGGGGTAAAAGTCTGTATGGAGCATCTTATGGGGCCATAACGTTTGTGCAGCACTATATGGGGCAAATATCTTTATGGAGCATCTTATGGGGCCCTTATTAACCTTTATGCAGGATTATATGGGGCATATTTTAATATGGAGCATCTTATGGGGCCCATCATAAACTTTATGGAGCTTTATATGGGGCTCCTGATTCAATATGGATATTCAAAAACACTTAACCTACTGATGTCTCAATTTTACTTTTATTGGTATCTATTTTTACTTTTGACGTTTACCAGTAGCTGCTGCATTTTCCACCCTAGGCTTATACTCGAGTCATTAACTTTTCCCAGTTTTTTGTGGCAAAATTAAGGGGGTCGGCTCATACTCGGGTCGGCTTATACTCGAGTATATACGGTAATTAGAAATCAACTCATTTACATTCTATATATAAAGTGTTGCTTAAAGTTGTACATACCCTTTAATTACATTCTGTTACTGTGTGATCACATTTGATTATATGTATTTTAATTCAACATTTTTATATTCACCAAAAAAAAATCAGGGCACCCAAAAACAAAATGTCATTATTAATTAGGGTCCCTTTAATTAATATTTGACCTATAAGTTTAAATCTTTGCTTGTTAACGACTTAACCTACAGTCACGGGGTGAGCAAATCCCAACCAAAAAGCAAACACCCAATATTCCCTGACTGCTGTTGACACTGGTTTGGGGCTGACGGTCCAGGGGGTCCACTACAACCTCTTGTTCCCCGGATTGCACTGTATAAGGGAGAGAACCAGATAAAGGTAATTGCACATAAAAAAGGAGAACTAAAGATCTAAAAATTCTCATGACAGCGGAATAAAAGGTTTAGAAATGCCGATGCGATGACGGCAATGTATCTAATCACAGCTCTCCTCCCCCGTAACCGCTAATGGCTTTAGGTGGCTTTAGTGGTAGTGGATGATGGCTGAAATCTAGGAAGGTAGAGTCCAAATTTGCTTTCAATTCCTGCAAAAGTCGCCACTGCTAGTCTATATCCGCCGACATGGTCGGGATTCGGCGCAGGCAGCGTGATGCGGGACTTGGGGACCGGCTCTGAACCGGCTCGTTTCCTGGAACAGAAAAAAATAAAATAAATATTGGGTTAGAACATGGAACTTACTAAATCTAAAGAGAGTGACCCCCTATGGATTTTTTTTTACATCAATGTAGCCGTATTGTTTGCAGATGGAATTGTATATTTGTTTTTTACTTGTGCCATTTTGGGGTAAATCAAGGGGACGATGCATTAAGACTGGCGTAGACACGCTTCCGCTAATTCAGTCTCGCTGGAAAATAAGACACTAACAGGCGCATGCCGCTTAATGACTTCAGTGCATCTTCTAGAACGGCGTGCGCCTCCATCCTCTGAGCCAAAAGTCGTAAAAAAATGTTTGCAATTTGGCGTTGTTGAAAATTTTGGCAATTTTTCAATGCTTTTTTGCCAGTTTTCTGCAAAGCGGCACCATAAATTTACTGATTTCCAGTTCTAAACCAAATACCATAAAACCAGAGAAATGCAGCAATTTTTGCATTTTTAAATTTGGTTGTACGGCATTCAGGGCACGGTATAAATGACCCGTTTGGTTTCACAGAATCAATGTAATTTATATACTTATTATAAGTTTATTTATGTTTTAGATACTTTTAAGTGTCTTCGTGCTATAGCAACCTATTCATATCCAGCCATGCTAGGAGGGAAAACGCTTCTTTCTAACCCCTTAGATACCATGATCATTTTTGACAGCAGCATCTAAGGGGTGCAGCAGGAGCAAAATTGTGTGTACCAGCTCTGATCCTGTCACGGATATCGAGGATGCCCTGACCATCTGCAAGATCAACCTAATAAAAACGTACGTTGTGGGAACAAGAACCCGACCAAGATGCGACATTTTCATCACATATCAAGAAAAGGTTATAAAGATCCTTAAATAATAAAAAGTCTGAAGATAAAACTGAAAACAGTCTGTACTGAGAAGCTCGGATCGATGTTTTTAGCTCCCGTGTAGAACAATGTGTCTCCATGGATAAACATTAAAAACCAGTGCAATCTGCCATAATAAGGCATCACAAAGGTCTGCAAACAAGATGTGTTCACAAATCGGTAGGCAGCAATCTATTTCCTAGACATAAAAGACGGCACCAAGAACCCCACAACTTCTATAAACGACACATCTGGAATAGGCAGCTCTTCACTAGAACCGATGCAGCCCAATAACGTTGCCCTACGGCGTACGAGGGGCTGCCCAATGTGTGCCGAGTATGATCAATTCAACGAGGTTATAAAGCAGGTGGTGTTGTGATCAAAGACCATGGAAGGAATGTAGGGGGAAAAAAAGCATTGATGAGAAAAGTAAACTTAATAGAAGTCAAAAACTTACACTCCACCAAAATCCACATAGAACCATCGCTGCAATAACTCGTAGGTCACAAGAGTCACGCCAAACTGTGGAGAGGACCTGAACACACGGGCTGCAGGATGACAGAACGCAAGACACGTATATAAGGAAACGGGCATATCCAAGATCAAGCAGGGAATAACACACGGATAGGAGCTCAGATAGAGGACTGACTGATACTAAACAGATAGAGGGTCAGAGATGATCAGGGGACCATCAGCCTGACCCTCAATCTGATCTCTCACCTACTTATCTGATCACCCATCTGATTTCCCATTTATCTGACCCCCAGCCTATTTATCTAATCTCCTATCTGACCCCCAGCCTATTTATCGCATCATCGATATGACCCCCAGCCTATTTATCTAATCTCCTACATCATCTCCTGCCTATTTATCGGCTCATCTATATGATCTCTTGCCTATTTGATTAACTGATCCAGTACCTATTTACCTGGCCCCCACCTATTTATCTGATCATTATCTGATCTCCAACCTATCTGATCATCTATCTGATCTCCTGTCTGATCCAGTATTTATGTGATCTCCCATCTATATCTGATTTAGTGGTATCAGTTCATCCATATTCATGTGGATATCTTACCTCCGGCGCCTTTCCATAACGCCCGATGTCCTTCCTCTCGCAGGATTTTCCGGAAGCAGTCTATGACGCCAGAATAAGTGGTTTGACCAGCTCGTGCCGCGACCTGCAGTCTAGTCTTAATGACATCAGCAGGGGTCACTAGTGAAGCCGCCGGCATACCTGTAGACCAAACCACAATCAACATATTGATCTCTCAACACCACAACTCAAAGTAAATACCTCAGCTACTTCAGTTTCCATAAATACCCAATAAAGGGTCTCCATATACCACTGCACCATCCAGCAGCTGATTACTAGGACCTTTCAAGAGCCAAACACAATTACTGCTTTATAGGGAGTCTTAATTTTCATAAGGGGTCCGTTTGAGACACCTCTTTAAAGGGACATTTCCCACATGAAAGTTCTAATCTTTTGTCCCACCGGCCCCCGACTTTTAAAGTCCTGACTACACATCTTTTACATAGTGCCTTGTTTAGTGGCCTTGGTCTGTAAACATGACCTTCAGTTTCTACCAGGAAAAGTAGCCATTGCAGGGCTCATACTGGTCATCTGATGGCTTCTTGTGGTGAGTTATAAGATGATAGGATCCCAACAGTTGTGATTTAGAACAAAATGATAGGAGACTCTCTGTGGGGGGTATATTGGTGGCCATACTGGTTGTCAACCAGGTCTCCCTGACGTACAAACCCATACGGTAATAGCTAAAAGTAATTTTAAAGGAATGCTCTGATGAAAAGTAAAGTTTCCTATGTGCTCGTTTAAGGAAATATATGCATCAATCTCACGTCTGTTCTTTACTTATCAGATCTACCATATGAAGGCTGCGCCATCTAAAGCCAGATTCAGAGACATCTCCATGGGTCAATGGATATAAATCTGGTTAATGCCTAACGAAAACCTGAGATCTTCTCACAATTGCTATGAAAAATGATAGCACGATATACAAAAACGTGCACAAATATGCAGTCCAGAGCAGGCCCTCTCCAAATGACGAAGAGCTTCCATTCTCCGGCATATTGGACCAGAAGGTCCTGCAAAAGTCAAGAATTGAAGACCACTTTTTACCAAAGCTAGGAGAGTCCAACCGGCTCTTGGGTTTTGCTACTTTCAGCATCCACCAGAAGTAAAAAATGTTGACTTCCCTTGAAGGAGGAAGCCAAGGTTGCAATAAGGTGAGGAATTTTACGAGGTAGTGTGTGGCCATCAAACACCAGAAGGACAGCCACCAGAAGGACAGCCACGTGTAAAAAATGAGTAAGGTTGCAACAGCCAAAAGAAACTAAGTATTCCCCAATATTTGTAGCAAAAAGAAAAACAGGAAAATAAGGTGATGGCACTCAAGCAAAAGTGAAGTGCGTGCAAATGTGCCCTGGATTACTGTGATCTTGTCCCCATGGTCATCAGTCACTTATGTCCCTCGTGCTTTCAAAACTAAACTACTTGTATACTCAAAACCTTTCTGCTTGAGGTCTATTATATGAGCCCAACTGGGGAATCCAGATCTCCACAACTTTTATACTTCTTTAAATTCCAGTAGATAAAATAATAATAAAATAAAAAATTATAGCACGAGTCTATTTAGTATGTTTGGCAGTCGTATGATCCGAAGGGCAGTGTAGAACTCCGAAATAAGACTGACCTCATGCTTCCCAGGAGGATATTATCTCATGGTAAAAAGTGTGCCATCTCGAGGGTTTTAAAAAAAACTATCCCAAAAAAACTAAATTAGAGGGTAGGAAAGAATACTGAATGATTTTCCATATCCGCCCCAAGAAATAAAACAAACCCTATGATGGGATATCCGTGCCCATGGAGCCACATCGACCATTACTCCATGGATGGTATACCACCCTGGCGATAACATAGAAAGTCCTAGTGTTCAATATATCACACCGGCTGACTAACGAGACTTAGAAGCTTTCGAAAATCCAGCTCCACACAATCCCCAACATGTCTGATGATTAAACTCAGATTTTTGGGAGGTGAAAGCTCTTTGGCCTTTTGCTTTTTTTCTTTTCACGCCTCTTTGTGGCTACTGGCAAGGAACACACAGCGAGCTGAAAAGCAAAGTCTTCAAACTCACCACCGCTGCCGCCACCACTTTACCCACAGGCGCGCGCAAGCATGACTGTCTGCCACCACCTTAAATAACCCTATGTAAACTCTGCATCCCTGCAAAGAAACATTTCTGTGCAAAATCAGCAAACCAAAATACAGCTAGGATTTCAGGAGGGAGGGTAGGAAGGAATCCCACCAAAACTTTCATCTCTCCCAATGCATTCGATCTGCGCAGTGCGGGCCCCTTGCTCAGATGTCTTACCGTGGCACACAATATCCATGTAGGTGGGTCGCATTCAGTCTACATTAGATGGAAATGAAGAACACATGGACAAGCGCTTGGAAATTAGCATGCAGACCGAGCAACGGCTTTACCAAACACACTTTCTACATAAAGTCATTGGCAGCTACTTAAGAGAATCTACACCTTTGATTGACAATCAGTAAATTCAATATTTAGGATCTTGTAATATGTCTTTTTTTTCACTTTGAAATCACCAAAAATCTGGCTACTTACAGATAATTTCAGATGAAGAGCCAGTTCACTTTTATTGAAGAGGATCTTCACCCGAGTCATCCAGAAACCTACGTTATATTGATGGGGAGCAAAAATGGAGAAACAGCTGTCTACAGATGGGCGACTTCAGTTTGCCCTAATCCCTGGTCATATTGCAAGGTTCTATAGTCACATGCTAACTTACAAAGTAGCTACCTATAGACCATGAAGGAGATGGTTTTCTTCCTACAGGATGGGAGCTTTTTTTTGTAGCTCTGGCATTAACTGAGATGTTGCAGGTTGAAGATTGCCTTGGTCCAAATGCCAATGTGGACAACGAGCCCGTCACTGATCCTTGACTGACAGGTCATTTCTTTCTTAGAATCATAAAATGTTAGCGTTGGAAGGGACCTCCAGGGTCATCGTGACCTACTCCCTGCTCAATGCAGGATTCACTAAACCCTCTCAGACCGAAGTCTGTCCAGCCTCTGTTTGGAGACTTCTATTGAAGGAGAACTCGCCACCTCTCATGGCCGCCTGTTCCACTCATTGATCACCCTCTCACTGTCAAAAAGTTTTCCTAATATCTAATCTGTATCTTCTTTAAAAGTGATTCCTGTGCGCACAAAGAACTGCCCATGTTCCACTAAGATATTAACTCAGATCACTGGATTCTAAGTCCAGAGAGCCAACCATTACACCATGGAACAAGAGTTTCTTGCTTGACATAGTCCTACTCTCGTATCGTCATCAGTTTATTACGCATGTGTATACCCTTTGAAAAGGCAATCCCAGCCAGTGAAGTCATCCGCGTAGAATCTTGGCCAAGGGAGGCAAGTCAGAGAAAGAATGACCGATCAGTCAAAGACTGGCGTCTGGCAGGCAATTGAGGTGTTGCGCGGGAGGAAAGATTAAAGTGCAGGGTCCACCCAGCTGCACTTCCAATTACAACAACTTTATGGCTGCATTTCTCTGCAATTTCTAAAAAATACTGCAAGCAAAATACGGATTTAATAAGCAAAGGGCCTTTAGTTAAGGGGGTAGTAACCAGATGACCGATTCCCTTTAAGTCTTAACTTTTTTCAAGCCAGAACAAAAAGTGAACTGACGGCAGTAGAAAATTCCCAAGAAAGTCGATGGCGATGTGGACGCACTTAAGAATTCACTGACCTTGCCAAGTTGATGGCAGTGCCAGAAAGAGCAGAGTAATCAGCGCCATGTTTTTCCATATCTTCCATAGACTTCTCTATCAACTTTCATGGCCTGGAATGGAGGACGGGGGTAACGGTGTGCCAAAAATCAGCCATCCACATACCTTGTGCATGCGTCATAAATTCGTGGGACTACACTTCTTAATTAACCACCTCCATTCTATGCAACCTTTGTCCTGCGAGTAAACCGGCACGTGTGGTGGAAATGCCATCCCTACTGACTATTACTTCTGGATTCTACCTCCAATTCCAAAGCAAACAAGTCTTGGAACGAAACATGAAATCTTTTCTTCTTGTAGTTTATTAAGTCCGTGAGGGTTTCAGCCAAACCAGCATGGTCTGGCTCCTCGTGCTCCAAACAACTGCAGTAAACAGCCGCACACACAGGAGACGATGTACATCTAAGGAGACGCGGAACGGCGGGAAATAAAAATAGAGAGGCCATCTATAACATGTGGTCACGGGAAAACATGACAAGCAGCAAATTATTCCGTCAATCCAGCGCCCAAAGCAAGCTTGCGAGAAAAGACAAGCCCGTCTGTGAGCGGCGACCACCAAGATGGACGGCCGTGAAACAAACCTAATCAAACCTCTAATAATCCAAGGTCTTGAGAGCCGAGATTAAAACGTTCCAAGTGCCAGATTAACAAAAAGCTGCTCCAATCGTTCAGCATTTTTAAAGGGTTTGTCAAGGTCCAAGACTTTTAGGATAGGTCTTTTTTTTTTTTAATCCTGCTCAGAATAAATTATAATTTAATGCCTATCAGTTCCCATTGCTGCTGGATAAAAGGGATTTTTAGTCTGATAGCGGGGTCCTAAACTTTCCGGTTCCATACTGTTTCAACCAGGACGTCTTGAAGCGCAGATGTCAATCAGGATGACCTGGCTGGAGGAGACATATTATATTACAGTAAAAAGCCCCAAAAACAGTAAAAAGAAAAACAAAAAAAAGCTTCCTCCGTCCCCGCCTGCAGAATCTGAATGTATTGTATCATATCTCTAGATGTGTTCGTTGCACCCGAACGTAGATTTTGCAGCGTAGTAGATCGCTCGGCTGACATAAATGAAAGCATAAAAGCCGCCTGTGAGACTGAACATCAAAAGGGGGAAATTATCTCGGTCTGCGATCACATCAGCAGCGTTCAAAGGGGACGGCTGAATCTCAGAAATTGTTCGGCTTGTCGATGTACGCTTGCATTTCACATCGGCGCGCGGGCTTCCATGTTAAAGGCTTGTTTTGTTCCATTCAAACAGGTCGGGGAGTAGCCGAGTCTAAAGACACTTGTATCTGATCGAGTCGTTGGGAAAAGGAACGCTTTATGGCTACCCGTGCTTTGAAATGGAAGCCTCAGGAAAAAAGAAAAAAAAAGTTGCCATAGCTCCTCTGCGGTGCACGGCCCCCTATTTCTCTGTAACATGCGGCTTTTCAGTACTCCGTGTATCTTCCTGTTACAAAGAGTAAAGAACCCATTACATAAATGAAGCAGGACAAAATAACAGATTTTAGCAGGATCAACCAACCATTTGGTATGTATGGGGGCCTTACAACTCTTCCCAGATGTTGGGGGACAAGGATAAGGCAAAATGTCAGCACCCTCTCCTGACTTGCATTGGGGGGGGGGGAATCAGGAGAAGGTGCTGTGGGCCAAGCGTTCATGTGTATGAGGGACTCAGAGGAAGATGGCCAACCGTTCACGCATGCAGACGATTCAGGAGTGAGGGGGTGCGAGTAGAGTTGGCCGACCATTTGTACGCAGAGAGAAGTCAGCAACATGGTCTGTCTGCCGAGCATTTGTGCGTATCGTGGGAGTCAGGAGAAAGGACCAATGGGTAAGAGGAAGTTTGAGTATGGGGGAGTCGGGAGGCACAGGGATTTGAGTACAGTTCACCGTTGGCTGTGCGTTCGCAAGTAGAGCCCAAGTGGTCACACATACCGGGAACTCAGGAGAGGGGTCTGTTGGCTGAGCATTCGTACGTAGAGGCCAAGTGGTCACACATACCTGGAACTCAGGAGAGGGGTCTGTTGGCTGAGCGTTCGTACGTAGAGCCCAAGTGGTCACGCATACAGTGAACTCAGGAGATGAGGCTGTTGGCTGAGCATTCGTACTTAGAAGCCAAGTGGTCACACATAGAGGGAAATCAGGAGAGAGGGCTGTTGGCTGAGGGTTCATACCTAGAGGCCAAGCGGTCACACATACAGGGAACTCAGGAGAGGGGGCTGTTGGCTGAGCATTCGTACCTAGAGGCCAAGCTGTCACACATACAGGGAACTCAGGAGAGGGGGCTGTTGGCTGAGCATTCGTACCTAGAGGCCAAGCTGTCACACATACAGGGAACTCAGGAGAGGGGGCTGTTGGCTGAGCATTTGTACGTAGAAGCCAAGTGGTCACACGTACAGTGAACTCAGGAGAGAGGGCTGTTGGCTGAGCGTTCATACCTAGAGACCAAGCGGTCACACATACAGGGAACTCAGGAGAGGAGGCTGTTGGCTGAGCATTTGTACGTAGAAGCCAAGTGGTCACACGTACAGTGAACTCAGGAGAGAGGGCTGTTGGCTGAGCGTTCATACCTAGAGACCAAGTGGTCACACATACAGGGAACTCAGGAGAGGGGGCTGTTGGCTGAGCGTTCGTACGTAGAGGCCAAGCGGTCACACATACAGGGAACTCAGGAGAGGAGGCTGTTGCCTGAGCATTCGTACGTAGAGGCCAAGCGGTCACACATACAGGGAACTCAGGAGATGGGGCTGTTGGCTGAGCATTTGTACGTAGAAGCCAAGTGGTCACACGTACAGTGAACTCAGGAGAGAGGGCTGTTGGCTGAGCGTTCATACCTAGAGACCAAGCGGTCACACATACAGGGAACTCAGGGGAGGGGGCTGTTGGCTGAGCGTTCGTACGTAGAGGCCAAGCGGTCACACATACAGGGAACTCAGGAGAGGGGGCTGTTGGCTGAGCGTTCGTACGTAGAGGCCAAGCGGTCACACATACAGGGAACTCAGGAGAGGAGGCTGTTGGCTGAGCATTCGTACGTAGAGGCCAAGCGGTCACACATACAGGGAACTCAGGAGAGGGGGCTGTTGGCTGAGCGTTCGTACGTAGAGGCCAAGCGGTCACACATACAGGGAACTCAGGAGAGGGGGCTGTTGGCTGAGCATTCGTACGTAGAGGCCAAGCGGTCACACATACAGGGAACTCAGGAGAGGGGGCTGTTGGCTGAGCGTTCGTACGTAGAGGCCAAGCGGTCACACATACAGGGAACTCAGGAGAGGGGGCTGTTGGCTGAGCATTCGTACGTAGAGGCCAAGCGGTCACACATACAGGGAACTCAGGAGAGGGGGCTGTTGGCTGAGCGTTCGTACGTAGAGGCCAAGCGGTCACACATACAGGGAACTCAGGAGAGGAGGCTGTTGGCTGAGCGTTCGTACGTAGAGGCCAAGCGGTCACACATACAGGGAACTCAGGAGAGGGGGCTGTTGGCTGAGCGTTCATACCTAGAGGCCAAGCGGTCACACATACAGGGAACTCAGGAGAGGGGGCTGATGGCTGAGCGTTCATACGTAGAGGCCAAGCGGTCACACATACAGGGAACTCAGGAGAGGGGGCTGTTGGCTGAGCGTTCATACCTAGAGGCCAAGCGGTCACACATACAGGGAACTCAGGAGAGGGGGCTGATGGCTGAGCGTTCATACGTAGAGGCCAAGCGGTCACACATACAGGGAACTCAGGAGAGGGGGCTGTTGGCTGAGTATTTGTGCATTTAGAAGAGTTGGAAGAAGGGGCTGCTGGAGAACATTCAATCGGCCTCAGGGTTATGGCTACAGCCATGTGTTTAGTCAGTCACCCACCCTGATTAACCATTGTACCCTAATCACCGTTCTGAGCAAGGTCCATCCTGGAGATCAGACCTGCCAAGCTGCCATGGTGACTCACTGGTACCCCGCGATGTATTACGGTACATGGAGTTTTGTTCTCTGGAGGAGTCACCTTTTCAGTTACCAGAACTTCCTATAGGATGAAACCACATGAAATGTCCACGGGAGCAGGGGGTGGGAACAACGATCACAGGTTATGATGAGCATTACACAGCTACTATTAGGCCATGTTCACATGTACAGTAATTAGCAGTTAGAATGGATCCGGCAGCAATCAGCTGTACAGACAACTTTTTTTGTCCAGCTAAAAAAAAAAAAATTTGATTTCAACTGGACCTGTTGCTGCACTGATGAATCCTGGGATTTATAGCAGAATGTATTGGAATAACACGCAGGAGGAGAGATCAGAATCAAGGTAGAGGCTGAAGGGAATAAAACAAGAGGCTGAAGTGCACGAAGAGCGGTGTATATAAGGAGTGCAGAGACTGACTGACGACCAGGTGGATGGCACAGTATGGCTATGTGCAAATGTTGAGCATTTCCAGATGATTTTTCCGCACCAAAATCCAGAGTGTTGGCAGAAAAAGCGCAGCGTACTCTACACACACTTCTGAAGCATTTTTCACATGCTTTTTTTCTCCACATTCATTTGACTGAGTGAAAACTCCTGCAGAAAACACCGATATACTTGACACGCTGAAGGTCTGAAGAAAAATATAAATATTTATGGTTTTTCAAAAGTCTCATTTCATTTTGCTGCATTTTTTCAGCTTTGTAAAATGAATGGAAAAACAAAAAAAGTGTGAATAAGTCCTTATATCAAGAAAAACGGAGTGCTTCTTTAGAACGACGTGCACATACCTATTGAGTTGCGGCATTCTTACGTCTCACATTTACAAAGTAAACCAAATTTAGTGGTTCTCGATCAGCCGCAACACTGAAGTTACAGGATTATATTCTCTTTATATATGGAAGTCAAAGAGAGGGAGCCGGGGGAGGAGGAGCCCCACCGCGCAAGAGCCGGGGGAGGAGGAGCCCCACCGCGCAAGAGCCGGGGGAGGAGGAGCCCCACCGCGCAAGAGCCGGGGGAGGAGGAGCCCCACCGCGCAAGAGCCGGGGGAGGAGGAGCCCCACCGCGCAAGAGCCGGGGGAGGAGGAGCCCCACCGCGCAAGAGCCGGGGGAGGAGGAGCCCCACCGCGCAAGAGCCGGGGGAGGAGGAGCCCCACCGCGCAAGAGCCGGGGGAGGAGGAGCCCCACCGCGCAAGAGCCAGGGGAGGAGGAGCCCCACCGCGCAGGGGCCAGGGGAGGAGGAGCCCCACCGCGCAGGGGCCAGGGGAGGAGGAGCCCCACTGCACATGAGTTGGGTGTGGAAGAGGGAATACCACTGCGCTGGAAATGAGGGGGGAGCCCCACTGCTCAGCAGGAGGGAGCCCCCTCCTCCGACACAGAAGCACAGGGAGGAGTGTGAAGGAACAGCAGAAAGGTAGTCTGTGCCTACATGTTTATATATAGTTTAGGGATAGGTCAGAAGTGTTCAACTAGTCTTAACGTCCTGGGCAGTGAAGGAGTTAATTTTCCATGCCTATATACCAGTAAGTCCTGACAGCGCATATCTCTACATGGCGCTGGGACCTGCTGCACCTTCCTGCCTGCCGATAACACCCACATCACTACACTTATCACCACAGATCCAGATAAGGGAGCCATGTAAACTCCAAAGAATATTTTGTGTTGCTTCAGTAAAAATCAATCAAAATATGTGAAGAATGTACGAGGAGACCACCCATCACTGCGGTGTACCTACACGCATCAGCCATCGCCTGCAGCAGCGCCTGGGGAGAAGCTGCACGCAGGGCGAGAGACAACGGACCTGGAGGATGCAGAGCGTTTCATCTGGATCCGGAACCGGCTTCTAGATCTGACTGTTGTGTAATTTGCAATCCGACACACCTGCCGAGACATGTGCGCGATCGACAGGTATCGTGCAGGTCTACAGTTCATTAGAATAGGACATGGGCACAGCAGCAGCTGATCGGGCACGGGGATTAGCTGGCGTCTTCTGGGAGAGGGGCGGACATATCACCACTGTAGCCGCACCGGGGTCCAGAGGCGGAGGGGACCTGCCGGCACCAGTGACTTACAGCTGAATGGGAGCCCTTACACCAGAAAGGAAACCAGGATGGGGGAGCAGGATATGGCTCATTATACCAGGAAGGGGATCCAAGATGGAGGACGTAACCAGAGGAAGGGGACCAGGATGAAGCATATTATACCAGGAAGCGGAACAGAATGGGGGACACTACACAAGAAAGTGAACCAGGATAGGGCATATCATACCAGGATGGATGGGGACATTACACCAGAAAGGGAAGCAAACTGGGGGGACATTACACCAGAATGGAGGGACAAGGATAAGGCACATTATACCATGAAGGGCATCCAAGTTGGTTCATATTACACCAGGAAAGGGACCAGGATGACACACATTATACCAGGAAGCGGATCAGGATGGGGGACATATCAAGAAGGCTATCAGGATAGGGATAGTATACCAAGAGAGGGACCAGGATAGGGGACATTATACCAAGGAGGGGGCCATGTTGGGAGATATTATCCCAGGAATGGGCCCAGTATGGGGGACATTATTACTGCACGTGGCATCCACTATTATGTAACACCCTCTCTAGTTATGGATGGAGTGGTCTCTTATTGCATACCATCCGCTGTTATGTACAGTCCCATCCCATAATTACATCGTCATGTATAGCACCTCTTACATAGTGTATTCGTTATTTTTTTTATTCACAGCACCCTCTATTACAGAGTCCTCTCTTGTTAGGTATATAATGACTGTTGATGGAGCAGATTCTGACCAGAAGACCAGTCCATCAACCACCTCCATCAGAAAAGAAGCTTTCCCATGCTCCAACAGCATTCATTTCAGTTACATATAAGAAGACAATCCGATATGTGGGAGAAAATGCTGTACATAAGAGCGGGCACTATGTAATAAGGGACGGTGCTGTACATAAGAGAGGGCACTATGTACTAAGGGATGGTGCTGTACATAAGAGCGGGCACTATGTAATAAGGGACGGTGCTGTACATGAGAGGGCACTATGTACTAAGGGATGGTGCTGTACATAAGAGCGGGCACTATGTAATAAGGGACGGTGCTGTACATAAGAGGGCACTATGTAATAAGGGACGGTGCTGTACATAAGAGAGGGCACTATGTACTAAGGGATGGTGCTGTACATAAGAGAGGGCACTATGTAATAAGGGACGATGCTGTACATAAGAGGACACTATGCACTAAGGGACGGTGCTGCTGTACATGAGAGGGCACTGTGTACTAAGGGACGGTGCTGTACATAAATGAGAGGGCATGATGTACTACGGGAAAACAATGTAATAATGAGAGGAGACTATGTAACATATCTCTATCTGTAGCTTGGTCGCCATAAAGGTAGAGGGACCTACACACATTTCTTGCACAGGGGCGCAAACCTGTTAAAAGGAACCCGACGGCTGATACATGCTACCCCGTCCGCTGGCAACAAGCATGGGGCACTGGCTGTGCGATCTCAGCTGGGCATGTTGGACTCTGAAGCACTGCGGCGTTACAGAGAAACGATTTAATAGCCGCTGCGTTGCATACTTGTCGGACAGGCGATCCCCTGCACCTTCTCCCTGCCCTGTATTGATAGGTCTCTGCCTATGTCCAGGCATTGGCAGAGACCTTGCAGTCACTGATGCATGTTGCCCACGGATGTGGTAACGTGTCTCCGGTGACTGTTTCGAGAATAAAAAGTTTGTTAGGACTTCCGCATTGCCACTACATGAACTTAAAGGGGTAGTCCAGGATTACAAAAACATGGCCTCTATTCAGAAACAGCACCACCACTGACCATGGATTGGGTCTCTTTTTTTCAACTCAGCCCGGTTGAAGTGAATACAGCTGAGCTGCAATACCACACACGACCTATAGTCAGGGGTGGCACTGTTTATGAAAGAAAGCAGACCTTTTTTTTTCTAATCCTGGACATACCCTTTAATACATGGCACTCATCAGGATGAGAGCCGACAGGTTAATATTAAAGGCAATGTGGTAAGACACAAAATTATAATACATACCTGTGTCCCCATCTTAAATATTTTTTGAAGTCTAATTCTGAGTAATCGTATTTTTAGTAAAACTTTTTTTAAAGACTTAGAAAGGGTTAAAAAAATTTTTTTAAAGGAGTTGTCTATTGCAGCTCACGACTGCATCAGAAGCAAGTTGCATCGGAAAACTCCTTTAACATCTCGCCCGCCCCGCGCATGTCCTCTTCTAACGCTGCTTAATTCCTCCTGCAGGGATGACATCCGGCCACAGGGACGCGTGGCCAATGATTGGAGACGTCTCACTCTCTCCACCATACTACCAGTGATTGGCTGCAGCGGTCACAAACAGGAAATAACACACCAGCGCCAGACCTGGTGGGGGGTGGATCGATTTTATGTTAACTTGTTGGAAGATTTTTATTCATAGTGGAGAACCCCTTTAAATGAGCACAGACGCGTTTCACTTACCGGCGATGGCTCCAGCTAGGAGGAGATACCCGGGGCTAACTCTGCCGTCCTCTCCAGCGAAGCTGCTTTTCATGTGTGCATAGCAGGGAAAATATATGGCCGAAAAGGGGATATCCCGGAGAAAGCAGGCCTTGGCGCCCTGCGTGGGAGACAAACCAAGATGGGTCAAGTACTGATCACTGGAGCAATTCTGTAACAGGTGGCCAAGTCCCCGTCTAACCTTTTTAACACATTTTCTAGTGATCACTTGGGCACTGGAAAGCTTTGGACCCGTCAGCCCTGACAGGTGATCTTTGTGTCCTTACATATCAGATTAATGTAGGGTAAACCTGCTGATTTCGGTGGGACATTTGTATGGGGGGGGGAATTCAAAGATCCCCTGAATGAGAACGATTGGGCTGTTTGATTTCAACATGTCCGATCCTTTTGTCACTTGGGATAGGTAGGAATGGCTCGTCAGGGAGATGGGGCAGATCTCTCCTAAATTCACTGGTCTCTGTGTCCGGTGCGCTATGTTCGGTTACGCAGAGTACGGACTTGCTGCTCTAACGTTCTACCCTTGCGTAGGGCAGCCTATAAAGATGACCCATCCGATTCCCCAGTGAGGTAGGCCGCCATTAGAGTTGTCCGGCAGCGACCTGTTCCCCTCTCCCTCTGCCAAATGTGCTTGTATGTGGGTAGCTAGGGTGGAATAATAATCGGTAGAATAACAGTGCGGCGTCACAGTGGGACGAACTCCGCCGATAGTCACGTGACAAATAAAAATTGTGCTTCCATTGGCTGAAAGGGGAAGTCAGAGCGCCGGCTGCGCAGCCTGTCGCACCCTAATTCATTAAACTCATCAGCATCAATATTTTTACTCCATGTTGTACAATTATGTTTTACACAGATTTTTCTACACATACATAATAAAATATATATCTTAAAATTTGAATATATATATATATATATATATATATATATATATATATATATATATATATATATATATATATATATATACATACACCACAGTTTTAAAAGGTGCGCAAGATAGTGATGCCATTTTTAATATATATATATTTAAATAATAATTAAAAAAAAAAAAAAAAAAAAAAAAAAGGGTAACCACCCCCTGCTCCTAACTTACAATCGAAATCATTCCCCTTTAATATAAAGTCGCTGCCCCATTAACCCCCCCTTGTTGGTGCCAATAAATTCCGCGGCTTGTCATCCCAGTGCACATAAAGAATGCGCCATTATTCATCCATAAATGTCCACCCCCCATGTATGTGAACACGTTCGTCCAATGAATGCAAAACGGATTAAAAAAAAAAAATAATTTATTGCCGTGGTTAAAGTGAAATGCAAACAAATCGCGCCGAGGAATTAAATCCCAATTAATTATATAAAAAAAAGAAAAAAAAAATGCAACTAAAAATAAGGCAGCGGCTGCGGTTACGGGCCGCCACGTCAGGTGTCGCCCATTGTGTTAAGCTGAGAGTTACGTCCCGGCTTCTGTCGGGAAATGACGAATGTCCGGCTGAGAGATCATTTATTAGGATGAAGTATAAACATAAAAAAAAAAAGAAAAAAAAAGCTGTGTTTAACCCTTTGCGTCCCCAGGTTCCTCCAAGTAGGATGCCCGGCCGGGAGTAGGTGGTGGTGTGTGTGTGTGGGGGGGGGGGGGTTGGTGTTTCATTACCCACCAGGCTCGGAGGACTTTTCTTTAGCATGCTAATTTTTGCATATTCCAAAAAAAAAAAAAAAGTGGCCGTACCTGCATGAAAACAGCCATCTCTACAACAAGGGGAGAGTAATTACGCTCACAAAGGCACCTCTGTGTCGGGTTGGGCAGAAGGAGCCAGCACGTCTGGGAGACGCAGGCTTAGCCCGGTCTCCTGCAGTGAATGCACATTGTCTCGTGCAAGGGGGAAAATGCCAGACGGGGAGGGAGAAGCCTTCATCTATGGAAGACAGAGGTGCACCTTGTCTGCTGGGGTTATTTAATGCTCCTGGCACCTGTATACGCTCCCACCCCCTCTTAAGGACGTTTTTTCCCCCTTCCTTTTCCTTATATATCTTACAGGGTCTAGAAATAATTGCCATTCGGAGTCAATGGCTGCAAACAATAGACGGCAACTCGCTCCGTGATTCACCAAGGTTGTCCACCTCCTCCAGCAAAATCAGGGATGTGTAAACCCAAGGATTACCTGTGAAGGGGCGCCACCGATCAGGCACTATTAGATGAGGGGGCGATAAGGTCCATTTACATAATGGACACCTACGTGACCTAAAATATTGGCTACGGTTTCTACAAGTTTATTATGAAGGCAACTAAAAGGAAAAATAAAATTTACTCCCTTAGAATTTTAATAAAATAATGCAAAATATTGAGAAAACTGATAGAAATTGAAAGAACTAATAGAATTAAAAGGGTTATTCTCCGATCTTCATAGATGGATATTTTTCAGATACAGCTTTTAATTACTAGCACTTTTGCAATTTACTTCTTATTAAAATTTGCAGCCGTTCTTGAGTTTAACACTTTTGTTCCATTTATATCTTGTTGCCTAGGAGACCGACCACCGCTGCTGTCCAGCTTGTAAGCAGGGATTAAGTGCAGCAGCGATTCTGGCATGGCTACAAAATATTGCTTACAAGCTGAATAGAAGAGATTGTGAGCACTGCCATAGTTGTGGTCTAGCAGCGGTGGTCGGTCTCCAAGGCAACAAAAACGTAAACAAAAAAGTGGTAATATCTTAAACTTTGAATAAACAGTAAATTGTAATAAGTGCTTGTAATGTGCAATAAATACTGTAAAAACACAAATAAATCGAAAACTTTAGGAATAACATTTTTTTTCAGTTGCCGAACAAAAAAAAAAGCAATCAAAAAGTGTAATTTATTCCAGAATATTCTAAAGATAAAAATCTCCATGTGCAAAAAAACAAGCCTTTAACACAGCTCCAAGTGCAGAATAATACAAAAAATTATGGGTCTCGGAAAATGGCGACAAAAAGCTTAAAAAAAAAAAAAAAAAAAAGTTCCACATTTTGTTCATGACTAACGAATAAAAAAACAAATCTTGTACGCTTGTTGTGTGATTGTACCGTCATGTTAGCAGGTCAGATTTTGCTGCAAAATGGACGATGCAAAAACAAAACCCAAAAAATAATGGTGGAATTTTATTTTTTATTTAACTCTTTACTTCACTTAGAATTTAGTTTTAGTAGATTATATGGTAAAATGAATGGCGTCAATCAAAACTACAACATCCTGCAAAAACCAACCCCACAAAAGGCTATGGAGAAAAAAAAAAAAAAAGTATAACCCTTGGGGTAAGGAGTAATAAAAATAAATAAATAAATAAATAAATAATAAAAAAAATCACCTAGCCATATAGGAGTTAAAGTGCATTAAAGGGATGTTACATTTATATAAAGCGATGGGAAACAACACTAGAATATGCTGTCAGTTTAGGATTAGTGGGGTCTCATCTCTGGGACTATTAAACAGAGGGGATGAGGCACTGGTGTAGTAATAATGGGGCCAGCTGCTGTAATACAGCCTCCTATATACATTTTCTGACCCCAAAATTCCAAGAATAAAAGGGATGCAGCGCCGATGCAGTGCAGTCACATTCCACGTTTTCCCTGCGCAGCGAGACCTGGTCATAGATGAACATGGAAAATTGCCCCATCAACTTTAAGGAGGTCAGCTGCAGTTCCCTGCTTGGCCAGGAGCGCGGCTCTGCAGGGGAGGGGACATCACAATAAACCAATGCGGCATTCCCTTTAATGTTCGGATCAGTGGGGGTCACTAAGGTCATGCTTCCATTGATCATAAACGGAAGGTATATCTGGGTGACATGGCATCACGCTAGAAGACCAAAAACTGTATGAGGTTCTCTTCCACTTAATTTAAAAAGAACCTGGCAGCAGATAATACGCTCCGTATATAGAGTGAGGCTGAGGCGGCTGGATACCTGGGCACCAGCTGAGCCGACAATTACCCAGAGAAGACACCAGGGGGCTTTACTGCACCTCACCTGAGCAATCCCATGTGCTCAGGTCTACACTGACCTTCTGCTACAAAGTAAGACCTCAGTAAGACATTCCTGCGATTCTCTAGTTTTTTCTGCCACTTGTTTGGAAACTGGCAGATTCATGGTACAGGGAGAAGAAGTCTACAGTGTAATGCGGATCTGTCATATGGACTTGTAGGAGATTTCCTCTTCTATAACGTCTGTGTAAAGAGCAACTATATGATAAGAAAAGAGAGGCCTTCATAGCAAAGGCTGACGAGAGTTACCTTATAAAGTCCAAAGAAGCCCAGATCTCGGAGAACGCTCAGGGCGCTAACACGGGGGCCGGTGGTAATTTCTCCTGCCACTTGCAATCGGATCTTCACAATTTCCAGGGGATTGGTGAATATTACTTGTGAGCCGCCAGCCTGAAATACACAACATGAACATATTGCTTGTAAAAATGCAACTACTATAATACTGCCCCTATGTACAAGAATATAACTACTATAATACTGCCCCTATGTACAAGAATATAACTACTATAATACTGCCTCCAATGTACAAGAATATAACTACTATAATACTGCCCCTATGTACAAGAATATAACTACTATAATACTGCCCCTATGTACAAGAATATAACTACTATAATACTGCTCCTATGTACAAGAATATAACTACTATAATACTACCCCTATGTACAAGAATATAACTACTATAATACTGCTCCTATGTACAATAATATAACTACTATAATACTGCTCCTATGTACAAGAATATAACCACTATAATACTGCTCCCTATGTACAAGAATATAACTATTATAATACTGCCCCCTATGTACAAGAATATAACTACTGTACTATAATACTGCCCCTGTGTACAAGAATATAACTACTATAATACTGCCCCTATGTACAAGAATATAACTACTATAATACTGCTCCTATGTACAAGAATATAACTACTATAATACTGTTCCTATGTACAAGAATATAACTAATATAATACTGCCCCCTATGTACAAGAATATAACTACTATAATACTGCTCCTATATACAAGAATATAACTACTATAATACTGCCCCTATGTACAAGAATATAACTACTATAATACTGCTCCTATGTACAAGAATATAACTACTATAATACTGTTCCTATGTACAAGAATATAACTACAATACTGCTCCCTATGTACAAGAATATAACTATTATAATACTGCCCCCTATGTACAAGAATATAACTACTATAATACTGCCCCTGTGTACAAGAATATAACTACTATAATACTGCTCCCTGTGTACAAGAATATAACTACTATAATACTGCCCCTATGTACAATATAACTACTATAATACTGCTCCCTGTGTACAAGAATATAACTACTATAATACTGCTCCCTGTGTACAAGAATATAACTACTATAATACTGCCCCTATGTACAAGAATATAACTACTATAATACTGCTCCCTGTGTACAAGAATATAACTACTATAATACTGCTCCTATGTACAAGAATATAACTACTATAATACTGCTCCTATGTACAAGAATATAACTACTATAATACTGCTCCTATGTACAAGAATATAACTACTATAATACTGCCCCCTATATACAAGAATATAACTACTATAATACTGCCCTCTATGTACAAGAATATAACTACTATAATACTGCTCCTATGTACAGGAATATAACTACTATAATACTGTCCCTGTGTACAAGAATATAACTACTATAATACTGCCCCTATGTACAAGAATATAACTACTATAATACTGCTCCCTGTGTACAAGAATATAACTACTATAATACTGCTCCCTGTGTACAAGAATATAACTACTATAATACTGCTCCTATATATAAGAATATAACTACTATAATACTGCCTCTATGTACAAGAATATAACTACTATAATACTGCCCCTATGTACAAGAATATAACTACTATAATACGCCCCCTATACAATCTTGACCATAGTAATCAGTATCATCGCAGTTATATTTCATTAATATGCCACTGATCTAAAAGTGTAACAAAAATTAGTTATATAGAAATAGAAAGAAATAAGAGTGGTGAGAGTGACAACGGGCGGCTGGAAAGGTGGAAAGGAATTTTACGCAATGAATTAATTCCCAATGGTAGAAACAGATTAGTTGAAAACTTCACAAGTTGTGACCACCATTGCCATGTTCTGTAGCAGGAGGAAGGAGAAGAAAAAAAAAAAATAAATTATAAGTGTGCAGCGTTTCATCTTCATGTGTGTGGCAGAGTGCTTAGAAGTTCGGCCAAGTTGAGGAACAACCCACATGACTGACATTACAAAGGCACTGAGGTCCTGGGCTCCTGTGTCACACTGTTGGGTTCGGCTAGCATGGCCGTCACTGTGGCTCTGTGTACAGGGAGCTGCTGAATAAAGAGGATCTCACCTCTTATTTCTCAAAATTTTATGAGAGAGAGAGGGAGAGCGAGAGAGATAGAGAGCGAGAGAGAGAGAGAGCGATAGAGAGAGAGAGCGATAGAGAGAGAGAGGGAGAGCGAGAGAGAGGGAGAGCGAGAGAGATAGAGAGCGAGAGAGAGAGAGAGCGATAGAGAGAGGGAGGGAGAGCGAGAGAGACACCAAAAATCTAAAAAGCACAAAAACTTTTCCCAACTTTTTCAATTCAAGGCACGCTAGCGCCACAACAAAGTATTACCAAAGACTCCTTTAACTGCACTTTTACATCTTTTGCAAAAAATGTGTTTGTTTTTTTTTTACTTTTCTGCTTCGCGTCCTACCTAAGCCCCCTTCCCGCCCCCCCCCCAAAAAAATAAAAAAAATAAACAAAAAAACCCACAAAAGTCAAGCATGCACTCTCTACGGGTCCTATACTTCATTAATTTTTTAATTAATTTTTTTCTTTTTTCGTCTTAAGATCTCTGCTTGCCGTCAGAAAATGGAAACATTCACAGTTCAATTTAATAGCAAATTTTTTGTGTGGAAGACCACTCAAACTTTATTTATAAAAACAAAAAAAAAAAAAAAAACCCTCGCACCTGAGCAACCAGCACCAGCATAAGTTCAGGAAGACTCTGATTCAATGACAGTAGGCAGAGATCTGATGTCTTCCATGCTGGTGGTCAACGTGTGCCCGGGATGGCAACAAAGTAAGCGCTGCCGTTCGTTGAGGCTGTTACAATTGACGTCAATGGTGTGTAAAATTTGCAATGTGTTACAACGGATTCCATTTTTAGAAATCCCATCCGAGCGCTCCACAAAATACCCGCAGGAGTAGAATGACTTGTGCCGTGGATTTTCAGATTTGACCTTTTGCAGTGCAACAAAATCCACATGATTTGGTGCAAACTTTGCTGTAATGAATTTCATTGACGGACAAAAGGAAAAAAAAAAAGATCTAGGGAATAAAAATATATTAAGACACCATCTGGAACCTTCAGATACTGACATCCTCACTAAAGGTGTCTCAAGTAAAATCCTGAAGGTCAGAGCTGGGTTCACAGAGCGATTTTGGGTTAAAAAGGACACAATGATGACAGACGTCATCAGTGCCATCCAGCGGAGATGTTGCCTTTTGTGACGAGCCCCGAGATCTAGGGAGGAATCGCTCTTTCGTGCCCAAAAAAAAAAAAAAATGGAAACGCGTCGAGGCTGGGACGTGAAGGTCTCCATTTGTATACAACTGTGGCTGACGTCTTGAGTCTCATTTCATTGCCGAGGGCCGATATAAGAGGCTCGCTCCGAGGGTCACAATGACGGGGCGTAAAGTCTCTTTTTCCGGCCTTCTAAGTTACACTTTTGCAAAATTAAATATAACTTGCTGGCTACTAATAACGATATCTCTCTCCACCACGATCTGTTCTTCCTCCTTAGCGTTGACCTTCGAGCTTTGTTTGTGTTCTCTCGGCACAAAGACCCGACACATTTTTACTGCGTCCATTTAATACGATGAAAGCAGCTAAAAAGCCATTTGCTGAACCGCGGGGGTCACGAGGCTCATGGGTTTATAAAAAAAAAAAAAAGGGGGGGGGGAATCAAATTTACAAAACAGAAAATTGCACAATGGAGAAGTGGACAAAATTAGCCATGCGGACTAATTCCCAGTAATTACCATGCAAGGTGAACTCCTCGGGGTCTCTGGAGTCAGAACCCGGTGACGCTCGACTGGAGAGTGAAGTGGAGGGGATCGTGTGACACCAACCCCATGAGAGGCCGCGGAATGTTATCAATGGGCACAAAGGTTTGTTGAGTGGCACGGATCGTGAGGTTGGCATGGATAACCGTAATTACAGGAAGGGAGGACGTAGCAACCATGTTCTCAGCAAGCGTAATCATCCTCGTACGGCAGGTAGAAAAAGTCACAATAGATACGAGTCCATGTGTCGGGAGGCAAAGAGTAGAGAAGGCGAGGAAGGAAGGCGGCAGCGCAGGGACTCTCGGAACAAGGCGTGATACAGTATATGGAGGAAAGTATCAGGACACGTCTTAATCACTGAATTACAGTTTCTCATTCAGTCGCCGTTGATCTTGGTGTAAACCATCTGGTCCCTCAGTCGCCCCCGGTGTAAATCATTTGGCCGGTCAGTCATCCCCAGTGTATAACATCTGATCCCTCAGTCGCCCCCGGTGTAAATCATTTGGCCGGTCAGTCACCCCCAGTGTATAACATCTGATCCCTCAGTCGCCCCTGGTGTAAATCATTTGGCCGGTCAGTCATCCCCAGTGTATAACATCTGATCCCTCAGTCGCCCCCGGTGTAAATCATTTGGCCGGTCAGTCACCCCCAGTGTATAACATCTGATCCCTCAGTCGCCCCTGGTGTAAATCATTTGGCCGGTCAGTCATCCCCAGTGTATAACATCTGATCCCTCAGTCGCCCCCGGTGTAAATCATTTGGCCGGTCAGTCACCCCCGGTGTATAACATCTGGTCCCTCAGTCGCCCCCGCTGTAAATCATTTGGCCAGTCAGTCACCCCCGATGTAAACCACCTGGTCCCTCAGTCGCCCCCGGTGTATAACATCTGGCCCCTCAGTCGCCCTGGGAATACAACCCTCCTAAATCTTCCTCCATAACCTGTGAGTGATATTATTGAGAAGTGGAAGGAACCGCAACAACTCAGCCAAAAAATGGATACTCCGTAACGTTACAGAGAGGGGGAGCCGAGTGCTAAGGAGCAGAAAAGTCACCTCCATAACTGCAAAGTCCAGACCTCTTCTGGTATCAGCACAAACAAGGGGCCCCCCAGAAGCTTTGTGGCTGAGCAGCTGCATGCAGCCATACATCACCAAGCACAATCCTGAGCGTCGGATAGAGTGGTGTAAAGCTGCCATCATCTATTCTTTTCTATCTGTATCTGATGGAGGAGTCTGGGTTTGGTGATTCCAGGATTACGTTACCCCCTGACTGCATTGTGCCCCCTATACAGATGGTGGAGGAGGATAATGCTATAGGGCTGTTATCAGGGGTCGGCCTCAGACCCCTAGTTCCACTAATGAGAAATCTTAATCTTCAGCACAAGACATTGTGGACAATTGTAGCCTCAGCTATGTGGCAACAGTTTGGTGAAGACCCTTTTCTGTCCGCCACGACTGTGCACAAAGTCTTTGCGGAAGAGCGGTAGTCGTTACATCTACAAAGGGGCCGACTCCATATCAACGTCTATAGACCTAGAATGGGAGGTCACAAAAGCGCCTATAGGTGGAAGAACATACTTGTCCAAATAGTGTCTATTACCACGTACAAAAGAAAAGGTTTGTCAAGCCTGGCAGCCATTGAACCTTAGGAATTGTTGGAGGCCCAGAGGAGCAAGCTACGAACAAGTCACCAACATATGGCTGAAGAAATGGTTCATAGCAGATTGTGCCTGTGATACACAGAGCTGATCTCATCGCAGCCTCCACTGGAAACGAGGACGGGCCACCATCATGTAGATTACTTGCCCATTCATGGAGAGGATCTCTGTGGCCCGAAAACTTCCAAAACTTTACAAATTTACAGATCCTTGTCTGATATCACACACAATTAGGTCTACAGGGACGCCGGGGATTGTAAGCTCTGTCTAAAAGGAGAAGGCAAGCCCTTGCCAAACTCTCGGAGCTAGGAAGCCCAGCAAATGTCACGGATCGACAATCTTCCGCTGCTGCACTTCTCTCCAAGTACAAGAGACAATCCTGCTCCTGGGTTTCCATGCAAGCTACGACCCACAACCTGAAGACCTCTCGTGAGAATGGTACGTGCAAGCCCAGTGGAGAAATGTCCATGTCATAATATTGGACAGATGTGTCTCTTATCAAGAACAGGACGTGCCTCGCACCGCCAGGACTGGACTGATGTCCGCCGTCACCCCGGGCATGTGCAGCCACTGTTTTGATCCTCCCAAGAGTGCAAGAAGAGGTCCCATCACTGAGATGGGTGCAGGTCTTGAGAACATGACAAATGTCTGAGATTTGAAGGTGAACGTGAAGGTGCAAACAAGGCAGCCATGTCTGATATTGATGACCTTTCCAATATTGTAGTTCTGAACAAACCCTTTAACGATCCAAGCACTGAATCTTCTGCACGTGGCCTTCGTGTGCTTCTTCTGGGGCTTCCCAGACACCAGGGACCTCTGCAACCCCCGATCTCTGCATACATCAGGGGTGCAATAACTTGTAAGTGATCAGATAGACATTGACAAGCATGCTCGTTCTGAAGGAGCTGGGAGCCTTTCATTATTCTGCCTTTTTATTTTCTTAAGGTTTTTTTTTTTTTTATTATTATTATGGCCCGGCTTTCAAGATGAGTCACGGCGGCTACAGAACAAGGGACAGTACTTGGAATTTAGAGCAAGGTCAGCGATCAAACAAAGCAGCGACCAAATCACCTCCTGACGTCTCTGCAGAACTTCCCGGCAGCTCCGTGACTTGTGCCTGTCAGGCCGCTCCACGGAAAGGAGGACGAGCCGAGACCATTGCTGCAATATAGAGGTCATCCTGCCTCTACTGGAAAAAAAGGAGATACACCGGGGAAAAGGGAAGGCAGGGAGGTGGTCAGACATGACTGATCACAGAGGGGCCGCTTATTAGGAGCCTCCGTGCAGAATTAGGTGCATTGATCTTTCCGCAAGGGGTGACATGACCTCGCAAACTTACTTTATTAGTAATGGCTCGGGTTGAGCAGAACACCTCCAGATTCCCGCTGCAAGACATAATAATTAAGGGGAGGGGGGTCTTCTGATTTTATATACATGAAGCCGAAACAAAAATCGGCCCAAAAAATGTCTGCAAAGCCCTATACGCTTTTTCTTAATATTTGTATTCACCCCCGTCGCCTTATGCTCACGGATCATCAGCAAACACAGCATGGCGATCTGTGTGCGCCTACTCCTGCGCCATCAGTGTGCGTGCAGAAGGATTCTTCAGGCAGCGCTCGCTCTAGGCAAGGGGATGTGTGATGACAATTCAGGGAGCGGAGCACAGAGTTCTGCGCTACACCAAGGGTGCGCCATGCACACCAATTACCATATTGATCAAACAGAATTTTTTTTTTTTTTTTTTACACTAAAGGCAAGAATTAATACAATAAAGGTAGGCTTAATTTATAGAGGACTAAGCCCTTATGATCCTATACTGGGTTTAATTTGTATTTGTCAGTGCTTCTAACGTTTACTGCTGGGCTTATCCACAAATTCAAGCTGATTGTTAGGGGTCCGAGTAGTCCCCATGCAAAATGAAATCTAAATAAATAAAATATAATTATATGTATAGTGTATGTATATATATATATATATCTATAATATAACGCTGGGAGCGTCACTCTGTCCCACCACTTTATAGACTGTGCAGTCTGGACCCCACAGAGTGACGCAGCCCAGGAGATCGCAGTATGCGTAAGCAGCACTGAACGCACACCGCGATCTCCGACGGAGAAGCAGGGACGTGCCAGGAGGGCGAGTATGCTATATTAACCTGTCCCCGTTCCACCGCTGCGCGTTCAGGTCAGAGGGCGCGATGATGTGATTAGTGCACGCCGGCGCCGCCTTCTGACTGAACAGTCACAGCCAGAGGACCCGGAAGACGGAGCGGCGCAAAGCGGTGGAACGGGGACAGGTGAATATAGCAAGTGCCGGGGTCCTGAGCCAGTGACAACACCGGCACCTGACCCCCACAGCGCGCCGGTGTCCCCGCCTGCTCAAGCCCCCGGCACCCAGCGACGATATGTGAGTATGTCTTTTTTATCGCAGCAGCATACGGGGCATATATTATGGAGAATCTTATGGGGGCCATCAACCTTTATGGAGCAGCGTACGGGGCATATGGATGGGAGCAGCACATTACAGAATGGGGGTGCAGGATGGGAGCAGCACATGGCAGGATGGGAGCAGCAAATGATAGAACGGGGGCGCAGGATGGGTGCAGCACATGACAGAACGAGGGCGCAGGATGGGAGCAGCACATGACAGAACGAGGGCGCAGGATGGGAGCAGCAGATGACAGAATGAGGGCAGCACATGACAGCATGGGGGTGCAGGATGGGAGCACCACATGACAGTATGGGGGCGCAGGATGGGAGCAGCACATGACAGGAAGGAGGCGCAGGATGGGAGCAGCACATGACAGGATTGGGGTGCAGGACTGGAGCACCACATGACAGGATTGGGGTGCAGGATTGGAGCACCACATGACAGGATTGGGGTGCAGGATGGGAGCACCACATGACAGGATTGGGGTGCAGGATGGGAGCACCACATGACAGGATTGGGGTGCAGGATGGGAGCACATGACAATGGCAATATTTCTTTTTTTAGTTACAATATTTTAAGTTACATTTATTGAATGCATATATATTAAAAAAATCAAAGTAAGTTTTTTATTATATATATATATATATATATATATATATATATATATATATATATATATATATATATATATATATATATATTTTTTTTTTCCCCCAAATATTGTAACTAAGAAAATAAAAGTATTGTGAATAAAAATTAGAAATATTATATATTGCTCATAATACTACAGTTTATGCAGAACTTACACATCCTCCGGCGAGGATCTCGGCCGCTAAGGGAATGGAGCCATCTTTGATCGTAAATTTATCTCTTACAAAGTCGTTCACCTGAAACACAGATAATAGAAATGGTTCATTTTGATGATTTCAGACAGACCTGGAGGGACAGGACAGTCGTATATTGAAAGAGGAAGAATGAGCCTGCAGGGTCAGGGATAGAAATAAAGCCTTGGTGACCTTTAAAGGCAGAAAATAAAGTACATTCGAGAATACATCACTTACTGTAAGTTTTATGGCTTTTTCTGGTGCAACTCCCAGTAGTTGAGGAAGAAGACCTGTCAAGATATAGAAGAGACGGGTATTGCGCTAACCAGAATCCACAGGGTAGGTAATAACTCCAAGATCTCTGGGGGTCCAGCTGCTGAGACCACCACAGATTACCCAGAGCGGCAGTGGGCATGCTCAACCATGGCTCCATTCATTCTCTTGGCGATCTCTGGGAGTCCCACAGTCCCATAGAACAGCGCTCGGATTTGCGCCTTAACCAAACTGTTAAGTTGGACTTTTATTCACATACATGAGAACGTTAAAAAAAAAAAAAAAAAAAATTTTTTTTTGCACAGCATCATACTGACTGGACTGACCTGAGGGCTAACGAATTGTGCACAATGCTAGGAGGTGAGAAAATCAACTATTTCCATGCACGGCCCCGGAGCCCACACACTGGGAGCGGAGCCCAATTTCCAGTGCCGCACACACATCCCCCCTTCTAGGCCGCACTGCACTGAGTGATGGCGGACGATCTCCTAGACCCCGCGGTGTCAGCAGTTTAGGAAAGTTGTGGGCGGGAAGGGTGTGATGTACATACGTCTCCTCACTATTTCATTTTAACTTTTTTCCCCCTTTGAGAAAAAATATCTACTAATAAAACTTCTTAACAGACGATGTTCAGTTTAAGAAAAAATAAATAAAAGAATTGTATTTTATCTGGAAACCTCTTTAAATACATTTTATTATAGAATAAAACATTAAAGATATTATACATAAAATATATATATATATTATATATATATATATATATATATATATATATATATATATATATATATATATATATATATATATATATATATATATATATATATATATATATATATATATATATACACACACACACACACACACACACTTGTCCAGCTTATTTTCTTAAACTCCATTAATAGATTTGGGCGTCCTCCGTTAAGGAGTCTGGAGTGGAGACCGGACATGTAGAGCGTCTCCTGATCTGGAGGACCTGTCCAATCAGCCACACTTCATTGCTGTAAATGGACAGAGTGTAAATGCTTCAGGTCTCCTGTGGGGGCGCTGCAGGGATACTGAGCACTTACCGGCAAGTTTTCACACAGATAACAGCCAATCATTAAGGGGTCCCAGTGAGAGCACGCTGAGGGGTCCCAGCAGTGGAAGGAGGCACGCAGACAAATCCCAGCTGGGGAGGGGCCGGCAACACACTGAAGGGTCCCAGCAAGAAAAAGGGTGGGGGAAGGTTCACACACTGCGGGAGCCCGGCAAGGAGGGCCAGACACTGCGGGAGCCCGGCAAGGAGGGCCAGACACTGAGGGAGCCCGGCAAGGAGGGCCAGACACTGAGGGAGCCCGGCAAGGAGGGCCAGACACTGAGGGAGCCCGGCAAGGAGGGCCAGACACTGAGGGAGCCCGGCAAGGAGGGCCAGACACTGAGGGAGCCCGGCAAGGAGGGCCAGACACTGAGGGAGCCCGGCAAGGAGGGCCAGACACTGAGGGAGCCCGGCAAGGAGGGCCAGACACTGAGGGAGCCCGGCAAGGAGGGCCAGACACTGAGGGAGCCTGGCAAGGAGGGCCAGACACTGAGGGAGCCCGGCAAGGGAGGCCAGACACTGAGGGAGCCCGGCAAGGGGAGGGAAGAGGAGCAGACACTCGGCGTGCCCCCGGGAAGGGGGGACACACACTGAGGGGCCCCAGCAAGGAGGGAACACACACTGAGGGGCCCCAGCATGGAGGGAACACACACTGAGGGGCCCCAGCAAGGAGGGAACACACACTGAGGGGCCCCAGCTTTCATCCCCGTGCTCGAACCTGTGATTCACGTATTACGGGAGCTGGCTGACTGCTCATTTCAATGGCTAAGCTTAGCTTAAAATTAGCAGTCAGCCAGGCCCCTCTGTTCAGCAGTCATATATGCCATGTCGAACATGGGGATGTAAGGGGACCTGGCTAGGAAGATAAGCTAAAGATGGAGGTTGGGGGAGGGGGTTGCTTAAGGTTTATATTTTATATTGAAAATTAAAATATTATCCCACAGAGGGAAAAAAGGAACCCCTAAAAGCAAAAAATCCTTCATATAATGAGCAATGTTTTAAAATAAAAAATGAATAAAATTGTACAGTAATTGACGCGACAGAGGCGCACCTTGGTAATACGCATGTACATTTAGAACCTATCCCCGAGGTCTGGGAATCCCACCACGGCCCCCATACAGTGTAGTGGTCGCATACGAGCGACCATGATCCCCTCTATGCAGCAAAACGAATGCACAGAAGAGGCCAACCCTTCGATGCAGAGGAAAGTGTCCGCACACAGCCCCACAGTCACTCTGACCTTCCTGGTGGCGGCCTATCCCCAAAGCTTCCAGCTCCTGAACTTGCATTGTGTCAGTAACTTTTAGGCGGTGTGTACTTGATATGTGCGTGTATACGGTACAGTACGAAGTGCAGCACTGTATATACGGCAAAGAACACAAGAGCAGCCATAATCAGGTCCAAGACAAAAAAAGAAACATACTGAAAAAGAAGACTATAGGGTCGACCCGTGAACCTTAATGGTTCAGGAAGCAAAAAACTGAAATATTTAGCAAAGGAAATCCCATCATCTTCATAATCCAGACAATTTGGCAAGAAGGATAGATCATGAATAACTGGGACGTAAATCAGCAGAGCGGAGACCACCGGCCCCCCTCTGTCGTGTCTGATGTCATTTCCTTTTTACGACTGTATTTTCCCGGGATTTAGGGATTTTCTGTTTAGTTTTCATTAAAGATTTTTATTTTTTTTATTTTCATCATTTCGCTTATTTAATTTACATTTTTGTTTTTTTTTCCCGCTGGATTTACGAGGTCGACGTAAGGCGAATATTTATGGTTTTGGGTAGATTCCATTTTTTTTTTGTTACTGGGTGGAGGGCTTTCATATAATTTCTGCAGCCATATTACGTCACATCTTGTAAAGTTTTCTTAAATGCGGGGCGTCTGCGGATTTCACCCAGTGGCATCACCTTGTATTTTTATTTAGATTAGGTCACCCCAATTAAAGAGCTCATCATATACTGGATCCATAGGACACGTCCCTTTAATAAAAAAAAAAAAAAGTGGTAACAGGGGACTCATAAGGACGTAACCTGCTGTGGTGTCATCAATTTAAAGTGGTAATTTCTTTAAAAAAAAAAAAGGCGCATTTCCCTGGATTTTTTTTTGGTGGGGGGGGGGGGGGGGAGGACACGACACATTATTTAGATTTTCTAATCTTTCTTCAGACACATGGTGCGCTCCTGAAGACTGACAGTTCGGGCCGGCGGTTTGTTTGAGCTGCTGGTCTGAATCGTTCATTTGCTTATGAAGCATCAGAGGAACAGCAGGGACACCGAACATGGCCGGATCAGGAGCACCTGTCAGCTTCAGAGCCGTGCTTACAAGCTATATAGCACACAGCTGGCAAGCGCTGCACATCTGACCTGGACTTCAGGCCACCAGCAAGGGCAATAATAAAAAAAAAAAGCGGGGGAAAGAGCGGGCGGGGGAAAGAGCGGGCGGGGGAAAGAGCGGGCGGGGGAAAGAGCAAAAGGACGAGAAAAAAAATGAGAGAGAAAAATAAAGAGAAGGAAAAAAAAGGAAGGGAAAAAGAGGAAGGGAAAAAAAAGGAAGGGAAAAAAAAGGAAGGGAAAAAAAAGGAAGGGAAAAAAAAGGAAGGAAAAAAGAAGGAAGGAAAAAAAGAAGGAAGGAAAAAAAGAAGGAAAAAGGACGAAAAAAGGATAAAAAAAACAAACAAAAAAGAACGAAAAAACAAAAAGGAAAGATGCAGCGCTTGCAAGCTGTATAGCAGAGAGCTGTAAGCGCTGTGCTTCTTGCCTAGACTACTGGCCACCTCTATTAGACTATGTGCCCATGATCAGGATATTGCCGCAGCATACTTACACTGTATCCAAAACGCTGCGTTCTAATCTCGCGGGTAAATCTGCCTGTGTTCAGTGCAGTTAGTTGACATGCTGCAGCTTGTAAGACTGCACCGCGGGCAAGTTTACGCAGCGGCAAATACAAGCACAGTGGGCATAGAATTTATAGAAATCCCATCCACGGTGCTTGTAACCTAGAACTAAGCGTTTTGGACGAAGCGTAGGTGAGCTATGTCCAAAATGCTGCTATTCCGGATCCTGAGCACGTGCCCTTAGTCTGCAGAAGCGATACGTAATCTTGACTTTGCTGGACCATACGCATTTCATCAATTGTTTGAACATTTTGGTAAAATGTTGGCACCAATTCTTAGTCCAAACCCACCATATATTGGAAATAATGCACATTGGCCATCATTCTACCCTTGGAAGATAAATACTGGAGGAAATGTAGTCCGCTTTTCATCCAGAACCCTTATAGGAAACCATTGGCCAACTTCTATTAAAGGGTTTGTACAAAGTTTAGACGTTAAACCCAAATCCATTGCATAGATGCTCGCTTTTCTTTCACTGGGCATCTGGCCACTGGGAACCCCACCGATTCCGGAATGGAGGCGAGCAGGGGTAGTAGATGTTTGACCGCCAGTTCTCGGGAAGTTACAATTTTGGAACAAACCTGTTTAGAAAAGGACCACAATGGTGGCCAAGAACCAGCCTTCAGTCCTTTATGGCCACCTTGAGGAAGGCAAGGCATGTAAAAAAAAGAATCCTGCTTCGTACGAGCAAAGGCCGATCATTAGCGATCTATGAGAAGGATATGAAAGTGGGGGCTTTGACTGACCTCTGTAAAGTCCAAAAAAGCCTTCGTAGCGCAATACTTTCTTAAAACAGTCAAAACTGTTCTTGTACATGAGCTCCCCTACGAATGATCCAGTCGATCTCTGGTTCTGCATTCGCGTTTTGACCAGGTCGATGGGGTAGACAGCGGTGGCGCCAACGGCTTATTGGGGAGAAAAAAATAATAATTCAGTGGTTACAAGATACAATTATGATAAGTGCACATGTTTCATAAGACTTAATGAAGTTACATTAAACGCTCCTCCAAGACTTAATCAACGGAGAAGAACCGACTGTTTTAATAAACTTTATAAACTTGTTTCGAGACAAGTCATTGGTACAACCCCCAACCCTCCGACAGCCATGGAGTACAATGGAGGGTGCATACAACACTGACAGGGGCGGTGACCCGTGAAGCATAGCTTCTGTGGGAATAGACAGGGCGAGCATTGTGCACCCACTACAGGGGAGGCAGCGGGGCGATCATGGAGATAAGGCGGCTACAGTCAACCATGACTAACCTCCAGCGATTGAACCAAGAGCAAATCTGTACGCCGACTCGGCCACTTGGACAAGGACAGTACGAGACACTTCTCCTGAGCCTTGATGCTTGAAAGAAAAAGGACAACATAAGACACCTGCTATTGGGAGACAGAGACACAGCAGTGCACATATCAATTACCTGGGACTGCAGGCAAAAGCGCCCATATATGAAGAGAAAAAGAAGGGAAAAAAAAAAAAAAGATATAGCAAGAAGAGAAAAAAGGAGAAAAAAAAAGAACAAAGGAGAAAAAAAAGGAGAAAAAAAGAAAGGAGAAAAGAAATAGGTGAAAAGGGAGCAAAAAAAGAAAGATAAATGAGAAGAGCGAAAGAATGAAACGAGAAAGAAAAAGGAGGAGAGAGAAATTAAGAAAAAGAAAATGTGGCAAAGTTAAAAAGGTAGAGGAAAAAAATAAAAAACATGTATAAGGGGTTATGAATAGATAAAAAAAGGAAGTAAAACGTAAATTTGAAAAAGCTCTTCGTAACAATACTAAAACTTTATACAAAAAAAACAAAATCCCACAATGACCCCCTGAGCACAGTGCGCGTGTCAAGCAGTACAGGCTGAAGTAAAAAGGCAGCCATACATGTAAAATGTCAGCCAAATCCACCAATTCAGAAGGCAGCAGTTCTTCGGGGGTGTTACTACTCTCCCCTGGAAGCAAACATACAAAACAGAAGGGTGGGCATGTTTCATTTTAAACATGCCCAATCCTTCTGCTCTTACCACATACGGTAAGCTGCAGTCATGGCGTCTGTCAGCATCTTCAGGTC